>NC_057810.1:504633537-504962065 GCF_018294505.1 Triticum aestivum | reverse complement strand
TTTTTCTATGATAATTATTGTTGCATCTTCATCGCATCACATCTTCGCATCCGTAGCTCCGTTTCGTTCGTGTAATATGTCAAATTGTTCGCCTCGAAGAGTACATCATTTCATTCCATTGAATAATTTACATTTGAGCTCATCTTGATGCCCTAAATGCTGTTGGAAGAGGGCTTCATAATGTTAGTTTCAGATTCTTATCAGAACGAGCTCTTTTGTCATTTTTGCCATGATTGATCTGTGCATCCTATGGACTTGGTCCCTAAATGTGTTTTGAACTAGGCTGTGTCTTCTTTACAGAGGTGCTTACCATGTATTTTTGTGACCAATGTGGTGACTAGCACAAGCATGCAAACTAGGCTTCGTGATAATGCTGATTTTAGTTCTTGTTCTGCTGTAATTTTGATGCCATGTAAACATGTTGCTACAGAAAGATCCATGCATATTTTGAGATACTTCAGTAAGGGTGTTTTGAAAAAATGGTTATGCTCCATCCATCCATGGTCCTGGTTGCAATTATGGAGTAGTCTAGCATGTCATTTTCGTGCTCTACTTTTGCTTCAAAATGTTTCCTGGCAGATTGTTTACATGTTATTCAATTTGGCCGAGGTTGTTGTAGTTGGTCCGGATATGCTATGATGTTGTTTCTTGCCATGTATAGCTTCTATGACATGTCTTCTTGATGTATGTATGCTTAGTTTATCATGAGGTGCTCTGTAGTGAGTGCATCAAGCTCACGAAGGTCCCTTCATAATTATTTCAATGCCATGCTTTGTTTGCTGAAATCTGTTAACGAAACTTGCTATGTTTACGTGGGTGCCATCATATTTTCTGATCCTTTTTGGCTTATGGTCAGTAAGGGACTTTTGATCTATGCTTTGAGTAGATTCATGCCATGCCTTATTTTGCTATTATAAGTTCCTGTAGCATGTTGATAACTTGCTCTGAACATTGCTTCGGGCTGCTGTTTATGCCATGTCCAACCTGATAATTTTTTGCACTTTCTCCATGCTTGTTTGAACCTGTTATGATGTGATTTAGCCGTAGCTCAGTGTTCCTCTTTTGTAAAGTATCTCCTGTAGATCATTGCCATATGCTTTGTTTTTATTTTGGGGTGCTGTAGCATAGTTTCTTGTTGCATGCTAAGTAGCATCGTGCTGTTAAACGCAGCTTTGTGCCATACTTGTCTTGCGTGCCATTTGCAAACCTTGCATCCGAATCCGGTGATCTTTATATCGATTTCAACCGAAATCATCTCATCTTTCCAGCGGCATACTTGGTTTGCCAAGTTGATGCCTTGTTCATCATCTTTCCTTCCGAAGCACGCATATGCATTGCATATCACATCTCGCATATCATGACATGTATTGCATCATGTTGTTTGTGCATTGCATCGTGATTTATTGTGGTTCCTTTCTTGTATTCTTGGTTTGGGTAGAGCCAGGAGACGAGTACGTGCACGAGGGACCTGTTGAGTGTGCTAACGAGGATCCAGCGTTCGACAACTCTGAGAACCTTGCAGGCAAGATGATCATACCTTCGATATCACTTCTATTTTTGCTTGCTAGTACTCGCTCTATCCCTATGTTAGCTCTACTTGCCATTGTTTACCATGCCTACCTATTGCCATGACAAACCTCTAACCAACCTGTCCCAGCAACCGTTGTTTGGCTATGTCGCCGCTTTTTCTCAGCCCCTCTTATAGCGTTGTTAGTTGCAGGTGAAGATGAAGTTTGTTCCTCGTCGGAACACGGATATTTTGGGATATCACAATATCTCCTGTTTAAATTAATGCACCTTATATACTTGGTAAAGGGTGGAAGGCTCGGCCTTATGCCTGGTGACTTGTTCCACTCTTGCCGCCCTAGTTTCCGTGATACCGGTGTTATGTTCCTTGAGTTTGCGTTCCTTACACAATTGGGTGATTTATGGGACCCCCTTAACAGTTCGCTTTGAATAAAACTCCTCCAGCAAGGCCCAACCTTGGTTTTACCATTTGCCACCTAAGCCCTTTCCCTTGGGTTTTCGCGAGCCCAAGGGTCATCTTTATTACCCCCCCTCCGGGCCAGTGCTCCTCCGAGTTTTGGTCCAAACTAGAGCACCGTACGGGACCATTCCTTGGCAACTTGGATTCGTTGGTACCTGTATGCTTAGCTTATCCGGTGTGCCCTGAGAACGAGATATGTGCAGCTCCTATCGGGATTTTTCGGCACAGCGGGTGGTCTTGCTGGTCTTGTTTTACCATTGTCGAAATGTTTTGCGAACCGGGATTCCGAGACTGATCGGGTCTTCCCGGGAGAAGGTCTATTCCTTCGTTGACCATGAGAGCTTGTGATGGGCTGAGTTGGGACACCCCTGCAAGGTATATAATCTTTCGAAAGCCGTGCCCGCGGTTATGAGGCGGATGGGAATTTGTTAATGTCCGGTTGTAGATAACTTGACACTTGACCTCTTTAAAATGCATCAACCATGTGTGTAGCCGTGATGGTCTCTTCTCGGCGGAGTCCGGGAAGTGAACACGGTTTGAGTTATGCTTGACGTAAGAAGTTTCAGGATCACTTCTTGATCGCTTCTAGCTTCTCGACCGATGCGTTTCTTCTCTTCTCGCTCTCACTTGCATATGTTAGCCACCATATATGCTTAGTGCTTGCCGCAGCTCCACCATATTACCCCTTACCTACCTATGAGCTTAAATAGTCTTGATCTCGTGGGTGTGAGATTGCTGAGTCCCTGTGGCTCACAGATTCTACCAAAACAGATGCAGGTGCCAAGGATACTAGCACAGATGGCGCAACTGAGCTGAAGTGGGAATTTGATGAGGCCCTTGGTCGTTACTATGTATTGTTTCCAGATGATCAGTAGAGGTGCCCAGTCGGGACGATCGGGGATCTAGCATTTGGGGTTGTCTTCTTTTCATTTGAGCTTGAGCGTAGTCGGTCTATGAGTGTATTTGAATGATGTATGATCTAAATTATGTATTGTGTGAAGTGGAGATTGTAAGACAACTCTCGTTATCCCATTCTTGTTCATTACATGGGAATGTGTGAAGATGACCCTTCTTGCGACAAAACACCATGCGGTTATGCCTCTAAGTCGTGCTTCGACACGTGGGAGATATAGCCGCATTGTGGGTGTTACACCCACACACTCCATCTTCCTCCCAAAAAAATCCCCATCCAGCTCAAGCATGAGTTCTAGCTCATTTTGCTGCGATTTTCGATCTCCTTGCTCAAAGCTCCATTCACAAAACTGCTTTGGGAGATTGTTGCTTGGTATGTGAGTCCTCCATTGGTCCAATTAGTTTTTGGTCTAGTGCTTTATTCATTGCAAATTTTTGCTGCATAGGTGACCCTATTCTTGAGCTTGCATGTCAAATTTATGAGGTCCCAAGTAATTCTAATGCATGATATAGGCTCTAGGCTCTTGTGGGAGTAGTTGCTATCAATCTTGTTTAGTTTGATTCTCTTTCATTTTGAAGTTACTAAAAATTTTAGGAATTTTTCAGAGGAAGAAATATGTCCAGGAAAATGTACCAAGGTGGTTCCTCAACAAAGAGAAGACCCAGGCATGCTATGCGTGAGAAAGATGATGGACCACCAAGGGAAGCTGAGGTGCAGTCTTGTGAGTGGCCATCAGAAAAGTTTATGGTCAATACAGGCATCAAGGATGAATTTCACGCGTATGTGCGTAATGCCGATCTTGAGGACTTCATGCAAGATAAGTGTCCTCGGTACTACCAATTGACTGATTCATTCATGAGAAGATTTAAATTTACATCTTTGCGTCATTCTCAAAATGTCCTATTTGATATTTATGATCAATCATACACCATGGACCTAGAAGATTTTACAACTTCTTGCAAACTCCCACTGTGGGGCAATGTTAATGAACCCCACAAATCTGAATATAAATACTTTCTTGCTAGTATCACTCTGGGAGAATCTAGGGATATAGCACAAGCTACCATAGGGAGCATTCATTTTCCTGCTATACATTATTTTGCTCTCTTCATTGGTAGATGCATTAATGGTAAAGACGAAGCATGTCACATGTGTGTCCTTGATCTTTGTGTTCTTAAGAGTGCTGTATTAGGTAATAAAGATTACAACTTGGGGGCGATTGTTGCACGTAGGTTGCATAATAATGGTTTAGTTGGAGATTTATTTGGAGGGATTTATGCGACCCGTGTTGCTAATTATCTTGGTATACCCCCACGTGAGGGTGATATGGTTTTGCCTCCCGCTTATTTAGATTATTATGCGATGGTCAGATATTGTTTTCTTTTGAGGAATGAACAATTCCTCCAGTATCGACTAATCTTTGATAGACGTTGCGCTGTCCATGTTACTCTCCCTGTTGCTTCCCTTTTTGATTACCAGGAAAAACGAAGATATGTTGTAACCAGGGGGGAGGCAACCGAACACAAGAGGAGAGCGGAGGCAGCTCGCCAACATGCCGCATCTCACGAGGAATTGGTTGCTTCATCTAAGTATGACCCAAGTTATAACTTCGGATATCAGTCAGGCTATCCTTGGCATTAGACCAACTTAGGCCAAAAGCCTAAGCTTGGGGGAGTATGTATTTCCCATTGACTTTACATTCATGTTCACACACTATTCTAGTTGTCGGTGTTCATACTCTTTCGTTGTATTATCCATGCTAGTTTAATTTCTTTTTCTAGCTTTCTTCTTGTGTGTTTGATAAACCTTAAGAAAAACCAAAACATTAGTTAGTTTAATTTCCATGCTTGTAGTAGTAATTAAATGAAAACCCAAAAAGATTTCTCACTCTTCTTTTACTTGTTGGGAGCTTTCCCGTGTAAATAGTTTTATTTCTTTTCTTTCCTTTGGGGGTCGAGAGGAGAAGACCATAATGAAAATATTTAGTGGCTCTCATATGCATGATTGTTTATTTAACCAAGAGCCCATAGTACCTTGTCTTCTCCCTTGAATTGAATGCTTGCAGAGTCCAGGTTAGTCCAATGCACGTGCACTATTATTATTCACATCGTTCGGTCGTGCAAGTGAAAGGCAATAATGACGATATATGATGGGCTGATTGAGATGAGAGAAGCTGGTATGAACTCGACCTCTCTTGTTTTTGTAAATATGATGAGTTCATCGTTCCTGATTCAGCCTATTATGAATAAACATGTTTGCAATGTCAATTAGAGATTATAGTTACTTATGCCATGCTTAATTAGCTATGAGTTTATAATGGTCACCTTGCGTTCCAACATGCTATTAAAATGGTTGTGATGTGGTATGATAGGGTGGTATCCTCCTTTGAATGATTTGAGTGACTTGACTTGGCACATGTTCACGCATGTAGTTGAAAACAAATCAACATAGCCTTCAGGATATTTATGTTCATGGTGGATTATATCCTAATCATGCTTGCACTCGGTGTTGATTAATTTTAATGCATGTTCATGACTGTTGTTACTCTCTCAGTTGGTCGCTTCCCAGTCTTTTGCTAGCCTTCACCTGTACTAAGAGGGAATACTACTTGCACATCCAACTCCATAAACCCCAAAGTTATTCCATATGAGTCCACCATACCTTCCTATATGCGGTATTTACCTGCCGTTCCAAGTAAATTTATATGTGCCAAACTCCAAACCTTCAAATAAAATTATGTTTTGTATGCTTGAGCAACTCATGTATCACCTAGGCTTGTATGTATCTTCCATGCTAGGTGGGTTATTCTCAAGAGGAGTGGACTCCGCTCCTCATTCACGAGAAAATGGTTGGTAATCGGGATGCCCAGTCCCATGATCAAAAAGATCAAAGCAAACCGAACTAATTAAACAAAACTCCCCTAGGGCTGTTGCTAGTTGGAGGCACTCATTGTTTCGAGCAAGCCATGGATTGATGCTTGTTGGTGGCAGGGGAGTATAAACTTTACCATTCTGTTTGGGACCCACCTATGATGTATGTAGCATGGAAGATATCGAGATCTCATAGTTGTTTCATTGGCAGTGAAAGTATACCGCTCACAATGTTATTCATCTCTATTTTAAAATCGAGCTATGGCACCTCTACAAATCCCTTCTCCCCTCTGCGAAGGGCCTATATATTTACTTTTATGTTGAGTCATCACCCTCTTATTAAAAAGCACCCACTGGAGAGCACCGCTGTCATTTGCATGCATTACTATTAGTTTATATTGGGTATGACTTGACTGGATCTCTTTTACCATGAATTACAATGTTTAGTCAGTCCTTGATCTTTAAAGGTGTTCTGCATTTATGTTTTGTGGTCTCATAAAGGGCTAGCGAGATACCATCTTGTTATATCATATTATGATTGTTTTGAGAAAGTGTTGTCATCCGAGTTCTATTATTATTGCTCGCTAGCTGATTATGCCATTGATATGAGTAAACATGAGACCTAAGTGTTATTTTGAATATGGTTAGTTTATAATCTTTGCTGAAAACTTGAATGCTGGCTTTACATATTTACAACAACAAGAGCAAACAGAGTTTGTAAAACTTTTTCTTTATCACTTTCAGTATATCAACTGAATTGCCTGAGGACAAGCAAAGATTTAAGCTTGGGGGAGTTGATACGTCTCCAACATATCTGCTTTTCCAAACACTTTTGCCCTTGTTTTGGACTCTAACTTTCATGATTTGAATGAAACTAACCCGGACTGACGATGTTTTCAGCAGAGCTGCCATGGCGTTGTTTCTCGTGCAGAAAACAAAAGTCCTCGGAATGACCTGAAAATCCACGGAGATAACTTTTGGAAAATATAAAAATTACTGGCGAAAGAATCAAGGCCAGGGGGCCCACACCCTGTCCACGAGGGTGGGGGGTGCGTACCCTCCTCCTAGGCGCGCCGCCTGTCTCGTGGGCCCCCTGATGCTCTACCGACCTCAACTCCAACTCTATATATTCCGTTTCACGGAGAAAAAAAATCAGAGAGAAAGTTTCATTGCGTTTTACGATATGGATCCGCCACCAAGCCCTAATCTCTCTCGGGAGGGATGATCTGGAGTCCGTTCGGGGCTCCGGAGAGGGGGATTCGTCGCCGTTGTCATCATCAACCATCCTCCATCACCAATTTCATGATGCTCACCGCCGTGCGTGAGTAATTCCATCGTAGGCTTGCTGGACGGTGATGGGTTCGATGAGATTTACCATGTAATCAAGTTAGTTCTATTTGGGTTTGATCCCTAGTATCCACTATGTTCTGAGATTGATGTTGCTATGACTTTGCTATGCTTAATGCTTGTCACTAGTGCCCGAGTGCCATGATTTCAGATCTGAACCTATTATGTTTTCATGAATATATGTGAGCTCTTGATCCTATCTTGAAAGTCTATAGTCACCTATTATGTGTTATGATCTGACAACCCCGAAGTGACAATAATCGGGATACTTCTCGGTGATGACCATAGTTTGAGGTGTTCATATATTCACTATGTGTTAATGCTTTGGTCTGGTACTCTATTAAAAGGAGGCCTTAATATCCCTAGTTTCCACTAGGACCCCGCTGCCATGGGAGGGTAGGACAAAAGATGTCATGCAAGTTCTTTTCCATAAGCACATATGACTATATTTGGAATACATGCCTACATTACATTGATGAACTGGAGCTAGTTCTATGTCACCCTAGGTTATAACTATTACGTGAGGAATCGCATCCGACATAATTATCCATCACTGATCCAATGCCTATGAGCTTTTCACATATTGTGCTTTGCTTATTTACTTTTCCGTTGCTACTGTTACAATTACCACAAAACTGCTATCATTACTTTTACCACTATTACCGTTACTATCATACTACGTTGCTACTAAATACTTTGCTACAGATACTAAGTTATCCAGGTGTGGTTGAATTGACAACTCAACTGCTAATACTTGAGAATAGTCTTTGGCTCCCCTTGTGTCGAATCAATAAATTTGGGTTGAATACTCTACTCTCGAAAACTATTGTGATCCCCTATACTTGTGGGTTATCATTTCATCATAGTATTCATCAGTAGAGTTGTCAACAAGTAAATCATCATCACCTAACAAGTCATCTTCATCACTATTGAAATCAACATACTCGGGGTGTGATACCTTCGGGCCTTTAGCCATGAAGCATCTTCCAATTCCTTTATTTGGTGAGTGAAGTATGCCATAGGAGTTGGTTGACACAAGTGCTAGACCGGCAACACCTTCATCTTGAGTATATTCGGAGTCGGAGTGATAGCTTCTCTTGGAGTGATTGTCAGAGTCGGAGCCGGATACCCATTCACTAACATGAGCTTGATATCTTTATTTTGTGTAGCTCTTTGATGATTTGTCCTTCCTTTCCGAATCCTTGCTTCTCTGGGATGTTCTTCGTTCATAACAATCATCTCTACTCTCCTCTCTCTTGGTGGTGTTTCTTCTCTTCTACTTCTTCTTTTTGGAGAATCTTCTCTTCTTTTGTAGGGAGCCGTACAGTCATTGGAATAGTGTCCGAATTTTCCACAATTGTAGCAATTACGCTCACGACTAGAAGATCTTTTGTCATTGTAGGACCTTGACTTGGAACTCCTTTCCTTGCTTCTACTCTTGTAGAACTTGTTGAAGTTCTTCACCATTAGGCTCAATTCTTCATTGATGGTTTGTTTCTCACTTGATGATGTAGGAGCATCACATGAGGCTTTGTAAGCACCACTTAACTTGTTACGAAGCTCCTCCTTATCCTTGAGTGACATCTCATGAGCAACAATTCTTCCAATGACTTCCGTTGTCTTGAGATCTTTGTAATTGGGCATCATTTGGATCAATCTGCACATGGCATCATATTTTCCATCCAAGGCTCTTAGAATATTCTTGATGATGAATTTATCGGTCATCTCTTCACTTACTAAGCCGGCAATCTCATTTGTGATGAGAGCAAGCCTAGAGTACATTTCAGCGACGCCTTCACCATCCTTCATTTTGAACTTGTTAAGTTGACTTTGAAGCACATCCAATTTGGATTCCTTGACGGAGTCGGTACCTTCGTGCATGTCAATCAAAGTATCCCAAATTTCCTTTGCATTCCCTAGACGGCTGATTTTGTTGAATTCTTCGGGGCACAATCCGTTGAAGAGAATATCACAAGCTTGAGCATTGGATTGCAACATCTTCAACTCTTCCGCGGTAGCTTCACAGTTCGGTTCTCTCCCATCAAAGAATTCACTTTGCAAGCCAATACACACAATAGCCCAAACGGCGGGGTTATGTCCAAGAATATGCATTTTCATCTTATGCTTCCAACTAGCAAAATTTGTACCATCAAAGTAAGGACCTCTACGGTGGTAATTTCCCTTGCTAGATGCCATACTCTCCTAGGTTGTGAAACCAAGGCTATGACCACCAAAAGCTATGGAAAACAAAGCAAATGGAGACCAAAGCTCTGATACCACTTGTAGGATCGAAAGTATGTCTAGAGGGGGGGGTGATTAGACTACTTGACCAAATAAAACTATAGCCTTTTCCCAATTTTAGTTCTTGGCCAATTTTAGCAACTTAGCACAATTCAAGCAATCTTAACACAATTCAAGCAAGCATGCAAAGAGTATATGAGCAGCGGAAAGTAAAGCATGCAACTTGCAAGAATGTTAAGGGAAGGGTTTGGAGAGTGCAAACGCAATAGGAGACATGGATGTTTTTGTCGTGGTTCCGATAGGTGGTGCTATCGTACATCCACGTTGATGGATACTTCAACCCACGAAGGGTAACGGTTGCGGGAGTCCATGGAGGGCTCCACCACCAAAGGGTCCACCAAGAAGCAACCTTGTCTATCCCACCAGGGTCATCACCCACGAAGGACTTGCCTCACTCGGGTAGATCTTCACGAAGTAGGCGATTTCCTTGCCCTTACAAACTCCTTGGTTCAACTCCACAATCTTGACAGAGGCTCCCAAGTGACACCTAACCAATCTAGGAGACACCACTCTCCAAGAGGTAACAAATGGTGTGTTCATGATGATCTCCTTGTTCTTGTGCTTCAAATGATAGTCTCCCCAACACTCAACTCTCTCTCATAGGATTGGATTTGGTGGAAAGATGATTTGAGTGGAAAGCAACTTGGGGAAGGCTAGAGATCAAGATTTATGTGGTTGGAATGGAATATCTTGACCTCAACACAAGTGTAGGTGGTTCTCTCTCAGAAAATGTATGTTGGAAGTGTAGGCATGTTCTGATGGCTCTCTCCATGAATGAAGAGTGGGTGGAGGGGTATATATAGCCTCTACACAAAATCTAACCATTACACACAATTAACTAAACTCAGTGGGACTGAATCGTGAAACTCGATCAGACCAATTTAGTTCATAATGTGACCGTTAGGCATTTCGGTGGGACCGACATGTCAACTCGGTGGGACCGATATCATTAGGGTTAGGGCATAACATAATCTCGGTGAGACTGATTACACAAACTCGGTGAGACCGATTTTGGTAATAGACAAACAGAGAGTTGGTCACGCAAACTCGGTGGGACCGATTCGCTCATCTCGGTTGGACTGAAACGCTACGGAAGGGAAACAGAGAGTTTGCTTTGCAATCTCAGTGGCACCGATGGCTCATCTCAGTTTGACCGAAACGTTACAAAGAGAAACAAAGATATTACAATCCCATCACGGTGAGACCAAGATCCCTATCGGTGAGACCGAAAAGACTAGGGTTTCTGGCAGTGGCTATGTCAATTGAACTCGGTGGCGCCAGATAGAAAGTTTCGATGGGGCCGAGTTTGACTATTGGTTTGGGACATATGTGGATGTGAGAAAGTAGTTGAGGGTTTTTGGAGCATATCACTAAGCACTTTGAGCAAGAAACTCATTAAGCAACACCTCACCCCCTCTTGATAGTATTGGCTTTTCCTATGGACTCAATGTGATCTTGGATCACTAAAATGAAAAATGTAGAGTCTTGTGCTTTGAGCTTGAGCCAATCCTTTTGTCCTTAGCATTTTGAGGGGTCCACGTTTCTCATCCATGCCATGCCAAACACTGAGCTTTCCTGAAATATTTATCTTGAAATAGCATTAGCTCAATGAGCTATATGTTGTTAGGAATTACCAAAATCACCCAGGGATAGTTGCACTTTCACCATGACTCATGTATAAGGGTAGAAGGTAAAATAAAAGATAGGCCCTTCACAGAGGGAAGCAGAGGTTGTCATGCGCTTTTATGGTTGGATGCACAAAATCTTAATGCAAAAGAACGTCACTTTATATTGCCACTTGTGATAGGGACCCCTATTATGCAATCCATCGCTTTTATTTCTTCCATATCACAAGCTCGTATAAAGCTTATTTTCTTCACATTAATAGATCATACATATTTAGAGAGAAATTTTTATTGCTTGCACCGATGACAACTTACTTGAAGGATCTTACTCAATCCATAGGTAGGTATGGTGGACTCTCATGGCAAAACTGGGTTTAGGGATGTTTGGAAGCACAAGTAGTATCTCTACTTGGTGCAAAGAATTTGGCTAGCATGAGGGAGAAAGGCAAGCTCAACATGTTGGATGATCCATGACAATATAACTTATTCGGATATAAGAAAACATAACCCATTACATTGTCTTCCTTGTCCAACATGAACTTTTTAGCATGTCATATTTTAATGAGTGATCATAATCATAAAAGATGTCCAAGATAGTATATTTATATGTGAAAACCTCTCTTTATTTATTACTTCCTATTAATTGCAACGATGACCAAAACTATGTTTGTCAACTCTCAACAACTTTTATTCATCATACTCTTTATGTGTGAAGTCATTACTCTCCATAAGATCAATATGATCTTTTTATTTCTTTTTGTTCTTTCTTTTATTTCTCTCAAGATCATAGCAAGATAGCAAAGCCCTCAACTCAAAACTAAGCTTTATTATATATAGCTCACAGACTCGATTACATAGATAGAGATCAAAACAAAACTCAAAGCTAGATCATACTAAAACTTTATTCTACTAGATCAAGATGTAACCAAAAGGATCTGTCGGCGTTCTGGGAATGGGGGTACCCAGAATTGCCTGCCCGCGGCCTACGGCGTGGCTCAAGGAGTGGCCTAGTACGGCCCATCTTCATCAACACACGCTCAAGACCGTCGCGAGGGACCAAGCCTCGCTGGGCGGACGATAGGAAGCTTGCCTGCGTAGAGTCCTTGTTTCCAGGCAGGTGCTAGGCGGGCGCCGGCCTGCGTAGAGTCCTTGTTTCCTCTTTGGTGCAAAGGGAGCAAGCGCAGGCGAGAGTATCAAGCAAAGGCAACCATTTCGGTGCAACAAGACCAAGACAAGCGGGACGAAAGGATGGAGGTCATCGTGGAGCCCAAGCCGGCATCACCGTCGGGGTCTTTTGCAGGCGAGGACCGACTTTAGCCAGGATAAGTGTACTAGATGTTCCCCTTCAAAATGGCCAATTGTTGGCGCCCTTCCCGCTCAATATTTGGGAAGAGGACCAGGGCCTCCCCCTATAAATAGAGATAGCCACCACGGTAGGCAGGGATGGAATCCTGGACAAGTAGAACTCCGGCTGTGGCCGCGCACTTGAGCTGATCCGCTGAACTGAACATGATGGTTCACGCCGACCACCTGAGGGGGTGCGTGGCTTCAATCTTGGGGAGGACTGCATTCACTTCGCGGGCGAACTGCTTGAAGATGCGTTGGGCTGGGGCCTGAGCTCTGCCCATGATGCAGGCGATCGCGCGTGGCTCCTGGAAGCACCCAGCCCCCTTGTCCTGATGATGGTCCTTGTTTCTCCTTGGCTGCGGAGACAGTGGAGGGAGGCCTACGTTTCCTTTCGGGCAATCCTCGCGAGGCCGATCCCTCCAGTCTCCCTCGCGAGGCTGATCCTGCCAGCGATCCTCGGGAGGTCAGTCGCGCCACCCTTAGCGAGGGTCGCGGTCTTCCCAGTGTCCTGCATTCTTTCCTCCTCCTCGGCCGTAGCCACGGTCATTGCGGTCGGGGCACCGGCCGACCCTTCCTTCTTGCACGGCTCAGAGCTCTTGGTGTTGTGGTTGTGGAGGTCATGGTACACACAGTACCGGCTGCCCTTGAAAGACTCGAACTGATCTCTGCCCCACTTAGTGTCTGGTTCTGCCGCGAGCACGGCAGCCCCCTTGCGCTTCACGTCCTTGGCCTTGGATTTCTTCTGTTCTGGGTCTGCGGCTGGCAGCTCGAGAAGGGAGTGGCGCCCTTCCTCATCCCTGGTGCACTTGGTTGCCAGGTTGAACAGCTCCAAGGAAGTGCACAAATCTTCATGCATCGCCAGCTCCTCCTTCATCTTGACGTCACGCACGCCGTCGGAGAAGGCCGAGATGATGGCCTCCTCAGTCACCCTGGGAATCTTGAGTCGTGCGCTATTGAAGCGTTGGATGTACTTCTGCAGGGTCTCCCTTGGTTGCTGCTTGATGCGGCGCATGTCGCTCATGGCCCGTTGGCGGCTTCGATGCCCAGCTCGAAGAGCTGGAGGAACTCCGCGGGGTCGGCCGTGCCGTCGTAGCGATGGGGCAGGTCCGGCTTGAACTTGCAGGGCCACGCGACGCTGCGCAGCTTGGTGGTCAAGGCGCGACAGCCTGCTGTGGCCACGGGAGGCCTCTGGTGACGAGGAGCTGGGTCTTGCGGGCCCCCATGCGCTGCAGCTGCGAGTAGCGCGGGGTCTTGGCGCGCCGGAGCGGAAGCGTGGTCGCGACGGGCCGGAGCAGGGAGCACTTGGGCAGCTTCTTGGGGGCGAGGAACCCCTTGGCAACTCCGCTCTTTCTGCGCTGGCGCCGTATGGGGTGGGTTCCGTCCAGGGGCCACGCGCCTTGGCGCCAGGGCGCCTTCTTGAGGGGGAGGCGGCTGAGGCTCCCAGGAGCTTCATTGCCCGCGTAGGGCGGGGCGCGGTGCAGCGAGAAGGACGGCGCGGGGGAGCCCCCTGCGGCGCGGACGAGCTCGGTGACGCGGTCGAGCCATTCTTCGTAGACATCGTCGACCGAACGGTAGCGCAGGAGCTCGTTTGCCGCGATGAGCGCAGCCCGAGCCTCCATGGCCGCGCAGGGCGCACGGGACGAAGAGCCAGCCGAGGCAAGCGAGGGAGTGGTAGTGCGGCCATCTCGCCTCATGGATGGATGCTGGGACGATGGTTGCTGCTCGTTCCCCGCCGGGCATGTGGCGGCGTTGACCGCGGGCGATGGGGAACGGCGGGGGTGGCCGCTGACAGGGGCCGTCTGGGCGACGCGGGAAGCGAGAGCGGCTCGGTGCTCAGCGCGGGCCCGACGAGCGTCTGACATGGACACGATGGCCGGTGAAGAACAGGGCGGTGGAAGACAAATTCCGGCCCACCCCTAACTGGCGCGCCAAATGTCGAATTTCGGGTTCCGGCAGACCCTCTAGATTCGAACACTAGGGTGCGCACGGAGATTTAGCCCTCCGCCTACCTGCACCTCACCTCCTCGCTATGAACTAAGCAATCAAAGGAACAACACAAGAGACACAGAGTTTATACTGGTTCAGGCCACCATTGTGGTGTAATACCCTACTCCAGTGTGTGGTGTGGTGGATTGCCTCTTGGGCTGATGATGAACAGTACAAGGAAGAACAGCCTCGCGAGGGTCTGGTCTTGGCCGGTGCGATGAACTGCTAGGGGAGTTCAGTCGCTCTCTCTACTGGTTGCTAGGTGAGGATCCGATTGATTTCTCTATGCCCTACCTTGTGGTGGCTAGCCCTATTTATAGGAAAAGGCCCTGGGCCTCTTCCCAAATATTGAGTGGGAAGGGCGCCAGCAACTGGCCATTTTGAAGGGGAACATCTAGTACACTTATCCTGACTAAAGTTGGTCCTTGCCTGCCAAAGGCTCTGGTGATGACGCCGTCTTGGGCTCCACAATGACCTCCATCCTGCCGTTCTGCTGGTCTTGGTCTCGTTGCACCGAAATGGATGCCTTTGCTTGATGCTCTCGCCTGCGCTTGCTCCCTTTGCACCAAAGAGGAAAGAAGGACACTACGCGGGCTGGCACCCGCGTGGCGCCCTTGGTCATCATGGCTTGCGTCATGGGCACCTCGCAAGGTACCCCGCCTTGATCTCTCCGCCTCCTCGCGAGCCAGTGTGATGAGGTTGTGCCTGAGGGAGCCTCCTGTCATCCGCCCCGCGAGGCTTTGCCCCTCGCGAGGGTCTTGAACTCGTGCTGATGAAGATGGGCCATGCTGGGCCGCCCCTTGAGCCACGCCGCAGGCCGCAGGCAGGCAAGTCTGGGGACCCCCGTTCCCAGAACACCGACACAATGTCCTCAAGATGCCAGGAAGTGGAGGAGAGGGATGTTGTGTGTCCTCTGGAGCGTGCTTTTCAAGCCGCATCAATCGAAGACCCAGATCACAGGAGCGGAAGGCTTCCCGAGGCAGTCCCTAAGAAGAAGAAGACATCGCCTGGTTCGAACCATCGGGAGGCAGACCCCTCAGGATCCGCGCCCGTTCCGGGGGTGCCTCCTTCTGTCGCATAGGAAGGCGCGCTCGACGCCCTCCTCGAGCAAGGCTCGGGGGCTCTCTCCTGGAGGGCCATCGACTTTGATAAGATCACGAGGGAGGCGCTCGGGCACCACTTGGAGGCGTGTTTAAAAGCATGTTTCCCTCAGGAAGGAGCAAGGAAAGAAGGGCCAAACCCTCAGGAGTTCGTCAGTGAGATCATTCAGGAGCTGCAGGAGTCAAGAGTCATGAGTGGCAGCCGCCGCTTACCCGCCGTAGCTCCCCATCCGGGCGAGGATGGTGGGCTGCGCGTCTGCATCGACATACCAGGGCTCAACCGAGCCGCCTCTCAGGAGCGCCTCTGGCCCTCACGCATGGGGCGCAGCGAAGGCCCACCCCACAGCTATGTTCGCATGCCTTACATCTTGCCGAACGTGGGTGTTGTGCGCCAGCGCCTCATGAGGAGCATCCTAGAGGCTCAAGAGGTCAGGCATTCCGCAGTCCTGACGGAGATGGAGATGGTCTGCGAGGAGCCTCCAGTGCCTCCGGAGCCTC
This sequence comes from Triticum aestivum, assembly GCF_018294505.1. Taxonomy (NCBI): domain Eukaryota; kingdom Viridiplantae; phylum Streptophyta; class Magnoliopsida; order Poales; family Poaceae; genus Triticum; species Triticum aestivum. Next base: position 504,946,091 of record NC_057810.1, on the reverse strand, counting down.
CTGAGGCTCCTAGGCCTGGGGGCTCGTAAGGATCGGCTTCCGCAGCGCACGCCGTCTGCTACTTCAGCATCCCTTCGTCTTCAGCATCATCAGGTGACATCTTTCGAGTTTCATTTTCAGGTGGGAGCACCCCCAGGGCTGCATCATTCCTAGGCCACATGGGTCCGCCCTGCGGTGTGTACCCCTTTTGTTCATGTTTTTAGCTTACTTTGTTGGGGGCGCCCCTCGGGCTGCATTATCCCCAAACCACTTGGGCCTGACCCAGTGGCATGTATCCCTCTCGCATTTATTCGGGTCGTGCGTTTGACCTGCCATGATCATTACTTGATACTTGTGGCAGCACCCTTCTTCCTTCATGCCAGCTGCTTGCACGTTAAAGGGGGGGTACCTGAGCATCGCGACTCATGGACTCTTACTGGCTCTCCAGCCCTCACCTCTAGGCCTTGTCCACGGCATCGCGACCTGTCATACCAGCGACGGCTGAGCTCACTCGAGGACGTAGAGTGTCGGCATCTAACCAAATTTGCAGGAACACATTACAAGTAAAGGCCCAGAGCCAGGCGCAACCCGCCTTGAGGTAGGGCCCCGTGAGTCCCGTGCTGTCTCACGGGTGCCCAGATACACCTCATCAAGCCCTACCGTGCCAGCCACGTGTCAGGGCGGGGCTGTACACGCCCCGGGGGCTCCTCCCGGAGGGGAGCCCCCTCCCACGCACCAGTGGAAGCACCACGCTCCACGCTGGCTGACAACACTGCCGACGAGCGGCTATGCCCGTACATATACGGAAGCGCTATGCTCCGCGCTGGTGATAAACAACTGAGGGTGGCCCCCGACTGCATCAACCTCAGGGAGCCCAGAGCTCAGTGTCCGGCCCCATCATATCGCCTCCCCTCAGGAGTGCTGCGCGAGGGGGTTGGGCACGGGGGCTACACCTGGGTCACACCCAGATGCACGCCACCCAGCCAGGCCCCTTGGGCCTAGTTCATCGCACGTCTCTCCCTGAGCGGAGCCAAGGTACGAAGGTCATTTGAACGTCAAGGGGGACTCCTGAGCATCGCGACTCAGGAGCCTAACTAGTCACGTAGCCCCTCACCCCTTAGTTACGAAAGGCTAATGACGGTTGAGGTATGCGCGGGGCCGGGCTCTGCCGACGTAGAATGTTAGATTTACTCCTACATCTCCCCTCCCTACTTGCTATTCGCGCGTCAAGGGGGACTCCTGAGCATCGCGACTCAGGAGCCTAACTGGTCACGTAAGCCCTCACCCCTTAGTTCCGAAAGGCTAACGGCAGTTGAGGTATGCGCGGGGCCGGGCTCTACCGATGTAGAACGGTAGATTTACTCCTACATCTCCCCTCCCTACTTCCTATTCGCGCGTCAAGGGGGACTCCTGAGCATCGCGACTCAGGAGCCTAACTGGTCATGTAGCCCCTCACTCCTTGGTCCCATCCTGGTTTCCGGTCGGGGCTAACATCGGCTGAGGTATGCGCGGGGCCGGGCTCTGCCGATGTAGAACACAAGCAAGTAGGAAGGAAAAATGCAAATCTCAAGGAATTCAAAAGCAAATATTACAGTCCATAGATTTTTTCCACAATGCCAAACACAAGTTTAAACGCCTCCACGAGGCACGATGCATGTTGCAGGAGCTAAAAACAGGACAAGAGCCGCTAAGGGGTCACTTTTCGGCGGTGCCATCGCTGGTGGCGGAGCTGCGCTGGGCGGTTTCGCCTCGTGGAGCCCCAAGATCGGCAGCACATCGTCTTGGCTTGGTACTGAAGGCACGGAACCTCGCCAGCAGAGCCTCTGCTCGACCCTTCACAGCCTCAGCAGCGGCAACGACAAGCTCGCCGGTCACAGGCTCCAGTAGGCTGTCAAGGTCAATGTTGGGTTCACGAAGGTAGACGTGGGTGAAGACGCGCGTCAGCGCTGCAGAAGAAAGGACACGCGCCTCAGCCTCAGCCGTGGGGCCAAGGCCGATGGCGACGTCTTCAAGGGCGCGGACCAGAAAGGGAAGCAACTTGGCGGGGCCGTCCTCGGCACCGGACAGCGGGCTCTCCAGGCCACTATCATAAAGCGTCTTCAGCAAGGCGCGAGCTTTCTCCTTCAGCTTCACGAAGGCCACGCGGTCCTCGGCCAGGACCCGCGCCTTGCCGTCCAGCTCGATCCTCTTCGCCTCCAACGCCTGCTCCAATGTATCTAAGCGACCATGGCGTTCATCAAGCTCGGCATCCCGGTCCTTGGCGGAAGTCTCGCGAGCCTTTATCTCTTCCTCCTTCTCCTAGCGGTCACGGGCCTCCTTGGCAAGCTGGTCGTGCAGGCCTTGCAGCTCGCTCTCCAGCGCCTTGCAGCGACCCCGGACATCTGCAACCTCACCCAAGGCAGCGTCGCGAGCAGCCTTGGCCTGAAGGATGGCCTGCTTCTCGTCGTCGCAAGCCGTCGCGCCTTGAACCAGCGCCGCTCGAACTGAAGCATCAGAGCGGACCCAGCCGGAGGCCAGCTCTAGGCGCCCGGCCACTAAGCAAGGGTCGGCGCCCGGCCACTAAGCAAGGGTCGGCGCCCTGAAGAGCTTGTCGCAGCCAGTCCAGCTCAACAGCAGCACGATCCAGGACAGTAGAAGGAGTCGGAGAGATGGCAGTTGGCGGAGTAGGAGGAGAAGACGGCAGCGTGATCACAACACCATGAGTCGGGACCTTCTGCGCCCCGATGACTGCGGCAGTGGCGTCAGGCGAAGGCGCCTCGAGAGCCGCTTGGGCCACGGGGGCTGAGCTCGCGACACCACGCCCCGCCTAGCCTCGCGAGGATGACCGGCAGGAGAGGCCCGGGCCTTGCCGCCCCCTTATCCCGCGGGTGGAAGCGCTGCCCCGGACGGGGCCTCGGGGGCCCCCTTCAGCCTTTTTGCCGCAGGCACCGGCCTAGCCACGGAATATGGGCGTCAAGCCTCAGCAACAAAGCAAGAAGCAAAACGAGAATCAGGCACTTACTGGTCGCTGTGGTCAACCTCAGGAGACTCGGGAGCAGGAGGCATGTCTGCAGATCGCCTCGGAGCCGAAGCAAGCTCACGGAGAATCAGCCCTGTCCTGTCCTTCTTCGGGATTAGGGGTGAGCTCTCACCAACTCGCTCGTCACCATCCTCGTCGTCGTCTGGCATGAGGCGAAGAGCGCGGGACCCGCGCCGAGGGAGGGGCTCTCTCGACTCCCCGTCGGTCACCTCGGAGTCGGGCTCCTCTTCCTGTCCCTCTTCTTCCTCCTCTCTGCCGGAGTCGCTGGAGGACACGTTCACCATCGCCCGGGCCGCCAGGTCCTCAGGAACCTCCGCGGGCACAGGCCCATCCCCGTTGAAAGCATGCATGGAGTTCACCACCTGCTCCCAATCGTCCCGAAGGAACAGGGGTACAGGAGCACCCTGCAGCCTCGGCACGTCTCCCCCGACCAAGGCATGGAGGATCGTGGCCAGATCTTTGTCTGCCAGGACCGCGGAGCTCGGGCGAAGGGCGGCATCGGCCTCCCCGAGCCTCCACAGCGAGAGCGAATATTTCCGAAGCGGAGCCACCCGATGCTCCAGGAACTCCCTCAGGAGCGATGCCTCGGTCAGCTTCGCCGTCGCCATGTTGCCTGGCCAGAAGTCCGCGTCCATCCTCTCCAGCACTGGCTTCGCACGGGGATCGACGAGCTCCGCGCGGGACCAAGCGTCGACGGCCTCAGGCTGCCTCATAGGCAGGATCAACCGGGGATGGATGCGCCCAGCATCCACCATGACCCACTTGCTCCGGAAGCCTTCAATCCTCTTCCCAGGCTTCGAGATGGCATTGGAGCTGGAGTACGCGACAAAGCTCGCGCACGCGGTGATGGATCTGCGAGAAACCCGGAGGTAGAAGTAGTGGCGCAGCAAGGGCACAGAGGGCTTTACCCCGACATGAGCCTCACAATAATAGGCGAAAATCGCCAGAAGAAGAATAGAGTTGGGATGTAGGTGCAGAGCTTGCAGGTTGTAGTGGCGGAGAACAGAAAGAAAGAACTCAAAAAAGGGAGGCACCAGACCGGCGGCGATGGCGCTCACGAAGAGCGGGGAGAAGGTGCTCCCTTTCTCCTCAGGAAGGGCAGAGCCAACCTTCAGCGCGGCCGCCCCATCGTTGCCTTGCACCTCCATCATCAGGCGCGTGAGGGCCAGGTTCTTCCCCGACACGTTCAGAGAATCTAGCACAGGAGAGTACCAGGCCCCGACCAGAGTCTGGCGCGACGCCATGGCTTGCTAAGGTGCAGGTTTGAAGCAGATCTGGAGGATTGTGGGAGCAAGAAGGAGGAGAGCGAGAAAGGGGATCTGGGCAATGACTGGAGGAAGCAGAGAAGGTAAGCCTAGCACGGTGCCACTCTTTTGTCGATTCGTGCGGTTGCCAAGGTGTCATGGGGGAGCGAGGACGCCCATGTCCAATCAACCGCCACGCGGCGCCGAAGGCCACAGGCTGTTGGTGCCCGCGGCGCTTCGCACTTGCCCCTTCGCTTCTCGGCTAAGCCAAGTCCAGGCGCGCCTTGGGCCCAGGCGCTACTATCAGCGTTCTGGGAACGGGGGTACCTAGACTTGCTTGCCTACGGCCTGCGGCATGGCTCAAGGAGTGGCCCAGTACGGCCCATCTTCATCAACACACGCTCAAGACCCTCGCGAGGGGCCAAGCCTCTCGAGGCCGATGACAGGAAGCTTCCTCGGGCACAGCCTCGTGAGGCTGGCTCGCGAGGAGGCGGAGAGATCAAGGCAGGGTACCTCACAAGGTGCTCGTGACGCAAGCCATGACGACCGAAGTCAGGAGGGTGCCAGGCGGGCGCCGACCTGCACAGAGTCCTTGTTTCCTCTTTGGTGCAAAGGGAGCAAGCGCAGGCGAGAGTATCAAGCAAAGGCAACCATTTCGGTGCAACAAGACCAAGACCAGCAGGACGGCAGGATGGAGGTCATCGTGGAGCCCAAGCCGGCGTCACCGTCAGGGTCTTTTATAGGGGAGGACCGACTTTAGCCAGGATAAGTGTACTAGATGTTCCCCTTCAGAATGGCCAATTGTTGGCGCCCTTCCCGCTCAAAATTTGGGAAGAGGACCAGGGCCTCCCCCTATAAATAGAGATAGCCACCACAGTAGGCAGGGATCGAATCCTGGACAAGTAGAACTCCACACCAGCTCAAGAACACCCCTCGCGAGGTTGTTCTTCCTTGTATTGTTCATCATCAGCCCCTGAGGCAATCCACCACACCACAAACTAGAGTAGAGTATTACACCACAATGGTGGCCCGAACTAGTATAAACCTCGTGTCCCTTGTGTTGTTCTTCGTGTAGTTTAGATCCTTGTGAGGCGACGAGACGTAGGTAGGTACGAGGTGCGATCTCCGCGCGCACCCCAGAGTTCAAACCTTGAGGGTTTGCCGGAACCCGAAATCCGACAGGATCGAACTAAGAAAAACGTTAAAGATAGAAGTGTGATGGTGATATAATACCGGGGCACCTCCCCCAAGCTTGGCAGTTTCCAAGGGGAGTGCCCATACCCATGTGTTTTATGTCCCTTTCTTCGGAGGTGGTGATGATGGAGTTGTTGATGGCTTGTCGTCCATCTTCCAAGGCATAGGCTCACCATCATATAAGGCTGATCGAGTCTCCGGGATCCTCAAATCTGCAGCCAAACTCATGCTCTTGAGTCTATATTCATACTCACATTTTTGGTTTTGCAGGTCATAGATCTAGGCTTGGAGGTGCTCGATTTCTCGTGAAGCTTGAAGATGGTCTCCCCAATGTTCTTGGCATCCAGCTTGTGGTTGTTGGTGAACTCCGCGATCATCAAGTGGTTGGCATTGAGTCCGCGTTCCACCATCCCTTGGCACTTGAAAACTTGTGCTCCAATGCTTCGAGACTTGTCTCCATGATTTTGGTCCTCCTTGGTCACTCAACATCGCGGATGTGCAGTACCCCCTCACGCACCTCAATAGTTTGAGCGTGTTGCAGCACCTCCGCGAGGTAAGGGTTGATGACCTTCTAAAAAAACTTGTCCTTGGGGGCACTTGAAGATGTCATGGTGATCTAGATCTATCAGAAAAACAGCTCAAAACAAATGCAGAGGATTTTGTTGTGGTACGGTGGTCAAAACCTTCGGGAGATTATATAATGAAGTTTTACCGACAAAAAGAAGTATCGTGCAATAAATGGAGTCTGGAGGGCACACAAGGTGTCCACGATGCAAGGGGCGCGCCTAGGGGGTAGGGCACACCCTCTACCCTCGTGGATGCCTCGTGTCTCCTTCAGACCACTTCTTATTTTCCTAATTTTTTAAATATTCCAAAACGGAGAAAAATTGCTATTTGAGCAGTTTTGGAGTCGGTTTACTTACTGTACCACATACCTATTCCTTTTCGGAGTCTGAAACATTCTAGAAAGTGTCCCTTATGTACTCCTCCGGGGTTACGGTGCCAATAACATTGGTTTAAACATTTATGGGGTTACCTTAGATATAATGTTTGATTCTTTGACTGTTCACCACCTTAGGATTTGTGCCTTCGGTGTTGTTGATTTTTATGGCACCGCAACGATAGACCTCCTCGATAATGTAAGGACCTTCCCATTTAGAGAGAAGTTTTCCTGCAAAAAATCTTAAACGAGAGTTGTATAGCAAAACATAATCACCTACATTAAACTCACGCTTCTGTATCGTTTTGTCATGCCATCTTTTAACCTTTTCTTTAAACAATTTGGCATCTTATAGGCCTGGGTTCTCCATTCATAAAGTGAGCTAATGTCAAATAGTCTCTTCTCACCAGCAAGTTTGAAATCATAATTGAGCTCCTTAATGGCCCAATATGCCTTATGTTCTAGTTCAAGAGGTAAGTGACATGCTTTTCCATAAACCATTTTATACAGAGACATACCCATAGGATTTTTATATGTAGTTCTATAGGCCCATAATGCATCATCAAGTTTCTTGGCCCAATTCTTTCTAGATCTATTAACCGTCATTTGCAAAATTAATTTGATCTCTCTATTACTCAATTCTACTTGACCACTAGACTGTGGATGGTATGGAGATGCAATTCTATGATTAACATCATACTTAGCAAGAATTTTACGAAAAGCACCGTGAATAAAATGTGAACCACCATCAGTCATTAAATATTTGGGGACTACAAACCTCGGAAAAATAACTTCTTTAAGCATCTTAATAGAAGTGTTATGATCAACACTACTAGTTGGAATAGCATATACCCACTTAGTAACGTAATCAACATCAACTAAAATATGTGTATACCCATTAGATCAAATGGTACAATGACAAGTGAATAGTTCATAGGCATTTTTTGGCGTCTACTAATATTACCAATTCTTTGACATTCATCACAAGACAAGACAAACTTACGGGCATCTTTGAAGAGAGTAGGCCAATAAAAACTGGATTGCAATACCTTATGTGTAGTTCTATCTCCAGTGTGGTGCCCTCCATATGCCTCGGAGTGACACTTGCGTAGGATCTGTTCCTGTTCATGCTCAGGTACACAACATCTAATAACACCATCTACTCCTTCTTTATAAAGGTGTGGGTCATCCCAAAAGTAATGTCTTAAATCATAGAAAACCATTTTCTTTTGTTGGTATGTGAAACTAGGTGGTATTAATTTAGCAACAATGTAATTAGAATAATCAGCATACCATGGAGCAGTATGAGAAGCATTTATGATAGCTAATTGTTCATCAGAAACCTATCATCAGTAGGTAGTGGGTCATCAAGAACATTCTCTAACCTAGACAAGTTGTCTGCAACGGGGTTCTCAGCTCCCTTTCTATCAATAATATGCACATCAAATTCTTGTAGCAAGAGAACCCATCTAATAAGTCTAGGTTTAGCATCTTTCTTTTCCATAAGGTATTTAATAGCAGCATGATCAGTGTGAACAGTTACTTTGGAATCAACAATATAAGGTCTGAACTTATCACAAGCGAACACAACTGCTAAAAATTCTTTTTCAGTAGTAGCATATTTCTTTGGGCACTGTTTAGAGTTTTACTAGCATATTGGATAACATTTAATTTCTTATCAACTCTTTTCCATAGAACAACACCTACAACATAATCACTAGCATCACACATGATTTTAAAGGGTAAATTCCAATCAGGTGGCTGAACAATAGGTGTAGAAATCAAGGCTTTCTTAAGTATTTAAAATGCTTCTACACAATCATCATCAAAGACAAAAGGAACATCTTTTTGTAAGAGATTAGTCAGAGGCATAGAAATTTTATAGAAGTCTTTAATAAATCTCCTATAACAAACGTCATGACAAAGGAAACGTCTTATACCTTTGATGTCCTTAGGACACGACATCTTTTCAATAGCATCAACTTTAGCTTTGTCAACTCCATTACCTCTTTCAGAAATTTTATGCCCCAAGACAATACCTTCATTAACCATAAAGTGGCACTTCTCCCAATTCAAAATAAGATTAGTTTCTTCACATATCTGCAAGACTCGATCAAGGTTGCTTAAGCAATCATCAAAAGAAGTTCCATACACGGAAAAATCATCCATGAAAACTTCAACAATCTTTTCACAAAAGTCAGAGAATATAGCAGTCATACATCTTTGAAAGGTAGCAGGTGCATTACATAAACCAAAAGGCATACGTATATAAGAAAAGGTACCGAAAGGGCAAGTAAAAGTGGTCTTATACTGATCCTCTTTTGACACAGGTATTTGAGAGAAACCAGAATAACCATCTAGAAAGAAAAAATGTGTATGTTTGGATAGTCTTTCTAGCATTTGATCAATAAAAGGTAGAGGGTAATGATCTTTTCTAGTAGCTTTATTTAATTTGCGAAAATCAATTACCATTCTATAACCTGTAACAATTATTTGTGGGATCAATTCATCCTTATCATTAGGAACAACAGCAATACCTCCTTTCTTAGAGACACAATGGACATGACTTACCCACTGACTATCAGCAACATGATAAATTATACCTACCTCCAGAAGCTTTAGTATTTCGTTTCTTACTAGTTCTTTCATCTTAGGATTTAACAGTCGTTGGTGATCAACAACTGGTTTAGCATCTTTTTCAAATTTTATTTTGTGATGGCATAGAGTGGGACTAATGCCCTTAAGATCATCAGGAGTATATCCAATAGCAGCATAGTGCTTATTCAAAGTTTTCAATAATTTCTCTTCTTCATGCTCGAAAGGTTAGCACTAATAATAACAGGATATATTTTGTACTCATCAAGATAAGCATATTTCAAAGTATCATGTAATTGTTTAAGCTCAAACACGGGATGTCCCTTAGGTGGAGGAGTATCCCCTAGGATTTCAACAGATAATTTGTGTTTCAAAATAGGTCCCTGTTTAAAGAATACTTCATCTATTTCCCTTCTTTCATTCATAAACATATCATTTTCATGGTCGAGCAAATATTGTTCTAAAGGATCATTAGGAGGCACGGCAATAGAAGCAAGACCAATAATTTCATCTTTACTAGGCAATTCTTTATGATGGGGTTAGAGAAATTAAACTCATGAGACATAACCCCTAGACCAATAGTAACAATATCCTTTTCACAGTCTATCTTAGCATTATGAGTATTCAAGAAGGGTCTACCAAATATAATGGGACTAAAGTCATCTTGTGGCGAACCAAGGACAAGAAAATCAGTAGGGTATTTAATTTTCCCACACAAGACTTCAACATCTCTAATAATCCCAATTGGTGAAATAGAATCTCTATTGGCAAGCTTAATAGTAACATCAATATCTTCTATCTCAATAGGTGCAATATCATGCATAATTTCTTTGTATAAGGAATGAGGTATTGCACTCACACTAGCACCCATATCACATAACCCATGATAACAATGATCTCCTATTTTAAAAGAAACAACAGGCATGCCAACAATAGGTCTATGTTTATTTTTAGTATCAGGTCTAGCAATTCTAGCATCTTCATCACAGAACTAAATAACATGCCCATCAATATTATCGACCCAGAGATATTTAACCTAGCAATACTAGGTTCAGCTTTAATTTTCTCATGGGGTGTAGGCGTTCTAGCATTACTCTTAGAAACCACAATTGAAGCTTTAGCATGATCCTTTATTCTAACAAAGAAAGGTGGTTTCTCAATATAAGCAGTAGGAACAATAGGATCAACATTATAAGTGATAGTCTTTTCTTCAACTTTAATAGGTTCTACTACTTTTACTTCAATGGGAGGATGATATTTAAACCACTTCTCCTTAGGGAGATCAACATGAGTAGCAAATGATTCACAGAAAGAAGCTACTATCTTAGAGTCAAGTCCATATTTAGTGCTAAATTTACGAAAAGCATCGGTATCCATAGAAGATTTAACACAATCAAACTTAGGTATTATACCAGACTCCTTACCTTCATCGAGGTCCCAATATTCAGAGTTACGTTTAATTCTTTCCAATAAATCCCATCTGAATTCAATAGTCTTCATCATAAAAAACCAGCACAAGAAGTATCGAGCATGGAGCGATTGTTGAGAGAAAGCCGAGCATAAGTTTTTTGAATAATAATTTCTCTTGAGAGCTCATGATTGGGGCATGAATATGACATTGACTTAAGCCTCCCCCAAGCTTGAGCGATACTTTCTCCTTCGCGAGGCCAAAAATTATATATATAATTACGACCATGATGAACCAGATGCATATGATAAAACTTCTGATGAAATACTAATTTCAATCGGTTGTAGTTCCATGATCCAATATCATCACATAGCCTAAACCATATCAATGCCTTTCCCTTCAAAGATAAAGGGAAGACCTTCTTCTTGATAACATCCTTGGGCATACCTGCAAGCTTAAATAATCCACAAACATCATCCACATAGATTAGGTGCATATGAGGATGTAATATTCCATCTCCTGTAAAAGTATTAGCTAGCAGTTTCTCTATCATACCTAAAGGAATTTCAAAGTAAACATTTTCAGTAGGTTCAGTAGGTTGAGGATAAACTCTTTGCTCTTTTGGTCAGGGTGAAGATACCCCAAACAAGCCCCTCAAAGGATTATTTTCCATAGTAACAAGTGACAGTAAATTTCAGCACACTATATAAATGTTTCCTTACCAAATTCCACCTCCAAAGACGCTTCAATCCCCGACAACATCGCCAGAAAAGAGTCTCGATGACCCAAAAGTATAGGGGATCAATCATAGTCCTTTTAGTAAGTACGAGTGTCGAATCCAACGAGGAGCAGAAGGAAATGACAAGCGGTTTTCAGTAAGGTATTCTCTGCAAGCACTGAAATTATCGGTAACAAATAGTTTTGCCATAAGATAATTCATAATGGGTAACAAGTAACAAAAGTAAACAAGGTGCAGCAAGGTGTCCCAATCCTTTTTGTAGCAAAGGACAAGCCTGGCCAAACTCTCATATAAACCAAAGTGCTCCCGAGGACACATGTGAATTATTGTCAAGCTAGTTTTCATCATGCTCATATGATTCGTGTTCGTTACTTTACTAATTTGATATGTGGGTGGACTGGTGCTTGGGTATTGACCTTCCTTGGACAAGCATCCCAGTTATGATTAACCCCTCTCGCAAGCATCCGCAACTACGAAAGAAGAATTAAGGTAAACCTAACCATAGCATGAAACATATGGATCCAAATCAGCCCCTTACGAAGCAACACATAAACTAGGGTTTAAGCTTCTGTCACTCTAGCAACCCATCATCTACTTATTACTTTGCAATGCCTTCCCGTAGACCCAAATCATGGTGACATGTCATGTAGTCGACGTTCACATAACACCACTAGAGGAAAGACAACATACATCTCATCAAAATATTGAACGGATACCAAATTCACATGACTACTTATAACAAGACTTCTCCCATGTCCTCAGGAACAAACATAACTACTCACAAATCATATTCATGTTCATAATCAGAGGGGTATTAATATGCATAAAGGATCTGAACAAATGATCTTCCATCGAACAAACCAACTAGCATGAACTACAAGGAGTAATCAACACTACTAGCAACCTACAGGTACCAATCTGAGGTTTTGAGACAAAGATTGGATACAAGAGATGAACTAGAGTTTGAGAGGAGATGGTGCTGGTGAAGATGTTGATGGATATTGACCCCCTCTCGATGACAGGATCGATGGTGATGACTATGGCGACGATTTCCCCCTCCCGGAGAGATGTTTCCCCGGCAACATAGCTCCACCGGAGCCCTAGATTGGTTCTGCCCAGGTTCCACCTCGAGAAGGCGGAGCTTCGACCTGAAAGCTTCCTTATGATTTTTTCCACGGCAAAAAACACCATATAGCAAAAGATGGGCATCGGGGGCCTGCCTGGGGTAGTGCGTGCCCTCCACCCTCGTGGCTGTTGGGTGGCTCCCCTCTGGTGCTTTCTTCGCCCAATAGCTTTAGTATATTCCAAAACTGACTCTCATGGAGTTTCAGGACTTTTGGAGTTGTGCAGAATAGGTCTCTAATATTTGCTCCTTTTCTAGCACAGAATTCCAGCTGCCAGCATTCTCCCTCTTCGTGTAAACCTTGTAAAACAAGAGAGAAAAGGCATAAGTATTGTGACATAATGTGTACTAACAACCCATATTGCAATGAATATTGATATAAAAGCATGATGCAAAATGGACGTATCACGCAACGACCATGGCTACGACCGTGGAGGAGGCCATGGTGGAGCCCGCTGGGACAACCATGACCCCTGTCAGGACTGGCGTGATCAGCCTCGTGAGGACCGCTAGCAGGGCCAGCCTCGCGATGGCCCCTGGCGGGGCCATCCTCATGAGAACCACCCTCAGGTAAACACCAGTCTCCCTCTGCTGCCACCGCCACCAAGGAGGGACGAGGATCACCACCTAGATGATGGGGCCGGGGGCTTCCAAGAGCCTTGTGCTATCGCCTGCATCCTAGGTGGTGCTCAGGCCCCCGCCTCCCATCGATTCTTCAAGAAGTTTTCTCATGAGGTGAACACGGCCCTCCCCAAGCTCGAGGCGTCGTGTCCCCTCAGGTGGTCCAAGTACTGCACACCTTCGACTCTTCGGATCAGCTCAACTATGCAGCCACTTCAGGCGCACTCCCGATGCTCTACTCATCGACCATCAACAACGTCCTCGTTACCAAGACACTTATTTACGATGGGGCGGGGCTGAATGACCTCTCTGCCGAGTCGTTCGAGAGACTCCAAGTGCCCTACGACCAGCTCCCACCAAGCCTTTCTCAGGGGTGACAGACGGCTCCACCATCCTTTTGGGGCAGATTCGCCTCCCTGTCACCTTCGCAAGTGCGACAACCACCACACTGAGCTCATCGACCTCGACGTCACTCACATTCATCTTTCGTACAATGCCATCCTCGGGTATCCAGCCCTTGCCAAGTTCATGGTAGCGACCCACCATAGCTACAACATACACAAGATGTCGGGAAGCTACGGCATCATCATGGTTGCCTGTGATGAGAAGGATGCACTATGCTCCCTCGAGCGCGCCTACCAGGCCGCAACGGTCAAGAACTCAAATGGTGAGGGTGCCATCCACCTTCCCGAGGTAATTCCCAAGAAGAAGAAGCAGCTCCTCCTTAGGGGCCCTCAAGAGGCTGGGGCGTCTGACAATCGCGCTTCAAGCCCCGTGCCCTGTGCTCGGGCGCCTTTCCCTCTCACATAGGAAGGCGCGCATGATACGTCTCCAGCGTACCTATAATTTTTGATTGTTCCATGCTGTTATATTATCATTCTTGGATGTTTTACAATAATTTTATAGTCATTTTATATCATTTTTAGGTACTAACCTATTGACATAGTGCCCAGTGCCAGTTGCTATTTTCTGCATGTTTTTTACATCACAAGAAATCAATATCAAACGGAGTCCAAATGCAGCGAAACTTCTTTAGGATTTTTTTTGGGACAGAAGACATCTAGTGGGCCAGGAAGCTCCTGGGGGTCCCTCGAGGGGTGCAACACCCACCAGGGGCACGCCAGTTGCTGTTTTGATCCATGAATGTTATTTGAGTCTTCTTTGATCTCTTATATGCATGATTTCTTATAGCCTCGTATTTCTTCTCTAATATTTGGGTTTTGTTTGGCCAACTTGATCTATTTATCTTGCAATGGGAAGAGGTGCTTTGTAGTGGGTTCGATCTTACGGTGCTTGATCCCAGTGACAGAGGGGGAACCGACACGTATGTATTGTTGCTACTATGGATAACAAGATGAGATATATATCTGCCGCAATAGATAAACGGATCTTGTCTACATCATGTCATCATTCTTATTGCATTACTCCGCTTGTTCATGAACTTTATACACTAGATGCATGCTGGATAGGGGTCGATGTGTGGAGTAATAGTACTTGATGGAGGCAGGACTCGGTCTACTAATCTTGGACATGATACCTATATAATGATCATTGCCTCGATATCGTCATGATTATTTGAAGTTCTATCAATTGCCCAACAGTAATTGTTTTCCCATCGTTTACTATTTTTCTCGAGAGAAGCCACTAGTGAAACCTACGCCTGTGGGGTCTCTTTTCATCATATTTGCCTTTGTGATCTATTTTCCTTTGCATTTATTTTCAGATCTATGAAACAAAAAATACAAAAATACCTTGCTGCAATTTATTTGTTCTGCGATCTATTTATCCTATCTACCACTTTTATCTCACGTTATTTGCCTATCTTGAGGCGCCGTACCCGAAAGGGATTGACAACCCCTTTTACAGGTCGGGTTGCGTGTATTTGTTATTTGTGTGCAGGTGCTGTTTACGTGGTGTGAAGAGGTTCTCCTACAGGCTCGATAACCTTGGTATCATGACTGAGGGAAATACCTACCATCGCTATACTGCATCATCCCTTCCTCTGTGGGGAAATACCTACGTAGTTCTAGTAGATATCAAAAGGAATTTCTGGCGCCGTTGCCGGGGAGGATCTTCAACATCAACCAGGTTCCTAATAAAAAATCTCATCTCCTCACAATTTACATTATTTGCCATTTCCCTCTCGTTTTCCACTCTCCACTTCACAAAAAATTGTCGTTTTATTCGCCCTCTTTTTCGTTCACCGTTTTCTTGTCAGATCTGTTTTTTAGTGCAATCTTGTCGTGCAGTCACGATGACTCAAGAGAACACCAAGTTGTGTGATTTATCAAATACCAACAACAATGATTTTATTAGCACTCTGATTGCTCCTTCCACCACTAGTGTGGAGTCTAATGATATCAATACTGCTTTGCTGAATCTTGTCATGGAATATCAATTTGCCGGTACTCCTAATGAGGATGCCACGTCCCATCTTAACACATTCATGGAATTATGTGTTATTCAAAAGAAAAAAGATGTGGACAATGATGTTGTGAAGTTGAAACTATTTATGTTTTCTTTGCGAGATCATGCAAAAATTTGGTTTTCTTCTTTGCCTCGGAATAGTATCGATTCTTGGAACAAGTGCAAGGATGCTTTTATTACTAAGTATTTTCTGCCTGCAAAAATTATTTACCTTAGAACCCAGATCATGAATTTCAAGCAACTTGAACATGAGCATGTTTCATAATCTTGGCAAAGTATGAAATTGATGCTAAGGAATTGCCCAACTCATGGGTTAAATCTTTGGATGATCATGCAAAAGTTTTATGCGGGATTGAATTTTGTTTCTCATAATCTTTTAGATTCCTCCGCGGGGGGTACTCTAATGGAAATTACTTTGGGTGAAGCTACTAAATTGCTAGACTATATTATGGCAAATTACTTGCAATGGCATAACGAAAGAGCTCCTACTAGTAAAAAAATTCAATTCAGTAGAAGAAATAAATTATTTGAGTGAAAAAATTGATGCTCTTATGAAGTTGGTTGCTACTAAAAGTGCTCCTATTGATTTTAATGATGTGCCTTTGTCTACTTTGATTGAGCAAAATAGTGATGCCATCGATGTGAATTTTGTCTTGTAAAACAATTTCAATAACAATGCTTATAGAGGTAATTTTAATCCTAGGCCTTTTCCTAGTAATTCCTCTAATAATTATGGTAATTCCTATGGTGATCCCACCTATAATAATAATAGAAACACCTCTGATCTTGAGAACAATATTAAATAACTTATCAATACTCAAAAAGCTTTCAAAACTTCGATAGAAGAAAAGTTGAATAAAATTGATGATTTGTTTAGAAGTGTTGATAGAATTTCTCATGATGTAGAACTCTCAAGATGAAAATTTTTGTGCCTAAAGTTTATGAATCAATTAAAGCTCTTTATGTTTCTATGGATGGAAGTAAGAAAAGAACCGCTATGCTTAGAGCTAAAAGAGAATTTTTAGAAAGAGCGTTTTCTAGTGATTACTATCATAAAAGTGATGAAGGTCTTAAAATGATTGGTGTTTCTTCTATTGATTCTTTGTTTAGTAAATTTAGGATTGATAAAAAAGGGACTGGAGAAGAGTCAACTTCAGTTAGAAGGCGCCCCTATGATTCGAAGGGTGAAGATCTTGTTGAGAAAATTGATAAAAGTGGGTTTGAAGAGGTCAAGACTTTAACTAGTGTGCCCACTATTTTGGATTACAAAGATTTTAATTATGATAGTTGCTCATTGGTTGATTGTGTTTCTTTGTTGCAATCCATGATAAATTCACCCCATGCTTATGAACAAAATAAAGCTTTTACTAAACATATTGTTGATGCCATGATGAAAGCTTTTGAAGAAAAGTTGGAATTAGAAGTTTCAATTCCTAGAAAATTGCATGATGAGTCGGAACCTACTATCAAAGTCAAGATTAAAAATTATGAATGTTTTGCTTTATGTGACTTGGGTGCCAGTGTTTCTACAATTCCGAAATCTTTATGTGATGTGCTTGGCCTTACTAATATTGAAGAATGCTCTTTGAATTTGCACTTGGCAGATTCTACTATTAAAAATCCTATGGGAAAAATTAATGATGTGTTTATTCTTGCAAATAGGAATTATGTACCCGTAGATTTTATTGTTCTTGACATTGATTGCAATACGTCTCTTCCAATTAGTCTTGGTAGACCGTTTTTGCGTACTATTGGTGCCATGATTGATATGAAAGAAGGCAATATTAAATATCAATTTCCACTAAGGAAGGGTATGGAACACTTCCCTAGAACAAGAATTAGACCACCATATGAATCAATCATGAGGGCATCTTATGGATCTAGAACCAAAGATGACAACACTTAGATCCTACCTGTTATGCCTAGCTAGGGGCGTAAAACGATAGCAGTTGTTCGGGGCAACCCAATGAATAAAATTTATTTTTGCTTTTTCTTTTCTGTTCTTGTGTGTTATCAAAATTACGCTACTATTATGATTGTTTTTTTGTGTTTTAGTTAGTGTTTGTGTCAAGCAAGGTCTTTGGGAAGATTTGGGTGAAAGTTGATTTGATCTTGCTGAAAAACAGAAACTTTTGCGCTCACGAGATTATTTGTCATTTTTAACACAAGAGTCCTTTTGAGTTGATTCTTTTTTCAGAAGATTAATGGAGAATTTCTCACGTCCACCAATTTATTTCAGAATGTTTGGAGTTACGGAAGTATTCCAAATATACAGATTGCTACAGACTGTTCTATTTTTGACAGATTCTGTTTTCCTTGCGTTGTGTGCTTGTTTTGATCATTCTATGGTTTTCTTTGATGAGTTTTTGCCATAGAAAGTTGGAATACATTAGATATAATTCAAAAAAAATACGAATATGTTTGCTACAGTACTTTGTAGTAGTGGTTTGCTTTCTTGTCCTAACGGATCTCACGAAGGTTTTGTTTGAGTTTTGTGTTATTGAAGTTTTCAAGTTTTGGGTGAACTTACGATGGATGAAGGATTATGGATTATAAAAAGGCTAAGCTTGGGGATGCCCTAGGCACCCAAAATAATATTCAAAGAAGTAGCAAGCAACTAAGCTTGGTGATGCCCCCGACTGGCATCCCCACTTTCTTCTAACAACCATCGGTATTTTACTTGAAACTATATTTTTATTCGTCACATACTATGAGTTTTGCTTGGAGCGTCTTGTATGATATGAGTCTTTGCTTTTTTTGCTTTTAGTTCTGTTAAATTCTTGCTGGACCCACCCTTTTGAGAGAGCCAAAAAATTATGCTATTCTTGCTCCTATGCTTCACTTAAATTTTTAGAGCCATGGATTTGCTCTAGTACTTCACTTATATCTTTTTGAGCATGGTGTGCTTTGTTATTTTTGAAGAAATGCTCTCTTGTTTCACTTAGATTTATTTGGGAGTTAGTAATATTTTAAGAAATTCGCTCTTGCTTCACTTAGATTATTTTGAGAGCAAGAAAAATTATGCTCATGATCTTCACTTAAATTTGTTTGAGCTTATCAAAAGCAACATATGAAAATAGTCCAAAAGTGATAGATATCCAAGGAGGATATAATAAAAACTTTCATGAAGTTCATTGGATAAAATAAACTTGATTCTTAGTAATGGTTCTGAGATATGACAATATGATATGCGAGTCATGTTGATGAGTAATTGTGCTTTAGTAAGAATATTGATGTTAAGGTTTGTGATTCCCTATGCAAGCACGAAAGTCAATAGTTATGCAATGAAATTTATATCCTATTTATGGTGCATTATTTGGTGTTACTTAGGTTTAATGCTTGGGTACGAGATTTTTGTTTTTTTGTTGGTCGCTACTCAATCTTTTTGCTAGACTTCATTTTGCACTAAGTATGATCTCTACTTGTTCATCCAAAACCCCTTAAACCAGTTGTGCCTTATGAGTCCACTGTACCTACCTATATGCGGTATTTCCATGGCGTTCTAAGCAAATTTGCACGTGCCATCTCTAGTTTTCAAAAAAAAAATTCTTTTATGTGCTCTACCGCTCGCGAGGCGGTGAAGGGTGACCTATATTCTCATGATGAGTGTTTATTCCCTTATCATTGCACGAGAGTACGACAAAGGTATTAGGGATGCCCAGTCCCGAAATTAAAAATGAATTTACTTTATGTTGTCAAATAATAAATTCTTTGGAAAGTGTTGGTATGGCGGGAAACCATGGATTCGGCTAGCCATGGAAAGTGAAGGTAATGGTGGAAAAAGGAATAAACTTTATTGTGACGCCCCCGATTCAATCGTACAACAAGCATGCACGCAAATGTGTATGATCAAGAGCAGGGACTCACGGGAAGATATCACAACACAACTCTAAAAGTAAAATAAGTCATACAAGCATCATATTACAAGCCAGGGGCCTCGGGGGCTCGAATACATGTGCTCGAACATAAGCGAGTCAGCGGAAGCAACAATATTTGAGTACAGACATAAGTTAAGCAAGTTGCCATAAGATGGCTAGCACAAACTGGGATCCAGATCAAAAGAGGCGCAGGCCTCCTGCCTGGGATCCTCCTAAACTACTCCTCGTTGTCGGTGGCCTGTACGTAGTAGTAGGCACCTCCAGTGTAGTAGGGATCATCGTCGATGGTGGCGTCTGGATCCTGGGCTCCAACATATGGTTGCGGTATCCAGGAAGAAGAGGAAAATGGGGGAAAAGAGGGAGCAAAGCAACCGTGAGTACTCATCCAAAGTAGTCGCAAGCAAGGATCCACACTACATGTGCATGGGTATATGCGTAATGAGGCAATATCAGTGGACTGAACTGCAGAATGCCAGAATAACTGCAGAATGCAATATCAGTGGACTACGCTTCTGGGAGCCTCCATCTTGCAGCATGTAGAAGAGAGTAGATTGAAATTCTCCAAGTAGCATCGCATAACATAATCCTAATAGGCGATCCTGCCCTCGTCACCCTGTGTGAAAGCGGTCACCGAGTTGTCTCTCGAACTTGTCTAGGTGTGTTTTATTAAGTATCCTATTCTAGTTGTCACAAGGTCAAGGTACAACTCCAAGTCGTCCTTTTACCGAGGGACACGGCTATTCGAATAGATAAACTTCCCTTCACGGGTGCACCACATTCCCAACAGGCTTCATCCCTCTGGCCGGACACACTTTCCTGGGTCATGCCCGGCCTCGGAAGATCAACACGTCACAACCCTACTGTCACAGCCCTAGAGTTTGCTTGTAACTAGTGGCATTGCATCCATGCATCATGTTTAAATTTCATGAAACTTGAAATGGGGATTGATCCAAGCCCTAGCACCAAATGAATTCAAATAGGTTCAAATAAAATCATTTTCAATGATCCCAAAATGCCCTTTGAAAATGTTCATGATTTCTAATAAAGGCGAAAATCTCTGCCAGAAATGATGAACATGTTTCTAGGTCATTCCTGGATTTTTGAATTAAATCATAATGTATTTGAATTGGGGCATTTGAATTCTATATATATATTAGATGCTCCAAATATTTTGGAATCATTTGTGGGCCTTTGGAATAAACCAACTAGTGTCCACAATTTCTCTCGGGAGTTTTAAAAATGAATTAGCATTTTTACTAATTCAAAACAGAAGAATAAAAATAGAAAACAGAAATAGAATTAACAGAGAGAGAGAAGGACTAACCTGGCGCCACGAACCGGCCCAGCTCCTGTGCTAGTCCAGCGCTGTTGGCCTAGCCCACTGTTGTAGTGGCCCAGCCCAGCGCCACCTCCTTCAACCTCGTGCCAGAAGGCACGAGGGCATGTGCCCGCGGTGCGCCAGCACGCGCACGGCCACCGACGGCCACCTCTTGCTTGCCGCTTCGCCCTGGACCTCCCTCGCGCTTCCACGCACTCCCCTCGACCCTCTGCACTTTTCCCCTCCTCGCAGCTCTCTCCCCTCCCCTCTCTGCTCTCGTCCCGAATGGAGCCACCGCCACCGTCGCCGTTCGCCGCTGCCACCGACCTCCCCACGCCTATCTAGCTATGCGAAGAGCCCCGCCTCGACCCCCGCATCCTCTGCACCAAGACAGGCGCCGCCAGGAGCTCTATGACGACGACCCCGGGCTCTTCCTCACTCGAACGCTGAGATCGCCGGCGACCTCCTGCCATCACCAGCCCTTCCCCGAGGTCTCCGAGGCCACCGCTGCACTCGCCGTGAGCTCCTCTTCCTTCTCCCCTAGCCACGTCGCTCGAGTTGCCCCCTAACCCTGTTGGTCATCACGGCCGAGAGCTCGGCTCCACCGGCCATGTCGCCGTCATGGCCACAGACGCGTAAGCTCGAAAACGAGCGCGACACCGTGCTCAGCACATCACCAGGATGCCGTAGCACCCAGCCGTTCGCCCTGCCGTGCCCCATAACACCATTCCCAACCTCGCCAGAACTCCAGCCGCCACGGGAGTGGACGCCGCCTTTGTTCTAGGACACCCCCGGCGAAACTGATGGCACTAGTTGATGCGGTCGAGCCTCCTCGTTACGTAGATGGCCTCCGCCGTTGGTTTGGTCGCCGGAGGTGCAATCTGGCTACCCTCCGCCGCATCTGGCCTCACCGGCGTCATCACATCGCCGGTGGGTTTGACCCCACAGACCGGGGTTTCACCACCAGTTTGACCCCCTTGGGTCTATGACAAGTAGGACCCGCCTACTAATTAAGTTAGTGTTAGGACTAACTAAAAATTAGTTAGACTAATGACACTGACACGCGGGACCCACTCGTCAGTTTGAACTGGACCGGCCCTGTTAACTGCTGACATCATGGTGATGTCATGCTGACGCAGTAATTCTTCTGGAATTTAAATAAATCTTAAATGGTTTATTTATTTCAGAAAATGTTATAAACTTCTAAAAATCATACAAAATCAATCGTAACTCGGAATTAAATAAATTATATATGAAAAATGATCAGAAAAATCCAATCTATCCATCTGAACTTATAGCTGTTGTATAGCACAAATCATATAAATGGCATTTAAACCTTCACATATGGAGTTTGAATTTGAATCTTGGATTCAAACCAACTTCATTTAACCTGTTGCTAGTGCATTAGCTCAAATCACAGCATATTGACATGTCATGATCATGCATCATATTGTGCATTGCATTGATTGTGTTCTTCCTTGTTTGTCGGTATTTATCCCCTCTTGATAGACGCGTTCCGATGATGAGTTTGATGACACCGATGAAGAGCTATATCATCTTCAGAAGTGCCAGGCAAGCAAAACCCCCTTGTTCATTCCGATACAATCCCACTCTCTCGCTCCTGCTCACTTTTACTGCATTAGGACAACAACGATTCAACTGTTACATGATGCGGTAGTTGAACCCCTTTCCTCTGCATGACCTGTCAAATGCCACAGTAAATAGATGAAACCCACTAGCATGAGTAGGAGTTGTTTGAGCCCTGATGTGCCTACTCATTCATGCTTGTTTGTCATGCCTGCTATTGCTTAGAGTTGTGTTAGGGCTGATTCATCAGGGATGAATTGGAATGTGGTGAACATGCCCCACTTTTGAGAGCTAAGTGTGTGAACATGATTTGGTAAAGGTAGCGATTTGAGGCCATGTAGAGGTACATGGTGGGTGGTCTCATTGAAACCGTCCTCGAGAACTGAGTTCTGTGTTTGTGATCCATGAACAGTTACTACCACACATTGGGTTCCGGTAACTCGACCCCTCTCAACTTATTGATCAACTCGATCTCTGTCCGGGAGTTGCAACTAGTTTCTGGTGTCCGTAGGTAGTGTTAGTAGTCTACCAAGTGGCACCCGGTATAGGTGGGCTTGGGACAGACTAGGCATAGTGGCCCGGTGTACCAAGTGGCACCCGGATGGTCGGCTTGGGAACCCTGCACACGTCGTTTGGGGCCGTGAGCGACACCTCGGCCGGATCTCCTTGCGGATGGAACCCAAATAGGCGATAAACCTGGACGAGAGACTTGTGTGGTTAGTCAGGTCATGGCCGAAACCCTCGCCAGGCTTCTGCTTGAAGGTTGCCGAGATACATGACGTGTACATGGCGGTAAGTGGAGAGAGCATGTGTGAAGAAGTACACCCCTCCAGGGTTAACATCATCTATTCGAATAGCCGTGTCTACGGTAAAGGACTTCTGGGTTGCCTGTACAGTTCATAGACAAGTGAAAGTGGATACTCTAAAATACGCAATATAAGCATGAGTGCTATGGATGGCGTTCTCGTAGGGAGACGGGAGCAGATCCATAGTGGTGTATTGATATGGTGAATATGTGGACTTGTGTGCGCCACCTCAAAGAGTTACATTGCAGTCGTAGTTCAGGATAGCCACTGAGTCAAAGCTGGCTTGCTACTGTTAAACCCCACCATCCCTTTGTTGATAATGATGCATATGTAGATAGCTCTGATGTAAGTCTTGCTGGGTACATTTGTACTCACATTTGCCTATTTTATGTTTTTCCAGAGAGACTTTAGTCTCATTAGTAGTTCCCCGTGGACTTCGATGTTTAGCTTGTTACCTCAACTACGATGTTCTGCCCTCGGCAGGATCTAGTAGATAGTCAGGCTTCTCAGCCTTTTTCATTTATAGTTGTCTGTACTCACACATGATAAGCTTCCACATGTGCTTTGACTTGTATGCTCTGAATGTTGGGTCATGAGACCCATGTTTGTAATATGTCACTCCTCGGAGCCTATTGAATAAATACTTGAGTTGTAGAGTCATGTTGTGATGCCATGTTGTATTTGCACATATCGAGCATATTGTGTGTATGTTATTGAAATGCTTGGTATGTGTGGGATCTGACTATCTAGTTGTTTATCCTTGGTAGTGTAACGCCCCGGATTCGATGCGCAAGGTGTCCGCCAGTTATTCGCCATCGTTGCCAGGTGTCCCAGGTTTCTAAATAGTCTGATGCATTTGCAAATCCCTTCTTACCATTCCGAAGTTCCTTTGTGCCAGATCAACCACACACTAGTGTGTTGAGGTACTGCCTCGGCATTTATGTTGGAGCTATTATTATGACCCTAGGTGTCTAGAGTATCACCTAGAAATCTAGCCATGTGTTGTGTTCCCAGTGTGATGCTTCTAGCCTTTATTCTGGAAAGCATCCCGTGATGCCACTTAGTAGTAGGTATTCTACTCCTGGGTTTTTGAACCCGAGATTTCCCTACTTACTTCATGTTGTTGGTGTTTGCTAGTTCCTTTAGGATATTAGTAACCTTTGCGATAGTCCTCGAGATTCGTGGTATATCCTTCTTCCAATACCATGAACCGATATTGTAGAAGTTCGGGAACCAAAAGATAACAACATTGTTCTCAATGAGTTCCCCTTCTATATTACAATTCTGCCAAACCTACCTCTCTGCATGGATTGTTCGGAAGAAATATGTTGAACTTGTTCGACATTCTAATCCATGCGTCCACAACTCAGAAAATCGTATGTTCTTTTGAGTTGTCCCCCTTAGTCGTCTTCTGACCCTCGTCTATCAATTGATAGGCAAGAGTATGCGTGCATTCGTTCATCGATGCCTATTACTCTTGTGGTCCGTCAAGCCATTCTATTCCGGAATGACTAGGAGAAACAAACTCCAATACCTTGTCCATTCCCAGGATTGGGTCAAAGCAGTTTTATTCCGCAGATCAAATGCCAATCCAACTTTTGATTCTGTTCTACCCTGAAGTATTGCCCTCTTGATGTCAGGAATGTCATGATAATTGCACCAACTCTTATGAATTCTTGATACAGTGATACCTCTTGCCATCATTATTCATTCCTCGGTTCCGTGTTATTGTAACCGGAACACCGACAAGTGAATTGTGATGTGTCAAATCTATACTCCTAGCAACTCTGTTGCTTGGTAGTTAAATGGACAATAACCTCATTCTTAGCATGTTGATTTTTGAATCATCGCCCTAAGGTTGATCGTGCTACCTAGTCCTTATTTCCGAGTGCACTCCTCGATCAATGAGACAGGATCGTATCGGTTCCTCGCTCTTTTGATCATATCGTCTTGCCGTGAAAAGCAAGATTGATCCTGAGCTTAGTAACATATCGGTGGTTCATGATTTTCCACATATCTTCTCGGAAGTGTTACCAGGTTGTCGCCTGACCGCTATGTTGAGTTCGTGATCAAGTTGGTTTCTTGTAAACCACCCCCTTCTCCAAGGATCTGTGTTGGATACCCCTGAGCTAGTTGGTCAAGCTAAATAACAACTTGGACAGTTGGAAGATAAAAGCTTGTCTAACTTAGTTCATTTCCAAAGGGATATCTTTTGTTTGTGTGTTTGTTGTAGAAAGATGATTTCTTCATCGATTGGTCCTCGTGATCAGTTGTTGAACCTATTGTCTTATCCAAACTTTGATTTGAGTATGGGCTATCCTTAAATCAAGTCAGAACCAACAATATTCGTAATGTTGCATTACTCGTGGTTGTTTCCTCGAGCATGCACCATTATATCCTTGGGTCTTCCTAGTGGTATCACCATGTTCACATAGTTGTGGAATTCCATCTTCATGGAAATCTCGATGATTTGCTGTTGAGCTCATCATCAACATTTCATCTTGTCCATGATTCATGATGAACATCTAAGTTAGTGTTGGAAACTTTTGTAAGCATTTCTTCATCTCTCGTTTATGACGTATATGTTTGGTGTGGGAAGTGACTTTCTCCAAGTTCATGTGCATCAGGTGCAAGTTGCCGCCATAAATTTGAGAAAGGTTTGTTTTGTTTCCCCTGGAATCATCCCAAGTCAGTTATGTATGTGTGAATGTATTCTATGGTTTGGTAGATTAATTATCTCCATTCCATATGTATTCCCTAGCACACCAAGCCACTGATTGAGTTGTTCAAGGAGAAGAAGTTCCTTCTTAAGACCCGGGCTTATACAAGGACTTCGATATCCTCGATGATGGTTCCCCACCTTAACTTGGTAGTGTTTTTATTATAAGACTACTACGTGGTCATGCTTGTCTTGGACAACGTGTTCATAGGTTTTTAGCAGAACGAGCTCATGTTTTGGAGCATGCTATCGTAGTTCATTTTCCTGAGAATCTCGCAACGTCATCTTTTCGGTTTGTGTTGCAAATTTTCTTTTCCAGACATGCTGTCTGAAATGTCCTGTTACCAACCAGATCTGAATCTCAGGTAGATATGATGGTTGGAACTATTCCAAGATCTATGGTGTAGGTCCCGACAAGGTTGATGTTGGCCGACGCACCTGGCCGGAAGATCTATCATTGTAGTATCTTAAAGAGCAATTTACCCATCTTATCTATAAGGATTTCATATGACTTTTCTAGAAGTGTTCCTTATAAATCGTTTCTCTTTCGAAGTCCGACCCATACTTGATGACCACGTTAATGCTTTAATTATGACTATGGTATGTAGAACATCAAGGAGAACATTAGAAGCGGAGTGCTAAATGTTTCTCGGTCAATCATCCAGATTTTGATCCCTTGGCCTTGCTAAGGTGAAATCTGAGGATATGTTATCTTCCTTTGCATCTGCATCCTCCATCACTATTCATCATGGTAGTATGTTGTGGCCAGGATCCTTGGCACGGATGCTAGTAAGACCTTGATGAATATGGAAATGCTCAAGTTCTTGAGAGCATGCTCAGTCACTGGATTATATTCTTGGCATCAATTGGAATGTGCCTCTGGTTTGCCGAGTTGTTCTGTAACCATAGTTTCCTTTCCAATCTGAGTACGCCATTCCTTCGCACCCTGCCAAACGATCGTTTGTGATTGTCTTATGCTGGTATAAAGGGTCTCAATGATCTAGATATCAAAAGTAATTCTTTTTGCCACTTCAGGGAAAATCCTGCAAGTCACCTTCCCTAAGGTGCCCCATTGTGGAATCGTGGCAGATTCCTCCTCGCTATCTTGAAACCAGGCACCATCTTCTTCAGCATGGAATTTTGCCTACCCATTTCAACTTTCTTCATCTGCTTCTTTCCATCCCTTCTGATGTGTGTTTTGTGTCTCAACTCAAGAGATGTTGCTATGTCTCATTCAGTAAGTTGATAGTGAGTTGCTCAATCTTCGAGAAGATCGACTCTATAGAGTTTCCCTTTCTTCTCATGGTCGTGTTGGATGAAGTTGTCAAAGCAAGTCGTCGAGACCAAGATGATGCAATGAATTAACATCCTCGAGAAGGGCAATTGGATCGCGTAGATTGTGTTAGCTTGTGTCCCCTTTGTCTTCTTACCTCACGTCTTGAATCTTGGGAAGAGATTCTTGTTTACTGGGGGTGAGTTGTCACAGCCCTAGAGTTTGCTTGTAACTAGTGGCATTGCATCCATGCATCATGTTTAAATTTCATGAAACTTGAAATGGGGATCGATCCAAGCCCTAGCAACAAATGAATTCAAATAGGTTCAAATAAAATCATTTTCAATGATCCCAAAATGCCCTTTGAAAATGTTCATGATTTCTGATAAAGGCAAAAACCTCTGCCACAAATGATGAACATGTTTCTAGGTCATTCCTGGATTTTTGAATTAAATCATAATGTATTTGAATTGGGGCTTTTGAATTCTATATATATTTTAGATGATCCAAATATTATGGAATCATTTGTGGGCCTTTGGAATAAACCAACTAGTGTCCACAATTTCTCTTGGGAGTTTTAAAAATGAATTAGCATTTTTACTAATTCAAAACAGAGGAATAAAAATAGAAAGCAGAAACAGAATTAACGGAGAGAGACAGAAGGACTAACCTGGCGCCACCAACCGGCCCAGCTCCTGTGCTGGTCCAGCGCTGTTGGCCCAGCCCACTGCTGTAGTGGCCCAGCCTAGCGCCGCCTCCTTCAACCTCGTGCCAGAAGGCACGAGGGCGTGTGCCCGCGGTGCGCCAGCACGCGCATGGCCACTGACGGCCACCTCATGCTTGCCGCTACGCCCTGGCCCTCCCTGGCGCTGCCACGGACTCCCCTCGACCCTCTGCACTTTTTCCCTCCTCGCAGCTCTCTCCCCTCCCCTCTCTGCTCTCTTCCCGAATGGAGACGCCACCACCATCGCTGTTTGCCTCTGCCACCGACCTCCCCACGCCCATCCAGCTATGCCAAGAGCCCCGCCTCGACCCCCGCATCCTTTGCACCAAGATAGGTGCCACCAGGAGCTCTGTGATGACGACCCCGAGCTCTTCTTCCTCCCTCAGACGCTGAGATCATCGGCGACCTCCTGCCATCACCAGCCCTTCCCCGAGCTCTCCAAGGCCACCGCTGCACTCGCCGTGAGCTCCTCTTCCTTCTTCCCCTAGCCACGTCGCTCGAGCTGCCCCCTAACCCCATTGGTCATCACGGCCGAGAGCTCAGCTCCGCCGGCCATGTCGTCGTCGTGGCCACAGACGCGTAAGCTCGAAAACGAGCGTGACACCATGGTCAGCACATCACCAGGATGCCGTAGCACCCAGCCGTTCGCCCCGCCGTGCCCCACAGCACCATTCCCAACCTCACCCGAACTCCAGCTGCCGCGGGAGTGGACACCGCCGTTGTTCTAGGCCACCTCCGGTGAAACCGATGGCACTAGTCGATGCAGCCGAGCCTCCTCGTTACATAGATGGCCTCCGTTGTTGGTTTGGTCGCCAGAGGTGCAATCCCGCATCCCTCCGCCGCGTCTGGCCTCGTCGGCGTCACATCGCCGGTGGGTTTGACCCCACTGACGGGGGTTTGACCACCAATTTGACCCCCCTGGGTCTATGACAAGTAGGACCCACCTGCTAATTAAGTTAGGGTTAGGACTAACTAAAAATTAGTTAGACTAATCACACTAACACGGGGGACCCACTAGTCAGTTTGAGCTGGACCGGCCCTGTTGATCGCTGACATCATAGTGACGTCATGCTGATCCAGTAATTCTTCTGCGATTTAAATAAATCTTAAATGGTTTATTTATTTCAAAAAATGTTATAAACTTCTAAAAATCATACAAAAACATCCGTAACTCAGAATGAAATAAATTATATATGAAAAATGATCAGAAAAATCCAATCTATCCATATGTACCATTTTGATGCATGTTAGAACAACTTATAGCTGCTGTTTAGCACAAAACATATACATGGCATTTAAACCTTCACATATGGAGTTTGAATTTGAATCTTGGATTCAAACCTACTTCATTTAACCTGTTGCTAGTTGCATTAGCTCAAATCACAGCATATTGACATGTCATGATCATGCATCATATTGTGCATTGCATTGATTGTGTTCTTCCTTGTTTGTCGGTATTTGTCCCCTCTCGATAGGCGTGTTCCGATGATGAGTTTGATGACACCGATGAAGAGCTATATCATCTTCAGAAGTGCCAGGCAAGCAAAACCCCCTTATTCATTCCTATACAATCCCACTCTCTCGCTCATGCTCTCTTTTACTGCATTAGGACAACAATGATTCAACTGTTACATGATGTGGTAGTTGAACTCCTTTCCTCTGCATGACCTGTCATTGCCACAGTAAATAGATGAAACCCACTAGCATGAGTAGGAGTTGTTTGAGCCCTGATGTGCGTACTCGTTCATGCTTGTTTGTCATGCCTGCTATTGCTTAGAGTTGTGTCAGGTCTGATTCATCGGGGATGAATTGGAATGTGGTGAACATGTCCTACTGTTGAGAGCTAAGTGTGTGAACACGATTTGGTAAAGGTAGCGGTGAGAGGCCATGTAGGAGTACATGGTGGGTTGTCTCATGGAAACCGTCCTCAGGAACTGAGTTCCGTGTTTGTGATCCATGAACAGTTACTAGCACACATTGGGTTCTGGTAACTCGACCCCTCTCGACTTATTAATCAACTCGATCTCTATCCAGGAGTTGCAACTAGTTTCTGGTGTTTGTAGTAGTGTTAGTAGTCTACCAAGTGGCACCCGGTACAGGTGGGCTTGGGACAGACTAGGCACAGTGGCCCGGTGTACCAAGTGGCACCCAGATGGTGGGCTTGGGAACTCTGCACACATTGTTTGGGGCCGTGAGCGACACCCCGACCGGATCTCCTTGCGGATGGAACCCAAATAGGCGATAAACCTGTACGAGAGACTTGTGTGGTTAGTCAGGTCGTGGCCGAAACCCTCGCCAGGCTTCCGCTTGAAGGTTACCGAGATACATGACGTGTACATGTCGGTAAGTGGCGAGAGCGTGTGTGAAGAAGTACACCCCTGCAGGGTTAACATCATCTATTCAAATAGCCATGTCCGCGGTAAAAGGACTTCTGGGTTGCTTGTATAGTTCATAGACAAGTGAAAGTGGATACTCTAAAATACGCAAGATAAGTGTGAGTGCTATGGATGGAATTCTCGTAGGGAGACGCGAGCGGATCCATAGTGGTGTATAGATATGGTGAATTTGTGGACTCGTGTGCGCCACCTCAAAGAGTTACATTGCAGTCGTAGTTTAGGATAGCCACTAAGTCAAAGCTGGCTTGCTGCAGTTAAACCCCACCATCCCTTTGTTGATAATGATTCATATGTAGATAGCTCCGATGTAAGTCTTGCTGGATACATTTGTACTCACGTTTGCCTATTTTATGTTTTTACAGAGAGACTTCAGTCTCATTAGTAGTTCCTCGTGGACATCGAAGTTTAGATTGTTACCTCAGCTACGATCTTGTGCCCTCGGCAGGATCTAGTAGATAGTCAGGCTTCTCAGCCTTTTTCATTTATAGTTGTCTGTACTCAGACATGATAAGCTTCCGCATGTGCTTTGACTTGTATGCTCTGAATGTTGGGTCATGAGACCCATGTTTGTAATATCTGACTCCTCGGAGCCTATTGAATAAATACTTGAGTTGTAGAGTCATGTAGTGATGCCATGTTGTATTTGCACATATCGAGCATATTGTGTGTATGTTATTGAAATGCTTGGTATGTGTGGGATCTGACTATCTGGTTGTTTATCCTTGGTAACCTCTCTTACCAGGAAATGTCTCCTAGTGCTTCCACTGAGCCATGGTAGCTTGCTACTGCTCTGGAACACTTAGGCTGGCTGGCATGTGTCCTTCTTCGATCTTGTGTCTTTCCCTTCAGGGAAATGTCATGCGGTGTCTACTGGAGTCCTGTTAGCCTGCTACAGCCTAGATTCTCTGGAGTCCTGCTAGCCCAGTTGCTACAGCCCGGATTCACTTGCTGATGACCGACACGTTCGTTGCTGGGTCATGTATGCCTGTCCCTATAAGTTAGTGCCACTTTGGGTTCACGACTAGCCATGTCAGCCCGGGCTCCTTGTCATATGGATGCTAGCGACACTATCATATAGGTGTGCCAAAAGGCGCAAACAGTCCCGGGCCTGGTAAGGAGACACCCATGGGAATACCGTGCGTGAGGCCACAAAGTGATATGAGGTGTTACATGCTAGATCGGTGTGCCATTGAGTCGGGGTCCTGACACCTACCTAGGCACAACAGAGAGGTCAGCACGCTGGTCTAAATCCTATGCACGTAGGGGTCTGTGCCCATCACCCATTGCACACCTGCATGTTGCGAGGGCGGCCGGTGAGCAGACCTAGCGTCCCTTATACAAGGGCAGGCATTCCAGTCCAACCCAGCACGCGCCGCTCAGTCGCTGACGTCAAGAAGGCTTCAGCTGATACCACGATGTCGAGTGCCCATAACTATTCCTGAGTAGTTGGTCAGTGCGTATAGGCCAGAGGCCAAACTCAGATCAAATACCAAGATCTCGTTAAGTATGTTATTATGAAGTAACCGGGAACGCCGACCAAGGCCAGGCCCACCTCTCGCCTAGGTGGTCTCAACCTGCCATGTAGCTCCGCCACAAAGATCCACTCATAGGGCCATTGGGAAAGTATGTCCTTTCAGCCCCAATCCGTGAATCAACCATGGGTACTCATCGAGCTGACCTGACTTTAGTCACCAACTGTATAGTATCTATGTATGTAAGTATATACCCATGATCACCTCCCGAGTGATCACGGCCCGATAGTATAGCAAGGCAGACGAACAAGAATGTAGGGCCACAGATGATAAACTAGCATCCTATACTAAGCATTTAGGATTGTAGTAAGGTATCAACAACTGTAACAACAATGACAGGCTATGCAACAGAATAGGATTAACCGAACAGTAACATGCTACACTACTCTAGTGCAAGCAGTAGAGGGAAGAATAGGCGATATCTGGTGACCACAGGGGGGGCTTGCCTGGTTGCTCTGGCAAGAAGGAGGGGTCGTCAACTCCGTAGTCGAACGGGGCAGCAGCAATGTCGGTCTCATAGTCTATCGGAGAGAATAGGGGGAAGAAACAATAAATACAATGCAAACATAAGCATGGCGAAGCATGACATGACAATGAGCGGTATTAGGTGTGCCCTAACACGGCAGTAGGTGGTACCAGCGAAGGGGGGAAATATCCGGGAAAGTATCCCTGGTGTTTCGTGTTTTCGGACAGATAAAGCGGAGGTGAAATGTTGCAGGTTCGCTTTCTATGGACACGTGGCTGACAAACAGGCTGCATGTTCGGATTCGTCTCGTTGATCTGAGCAACTTTCGTGTACAAAGTTTTTTCATCCGAGCTACGGTTTATTTTCTATTATTTTCTAAAGTTTAAAGATTTTCTGGAATTTATTTAATTAATTTAAATCAACATTATCTAGAATAGTGTGGGTTGACGTCAGCATGATGTATGTATGATGTCAGCAGTCAACAGTACGGTTGACTAGGTCAAGCTGACGTGTGGGGTCCATTTGTCATTGACAAAGTTTAACTAGACACGATTAGTTAGTTTAATAAGTAATTAGGTTAATTTAACAAATCTAATTAAGTTCATTAATTAATTATTTTTTAATTATATATATATATTTATTTATTCTTTTTATAAAACGTTTAGGGGGCTAGGCCCCCCTGTCATTGGCCCAGGGGCCCTTAGCGGGCACGGGCGCTAATGGGCGAGGGGGCCAGCACGCAGGGGCACGGTTAACGAGTGCTGGGTGCTGGGCACCCGACCAGGTGAGGGCCGAGTGGCGCAGATGGACGCCGGTGTCGGGCGACGGCCGGGGCACGACGAGGGTGGCCGGAGTGGGGTGGCGGCGGCGAAGGACGGCGGCGGCGACGATGCTGGGCAACGGGAGGGGGGCTGCGGCAGAGGCAGCAGCTACCACAGCAGCAGCCGAGAGATGTGAAGGCGGGCGGGCATGACGGTCGCTGCGGGCGTGTGCATGTGGGGAAGGAAAGTGGGGCGCGAGCGGGCGGGAGAGCACGCCAACGCGGGCGCGGCACGACAGCACGGCGTAGCGACGGTGCAGCAGCGCAGCGGTGGCAGAGGCGGGAGGTGGGGCGCGCGAGGGGGCCGTGGCCGCAATGGGAGGCGGCTGGAGGTGTGGACGACGTTGGCGGGGCATGGGTCGAGCGTCCGGACGGCGGAGCCGAGCGCGGGACAGCGCGGGGAGGCGCGGCTCCGGGGCGGCAGCGAGTGTGGGATTGCACGGGCGTGAGCGAGCAGCAGCGAACAGGTGAAAGGGCGCTATGGTGCAGGGACGTGCGCGCGGGTGGAGCAGGCGTGCAACATGTAGTTGAATCAAAATCAACATAGCCTTAACCATATTTATGTTCATGGTGACTTATATCCTGCTCATGCTTGCACTCAATGTTGGTTAATCTCAATGCATGTTTATGACTGTTGTCGCTTTCTAGTTGGTCGCTCCTCCATCTTTTGCTAGCCTTCACTTATACTCAGCGGGAATACTGCTTGTGCATCCACTTCCATAAACCCAAAGTTATTCCATATGAGTCCACCATACCTACCTATATGCAGTATTTACCTGTCGTTCCAAGTAAATTTGCATGTGCCAAACTCTAAACCTTCAAATAATATTCTGTTTTGTATGCCCGAATCGCTCATGTAGCGACTGGGGGTCGTCAGTATCTTCCATGCTAGGTGGGTTGTTCGCACGATGAGTGTTGATTCACATGTCATTCACGAGAAAGTGGCTGGTAATCGGGATGCCTAGTTCCATGCTCAAAATCAAATCAAAATATAATCATAAAACAAAACTTCCCCACGACTGTTGTTGGTATGGACGGTACCCATTGTTTCAGATCAGCCATGGAGTGTGATTGTTGTGGAGGGGGGAGGGGGCTAAAAACCTTACCATTCTTTTTGCGAACCGCCTATAATGTATCTAGCATGGAAGGTAGCAAGATCTCTTGGTTGTTATGTTGACAATGAAAGCATACCGCTCCAAATTATATTTATCTCTGTTCTAAAACTCGAGCTTTGGCAGCTTGATACATCTCCAACGTATCTACTTTTCCTAATGATTTTCCTCTTGTTTTGGACTCTAATTTGCATGATTTGAATGAAACTAACCCTAGACTGACGCTGTTTTCAGCAGAACTACCATGGTGTTGTTTTTGTGCAGAACTAAAAGTTCTCGGAATGGAACGAAACTTTGCAAGGATTTTTTACATCAATAAAGAGAATTTCTAGAGCCAAGAGATACCTGAGAGGGGCACCTGGGTGAGCACAACCCACTAGGGCGCGGCTGCCCCCAGGCGCGCCCAGGTGGGTGCTGCCCACCTGGTGGCCTCACTGACCCTGAAACCGACGCTATAAAATCACATTATTCCAGAAAAAAATCAGGGAAAACCACCACTTAGGTACTGTAATGAACTCATTCTAAATTCATATTGGTGTAATATATATTGTATTACAACTTCTCTTTGGTTCATACCCTCCGATACTACTCATAGATTCATCAAAATAAGCAAACAACACATAGAAAACAGAATCTATCAAAAATAGAACAGTCTGTAGTAATCTGTATCAAACGTATACTTCTGGAACTCCAAAAATCCTACCGAATTAGGAAGTCCTAAGCAATTTGTGTACCAATGCAGATCAGAACTAATCAGATCAGAAGCACGTTTCTGTGAATTAACAAAACTAACTTACTGGGTGCAAAAGTTTCTAATTTTTAGCAGGATCAACATAACTATCATCGTAAGCTATCCTAAAGGTCTTACTTGGCACTTTATTGAAACAAAAGCTATAAAACATAATTACTAAAGTAGCATAATCATGTGAACACACAAAAACAGTAAGGGTAAATATTGGGTTGTCTCCCAACAAGCGCTTTTCTTTAATGCCTTTCTAGCTAGGCATGATGATCACAATGATGCTCACATAAAAGATAAGAATTGAAACATAACGGGAGCATCATGAAGCACATGACTAGCACATTTAAGCCTAACACACTTCCTATGCATAAGGATTTTGTGAGCAAACAACTTATGGGAACAATAATCAACAAGCATAGTAAGGTAAAACAAGCATAGCTTCAAAACTTTAAGCACATAGAGAGGAAACTTAATATTTTTGCAATTCCTACAAGCATATGTTCCTCCCTCATAATAATAGTAGCACCACGAATGAATTCAAAAATATAACCAGCACCTAAAGCATTCTTTTCATGATCTACTTGCATAGAAATTTTACTACTCTCCACATAAGCAAATTTATTCTTTATGGCATACGTATCATCACAATAATCATCATAAATAGGAGGCATGCTTTCATCATAATAAATTTGCTCATCAAAACTTGGGGACAAAAAATATCATCTTAATCAAACATAGCTTCCCCAAGCTTGTGGCTTTGCATATCATTAGCATCATGGATTGTCAAGGAATTCATACTAACAACATTGCAATCATGCTCATCATACAAAGATCTAGTACCAAACATTTTAATGCATTCTTCTTCTAGAAATTGAGCACAATTTTCCTTACCATCATTTTCACGAAAGATATTAAAAAGATGAAGCATATGAGGAAAACTCAATTCCATTTTTTTGTAGTTTTCCTTTATAAACTAAACTAGTGATAAAACAAGAAACTAAAAGATTCGATTGCAAGATCTAAAGATATAGCTTCAAGCACTCACCTCCCCGACAACGGCGCCAGAAAAGAGCTTGATGTCTACTGCACAACCTTCTTCTTGTAGACGTTGTTGGGCCTCCAAGTGCATATGTTTGTAGAGCAGTAGGAAAATTCCCTCAAGTGGATGACCTAAGGTTTATCAATCCGTGGGAGGCGTAGGATGAAGATGGTCTCTCTCAAACAACCCTGCAACCTAATAGCAAAGAGTCTCTTGTGTCCCCAACACACCCAATACAATGGCAAATTGTATAGGTGTACTAGTTCGGCAAAGAGATGGTGATACAAGTGCAATATGCATGGTAGATATAGGTTTTTGTAATCTGAAAATATAAAAACAGCAAGGTACAAACGGTAAAAGTAAGCGTAAACGGTATTGCAATAGTAGGAAACAAGGCATAGGGTTCATACTTTCAGTAGTGCAAGTTCTCTCAACAATAATAACATAATTGGATCATATAAAAATCCCTCAACATGCAACAAAGAGTCACTCCAAAGACACTAATAGCAGCGAACAAATGAAGAGATTATGGTAGGGTACGAAACCACCTCAAAGTTATCCTTTCTGCTCAATCTATTCTAGAGTCCGTAGTAAAATAACACAAAGCTATTCTTTCCGATCAATCTATCATAGAGTTCATACTAGAATAACACCTTAAGACACAAATCAACCAAAACCCTAATGTCACCTAGATACTCCATTGTCACCTCAAGTATCCGTGGGCATGATTATACGATATGCATCACACAATCTCAGATTCATCTATTCAACCAACACAAAGTACTTCAAAGAGTGCCCCAAAGTTTCTACCAGAGAGTCAAGATGAAAACGTGTGCCAACCCCTAGGAATAGGTTCATGGGCGGAACCCGCAAGTTGATCACCAAAACATACATCAAGTGGATCACGTGATATCCCATTGTCACCACAGATAAGCACAACAAGACATACATCAAG
Organism: Triticum aestivum; assembly: GCF_018294505.1. Lineage (NCBI taxonomy): Eukaryota > Viridiplantae > Streptophyta > Magnoliopsida > Poales > Poaceae > Triticum > Triticum aestivum. The sequence continues at coordinate 504,909,435 of NC_057810.1, read as the reverse complement.
TGTTCTCAAATCCTTAAAGACTCAATTTGATAAGATAACTTCAAAGGGAAAAATAAATCCATTACAAGAGAGTAGAGGGGGAGAAACATCATAATATCCAACTATAATAACAAAGCTCGCGATACATCAAGATCATGCCATAGAGAGAACATGAGAGAGAGAGAGAGAGATCAAACACATAGCTACTGTTACATACCCTCAGCCCCGAGGGTGAACTACTCCCTCCTCGTCATGGATAGCGTCGGGATGATGAAGATGGCCACCGGTGAGGGATTCCCCCTCCGGCAGGGTGCCGGAATGGCCTCCTGAGAGGTTTGTGGTGGCTACAGAGGCTTGCGGCGGCGGAACTCCCAATCTATCTTGTTCTTTGATGGTTTTAGGGTATATGGGAATATATAGGCGAAAGAAGTTGGTCGGGGGAGCCTCGAGGGGTGCAGGAGGGTGGAGGGCGTGCCCAGGGGGGTGGGCGCGCCCCCCTATCTCATGGCCTCCTCGAAGCTTCCCTGGCTTGCACTCCAAGTTCCCTGGATTGCTTCTGTTCCAAAATTAACTTTTCCAAAGGTTTAATTCCGTTTGGACTCCGTTTGATATTCCTTTTCTTTGAAACACTAAAATAGGCAAGAAAACAACAATATGGGCTGGGCCTCCGGTTAATAGGTTAGTCCCAAAAATAATGTAAAAGTGTATAATAAAGCCCATAAACATTCAAAACAGATAATAAAATAGCATGAATGCTTCATAAATTACAGATATGGTGGAGACGTATCATGGGGTTGACCCCTCTAGTGCTGGCGTGGATAAGTGGAAGCGTAGTTCCCGGAATGCACTTTCAGTTTTTCTGTTTTGGCCCAGTCTGTAAAAATTTCTATTACAGATAGGTCCCTGGCAGAAAAACAACTATAACTTTTTGCTCATAGCTCCAAATGAAGTGATTCCAAAGCCTACTTCTTTGTTTCATCGAGCCCGTTCTGTTGGTTTCATTTTCATTATGGTTTGAAACTGTGAAAATGACCATTTTGCCCTTGCACGTAAACAGCCCCTCCGAGAGAGAACTGTTTCCGACAAATCTTTCCACGGCTTCACCGCACTTCTCCCCGGTGTCTTCTTCATCCCCAGGCAAACCACCATACCCACTTGCAAGATAGTAATGCAGTATCCATGGTTTTCAACTTGAATATTTATGAAATGTTTGCTTGTTTAAAATATGGTTATCGTTGTTTCGGTAATGCTTCTGGGTTAGTGCTTACTTTCTTGCTATGTCGTTATGCACCTGGTTATCATGACCTGCTAGTTGCTAGTTTTCCTTTCATATGCTTATGCTTGCTAGTAATACATGTTGATGTTTATGATGGTCTTTTTTGCATGACTGCCGTCTGTCCCGAGAACCATTGTCATGCATGTTCCATTGCATCCTGTTGGTTAAATGCTTGCATGATGGTATTGTTGGTATGTTCTTGCATGATATTATTGTTGATGGTAGTGGTCATGCTATGTTTCCGAGAAGTATGTACTTGTGATGTTCATGCTAGTCAGTATGCCATCCTTAGTTGGATATGATTCATTGTTGATATGTTGCACGTCCATGCTTGTGTTGATATCATGTTCATGCATTGTAATCTGCATCATGTTATTTTATCATGGCTCAACATATTTGCATTCAAGTTTAACTGGATTAAATTGAACTTGAACAACTGTTGGCTGAGTCATGGTGCCACCATATCGAGCTGACCAGTGCAACCACGCTTGCCTTTATGGGAAGGACCTAACTGGGTCTATTGTCATGCCTCTCTCTAGTGCCTCCCACGAGGGAAGGTTATGGGCGCGCGCTACCCTGATCACGTAGGCGGACATAAGCCTTGTGTGCCCGTTGTTGTTGTTGTTGTTGTTGTTGTTGTTGTTATGGTACCTTGTCCCTGTTTGGGACCGTTTATGTTTTGCCACGACTGTGGCCGTTGGTGTCTTTGGTAGACACGGGGCCACCTAGGACTAGCCCAGTGGGGAGTGCATCGGAGTGGCCTGGAGAATGTCATGGCAGTAGATCGGTTTTTTCGGAACGCCGTTGGTCCACCCGAATGGGAGCGAGAGGCCATGTGTTCCGTGGTGTGGGTATAGTGTGCTAACCTCTACAGAGTGTGTGTTAAATCTATCGATAGCCGTGCCCGCAGATAAGGGCCTAGTTCGTGTCGGTCACACTATGGATCAACAGTAATAATAATAATGATGTGCTTAATAATAGCCCCGGTTCGATGATGAGATAAGTTGGATATGTGATCCGTGACTGATCAACGTTTGGTTACGACGTAACCCGTTGAACCAAGTGTGGTTCCGTTTGTGATCCCGGAATGATCACCATGGCATCGAGGATACCGAGTTGTTGGATATTCGTGATGTTGTGCGAGAATCGTGGGTAAAGATCAAGCTCCTTGTGGTCATGTAATGACTATCGCGGTATTGTTTATACCAAGCTTGATTTGATCCTGAGATGATCGTGTGATGTCCAAGGTTGGTAAGTTTGTGCATGTAATGATCATGAGGTAACCCGAACAGAATAAATGGTGCATGATAGTGTCATCATGATGCATGCTAGTATCCTCAGATTCATATGTTCATGCCATGTTCATGTTGTTCTAGCTGTACCATGTTTATGTTGTTCGTGCTATATTGTTTTGATGATATCATGATAATCCCTGCTTAACCTATAATTGCCATGTTTTTGTTTGTCTAGAATGCTTCTGGATTATTGTGAGCTTGCAAGTACATTCAATGTACTGACCTGGTGTGTCATGCCAGTTTGCAGGTCAGTCTGGATTTGATTGCTTGTTTGCCATGGAGTCCTTGTTTGCGAGCTAGGATAAGCGTTTCCAGCCAGAGTCCCTGCGGAGTGGAGTTCACTACCGTCGCCATTGTTCCGCTGCTAGAAATTATTCCGTTGTTTCAATATGTTCGGCTGCTTGCATAGAGAAACAGTGGCAGGCATAGTGTCACCGTGCCGATGTAACTCCTTGTACCCAAAAATATTGTAATAAAGAGCTGGTTTGTTCTATGCTGAGCAGTGCCGTATTCCAGAAGACTTCATCTCAATCTCTGGGCTGGAATACGGGGCGTTCCGGTTTTCTCTGAGCCGGGGTGCCACATCCATGTTCTAGATGTGATCTTGCAAGTTATAGTCACCTACTACGTGTTATGATCCGGCAACCCCGGAGTGACAATAGTCGGGACCACTCCCGGTGATGACCGTAGTTTGAGGAGTTCATGTATTCACCATGTGTTAATGCTTTGTTCCGGTTCTCTATTAAAAAGAGGCCTTAATATCCCTTAGTTTCCAATAGGACTCCGCTGCCACATGAGGGTAGGACAAAAGATGTCATGCTAGTTCTTTCCATAAGCACGTATGAATATTTACGGAATACATGCCTACATTATATTTATGAACTGGAGCTAGTGCCGTATCGCCCAAGGTTATAATTGTCTCATGATGAATATCATCCAACGAGTCACGGATCCAATGCCTACGAATTTATCACATATTGTCTTGCTAAGTTACTATTGTTGCCACTGCTACCGTTACTGCTACCATATCACTGCTATCACTGTTACCGTTACCGTTGCTACTGTTGCTATCATCAAAACTATCATATTACTGTGCTACTAATCACCTTGCTGTAGACAATTAATCTCCAGGTGTGGTTGAATTGACAACTCAGCTGCTAATACCTTCAAATATTCTTTGGCTCCCCTTGTGTCGAATCTATAAATTTGGGTTGAATACTATACCCTCAAAAACTGTTGTCATCCCCTATACTTGTGGGTTATCACACCTCTGCAAATCCCTGCTTCCCTCTGCGAAGGGTCTATCTATATACTTCTATTGCTGAGTCATCATACTCTTATAAAAGGCACCAGTTAGAGAGCACCACTGTCATTTGGACGCTTTGCTATTAATTGATATTGAGTATGACTGTAATTGGATCTCTTTTACCTGAATTACAATATCTAATCAGTCCTTGATCTTCAGGGGTGCTCTGCATTTATGTTTTACGGTCTCAAAAAGGGATAGCAATATATCATTTTGTTATATCATGTCATGATTGTTTTGAAAAAGTGTTGTCATCCGAGATATATTATTATTGCTCGCTAGTTGATTATGCCATTGATATGAGTAAATGTGAGATATAAATGTTATTGTGAATATGGTTGGTTTATAATATTTGTTAAAAACCTGAATGCTGGCTATACATATTTGCAACAACAAGATCAAAGAGAGTTGTAAAGGTTTTCTTTATCACTTTCAGTTTGTCAAATGAATTGCTTGAGGACAAGCAATGGGTTAAGCTTGGGGGAGTTGATACGACTCCATTGTATCTAATTTCCCAAACTCTTTTGCCCTTGTTTTGGACTCTAATCTGCATGATTTGAACGGAACTAACTCGGACTAACGATGTTTTCAGTAGAATTGCCTTGGTGTTATTTTTATGCAGAAATAAAAGTTCTCGGATTGACATGACAATTCATGCAGAATATTTCTGGAATAAATAAAAAATATTGGCGAAAGAATCAACCAGAGGGGACCCACCATGTGTCCACAACGGTGGAGGATGCACCCCCTGCCTTTTAGGTCCCCTGGACCTCCTCCGACCCTAACTCCAACTTCATATATTCATGTTCGGGGAGAGAAAATTCAAAGAGAAGGATTCATCGTTTTTATGATATGGAGCCACCACTGCCTCATGTTCTTCATTGGGAGGGCTGATATGGAGTCCCTTCAGGGCTCCAGAGAGGGGAATCTGTCACCCTCATCATCACCAACCTTCCTCCATCACCAATTTCATGATGCTCACCGCAGTGCGTGAGTAATTCCATCGTAGCCTTGCTGGATGGTGATGGGTTGGATGAGATTTATCATGTAATCGAGTTAGTTTTATTATGGTTTGATCCCTAGTATCCACTATGTTCTGAGATTGATGTTGCTATGACTTTGCTATGCTTAATGCTTTTCACTAGGACCCGAGTGCCATGATTTCAGATCTGAACCTATTATGTTTTCATGAATATATTTGTGTTCTTGATCCTATCTTGCTAGTTGTAGACACCTATTACGAGTTATGATCCGCATACCCCAAGGTGAACATAATTGGGATTCTTTCCGGTGATTACCGCAGTTTGAGGAGCTCATGTATTCAATAAGTGCTATTCTCTATTAAAAGTTGGCCTTAATATCCCTTAGTTTCCATTAGGACCCCGCTGCCACGGGAGGGTAGGACAAAAGATGTCATGCAAGTTCTTTTCCATAAGCACGTATGACTATATTCGGAATACATGCCTACATTATATTGATGATTTGTATCTAGTTCTGTGTCACCCTAGGTTATAACTGTTGCATGATGAATTCCAGCCGACATAATTATCCATCACTGATCCATTGCCTATGAGCTTTTCACATATTTATCTTTGCTACGTTACTTTTCCGTTGCCATTGTTACAATTGCTACAAAACTACTACTGTTACTTTTGCCAGTATTACCGTTACTTACATACTACTTTGCTACTAAACACTTTGCTGCAGATATTAAGTCTTTCAGGTGTGGTTGAATTGATGATTCCGATGCTAATACTTGAGAATATTATTTGGCTCCCCTTGTGTCGAATCAATAAATTTGGGTTGAATACTCTAGCCTTGAAAACTGTTGCGATCCCCTCTACTTGTGGGATATCATCAGTATCTCCACCTTTGCTCGCGCTTGCGCAGTCATGGTGATTCATAGAGCACTTGCATCGCACACGGTTAAGAGATTATACCCGTGTCCGTTGAGCTTCACTAGAGTCTTTGCAGGAAAAAAACCGTTAGAGAGGGTCAGAAGAGAGTCACACCAGCATGTGGCCCTAATATATATGAGTGAAGTGGGTGGTCTGTGATGTTCAAAATTCCAATGCACAACTTTGACTGCTCGGGCCCACAGTTGGGCGCGTCGTCGAAGATCGATGAGAGGGGCCAGAAGTCAAGAACCACTTGGAAGTGGCCAAATATATGTAGGAATATAGGGTGTGATGTTTAAAACTTTAAACACAGAATGCATAACTTTAGTGGCACCTGCCTCGCAAACTCGAAAGCACACTTGGATATATCTATAATGATATAATGTCGTAGCTAGCTAGGGTGTCAGTGGGGCGGATGCATGTAATGATACTTTGGTCATACATGCATGTCGCCATGACCTACCATAAGATGGACCAGTGAACCTATCATTTGGTCAAACAACAACTGTTGTTGTCGATAAACCGCTTGGGCCAATAGATTGAACCATCATAAAAAATTGCATGAGAGGGACCACAAAACTAGCAACTCTTGCATGCGGCTCAAAATGATGTACGTTGGAAGGGGTGATGTGTGTTTTCAGTATAGAATAATGTAAAATTTAGATGTGGTGCCTACCTCTCGATACAGACAACAACCATGAACTCTAGGTAGTTAAGGACGAGATATGCAGGGTACGGTGTAGGTCAAACCCATCAATCCAAGAATGTGGGAGGGAATGTTGACAACGCATGAGCTCGAGCTTTGGTTGAACGACATGTGACAGTGACCGGCCCTAACACAAAATAGGAGGAATCCATCCATGGCCAACACATACCCCTCGTTATCGGTCAAAGGGATGATATATATATATACTCGGGGAGCCCACAGATATGTGTGCCATCAGAAAAAACGCACAAGGGAGATGTGGTCGATCAGAAGCCTGGTTCAATACGTACGATTGTGTGGGCCCCACTCGTTATCGGTCAAGGATGATATATATACCTTGGGGAGCCCACATATATGTAATGCGTCTATAAACCGCACAAGGGAGACATGCTCGACCATAACACCCGCCCCCCTATACCCTGCATGTGACCTAAAAAATGTATGGGTGTGGTGTGTGATTTGTTTAAATCCCGAAAGCACCAGTTCGATGGGGCACCAAGTACATCAATAACATTACAAACTGAACATCATACCCCCCGCAACTAGGTTAAAGACGTACGTATGTTGGGAACGCAACTTCGAGGCGGAGGGGGGGGGTAGGGGCTAGGTGTCGTCCAACACATGTGCTGAAATTTGATTTGCTCTAACATAGCACATAGAGCAAAGAGTAAACCCTTCCCGTGCATTGAGTCAAAGGGATAATTTGTGTGGGCCTACATATGTCGATCATTCTTTGATTTCTGAATACAAAAAATAACCAATAAAAACATAGTCTACAAATTAGCAAAACAAGGATCCCAAGGTTTATATAACCGCCATGACAGATCACTATAGAGTCAATCATTCTTTGAATTTTTAGAGCAAAAAATAACAAATAAAAATAGAATCTACAAATTAGCAAAACAAGGATCCCAAGGTTTATATAATCACCATGACAGGTCACTATAGATACAATTATCTTAATAATGACTATGTCATAGAGTTTAAATGAAGCTTGAGATATGCAACTTCCCATCGGGTCAACCATCCTTAGACTACTCCAGCCTGAGCATGCTTAACTTCTGCGTTCTATTCGACTAGGCTAGCAGATGGGAAGACGCCCCTTGCTGATAGGAATTGCCTCCTTGTCTTTAAGGAATTTCACGCTGGTCACCCAATGGGACCTACTCCCTCCTATCACACGCACTTGTGATTTTAGAAACTGTGTGCGATATTTACATGGCCGGTGTGTCTCCGCCTAGCCTTCAATGAGTACTAAAACTAGCAGTGGGAAAACAATGGGAGAAGAGGTGGGGAAACCAATGAAAGGAGTGGCGGGAAACGGTAGTGTGTTTGGATTTATAACAACATTAGTATAGAAAACTTAGTAGAAGAGGAAGCGGGAGCTAGCATGACGCATGCGCACAGTCCTTACCCATATACTGCATGTGTTGTCAAAAGGGGTGAGCATTGCCGTTCGAACTGGGAGCATCTGATGGTGCCGATGTACGATCTATGGGGTTTGGGTTCTGGCCAATCAGAACACATGACTCAGATTGCATGCGCGATAGGGGGTGGGGTGGGGGGCATCGGCCACGGTTTGGTAGGCACAAGACTTTCGTGAGTGAACCATGTAAAAAACCTTTCATGAGAAGAATCTCAGTTTTTAAATCCCCGTAAATCCAAAACTCATACAAAAATCATGAAACTTGATATGGTCTCATGACATGGCACATATATGTCGAGGAAATTTTTTGTCCATTTTGGTGCAAGTTTTATGACAAGCCTCTTACAAACCAGAGCTTCTCTCAAAGAAGCCTCGTGGTTCTGATAGGGAAATGTGTCCCCCTTGTGGGCCAAACGATAATCACTGCCTCTTTTCACCTTGTATTTTCTTCTACGGGCAGCATGGAATGACAAGATATATGTGCTCAAATTTATATTTATTCAGGGTTTGTTTGGCCTTTTTATAAACTAATTGAGTTTCATAGGCATTTACTGTTTATAATTCAAATGTGAACTACAAATACATGCTCCAGTTCACCAAGATGGCTAGAAAAATTATACACGTGTCCTTGGGTGCATGTTTAGGTCCCATGCCAGGAACGGGAATGAATTACAACCGTACCAGCGTCCTAGCTCGTCCTCAAACATTTGGAATCTCGAGTTTTAAATCCCCATAAATCCACCCAAAAGTCATGATAGTTGGCATGGTGTCACATATGGCACATATATGTCGTGGTAAAACATTGTCCAATTTGGGCCAAGCTTTATTACAAACCTCTTACAAACCAGAGCTTCTCTAGAACAAGCCTCATGGTTCTGATAGGGAGACGTGTCCCCCTTGTGGGCGAAATGATAATCACTGCCTCTTTTCACCTTCTATTTTCTTTTACGGGCAACATGGAACGGTAGGATATCATTGCTGAAATTTAAACTCATTCAGGGTTCGTTTGGCCTTTTTATACTCTAATTGAGTTTCCTAGGATTTTAATGTCCATAATTCAAATCCGAACTACTAATACATGCTCCAGTTCACAAAAATGGCTAGAAAACTTATACATATGTCCTTGGGTGCATGTTTAGGTCCCATGCCAGGAATGGGAATGAATTACAACCATACCAGCGTCATGGCTCATCCTCAAGCATTTGGAATCTGGGTTTTTAAATCCCCATAAATACAGAACTCACCAGAAAGTCATGAAAGTTGGCATGGTGTCACGTCTTGGCACATATATGTCATGGTAAAAACATTGTCCAACTTGGGCCAAGCTTTATTACAAACCTCTTACAAACCAGAGCCTGTCGCAAGAACCCTCATGGTTTCAATAGGGAAACGCGTCCCCATGTGGGCGAAACGATAATCGCTCCCTCTTATAGCCTTGTATTTTCTTCTCCATGCAATACGGAACAACGGGAGATTCACGCTGAACTTTGAAATTATTTTGGGTTCGTCTGGCCTTTTTATACACTAATTGAGTTTCCTAGGCATTTAATGTCCATAATTCAAAGCTGAACTACAAATACATGCTCCCGTTCATCAAAATGGCTAGGAAAATTATACATGCGTCATTGGGTGTGTGTTTAGGTCCCATGCCAGGAATGGGAATGAATTACAACCGTACCGACGTCCTAGCTTGTCCTCAGATATTTGGAATCTCGGTTTTTAAATCCCCATAAATCCAAAACTCGCCAAAAAGTCATGAAAGGTGGCATGGTGTCACATCATGGCACATATATGTCGTGGTAAAAACATTATCCAATTTGGGACAAGTTTTATTATAAACTCTTAAAAACCAGAGCATGTCGCAAGAACCCTCATGGCTTTGAAAGGGAAACTCTCCCCTTGTGGGCAAAGCGATAATCGCTCCCTCTTCTAGCCTTGTATTTTCTTGTACACGCAACATGGAAAAACGGGAGATTCACGCTGAACTTTGAAATTATTCTGGGTTTGTTTGGCCTTTTTTATTCACTAATTGAGTTTTCTAGGTATTTAACGTCCATATTCAAATCCGAACTACAAATACATGCTCCCATGCACCCTGGCTAGAAAAAACGTACATGTGTCCTTGGGGTGCATGTTTAGGTCGCATGGAAGGAATGGGAATGAATTCAACCGTCTCGGTGTCCTGGCTTGGCCACAAACATTGCGAATCTCAGTTTCTAAATCTCTGTAAATCCAAAACTCACCAAGAAATCATGAAACTTGGCATGGTGTCACTGCATGGCACATATATGTCATCGTAAAATAATTGTCCAATTTGGGCCAAGCTATATTACAAGCCTCTTAGAAACCAAAGCTTCTCGCAACCCTCGTAGTTCCGGTAGGGAAACATGCCCCTCTTGTGGGCGAAACAATAATCGCTGCCTCTTCTCTCCTTGAACTTTTTCTCTACATTCAACATAGAATAACAGGAGTGTCGTGCTGAAATTTGAAACTTTTCAGGGTTCATTTGGCCATTTTATATTAATTAAGTTTTCTAGGCATTTAATATACTCCATAATTTAAATTTGAACTACAAGCACATGCTCCAGTGAAGAAAAATGGGTGGAAAATTGTACATGTGTCACTGGGTGCATGTTTAGGTCTCATTGAAGGAATGGGAATGAATTACAAACTTCTCGTCGTCCTAAAACATTGAGAATCTCGGTTTTTCAATCCTAGTAAATCGAAAGCACACCCAAAAACATGAAACTTGGCATGGTTTCAAGACATGGCACATATATGTCATGGTAAAAAAATCATCCAGTTTGAGACAAGGCGCACACATTAATAGGCAACAAAATCCTTTTGAAACAAATAGTTGACACATTAATATCACAAATGGTTGTATTATATGAACCATGTGTTCCCGTAACCATTTAAGTGCGGCCACACGTCCCTCTTTCCTTACGGGATAGTACTACCTCTGTCCTTGTTAATTGGTCATCTTTGTATTTTGAGCCAAAATTTAACTATACTCTATGGCATGCGTGCAACTGTTTGATTAGACGGGACGAGCGCGAGAAGTCTGCCGTGCAGGCTTTACGGGACGCGTGCGAGCAGTCTGCCGCGCAGGCTCGACGGGACACGTGGGAGTAGCAAGGCCTCACATGCTCACTGGGAAGCGAGCTCTTTAACCTCCATCCACCAACCGCTGTCCTCCATCACCACTTCTCCATTAATGGTGGCCGAGCCACTGTTTAACACGTAGTAAATTAAAGCACCTGGACGGAGGGTGTTTGCTTGTGATCCCATGGCCCCGCTCAATGTTGGCATTTGCTTTGTTCGTGTTTTCAACTTGTATTCTGGCATAATTTAAAATGCCACATAGGGCAACGGATAATACGACGACAAATAAAATGGCAATGGATAATACGATGACAAATGGCGCGAATAATAATTTTCTTACATATTCCAGATAATTTAAAAAGCCACATACGGCAAACCCCGGAATACATGGGGGCAATAGAAGAAGGAAATCACAGACAACGATCTGGGTCGAGAGTGACTCTACTCCTCGATGGATCGCCAGGCGACGACATCCTCTAGCTCCTTCTTCAATTCCTCTCGACATTGCTTGAAAGCAGCCACGGATTCCTCCACCCCCTACCCGCGCTCAATCTGGAGCTTCCTCAAGTCACCCATTAGTTCCTCGACGAGCGCTGTTAGCGTCATCCCCAAGGCACTGCTCTGCTCATGCAGCATCTTCCAGCTGGCGGCCTCCTCCTCCTTGGCGAGTGCCGTGAGGAGCCTCGCATTCTCACCGATGAGTTGCTCGATGAGGCTGATCGCCTTGTCAACCGAGGCATCGCTGATCTCAAGCAGCTTCATCAAGCTGCCGACTAGCTCCTGCTGCTTAATAAGGCCACCGAGAATGTCGTCGTCGCCAGCCAAGGACTTCAGCAACGCCAGCTCTTCACGATCACCGACGCGGCGAGTGCGCTTGTGAGAGCCCTTGCATGCCCGTGAGAGCTCGTTCGAGGGCTCCGTGCTTCATCATGACATCTATGCTGCGGCTATCGCTTGGTGGCAGACCTCTCTAGTGCTTCCGCGGCCTTGGTCTTTGCTGCCTGGTTATATGTCCACCCAAAACTCCTCCTACCGGTCATGGTGGAACGACTTGACATGAAAGACCAGTTTTGTGGGTGATGAGGAGAGGAACTATGAAGTAATTTTCGAGTGGGTAGTTTTTATAGCCCGGTGTTAAGTGTGAACACATACTAGTTTAATCGGTGTGAACATATTTGCAATTACTTATTGCGTTGTAATCTGAAATGTGATGAGAAACAAGGTCAAAATTTATTGATGGTTCTGGGCCTACAAAGCCCGTTCCTGTTATTCTGGCTCATCACAAATAGTTCTTATGGATTAAACGTATGCCATGTATCAAAAGCCCGAAACATGGGCCCGTGTACTTGGATGTACGTGTACGTGTCTGCCCACTATCACACGTTGTCGGTGGGAAACGACACCTATGGGATCACAAGAATCCCTACTACGGTTGCGGGGTGCGGGGTTGTGAGAAGAGCAGGATTAGCAATCGGCACAAGGATCGTTTACCCAGGTTCGGGCCGCGAGGATGCTTAAAACCCTAGTCCTACTTGGTGGATGTATTGAGTGTTCTTGAGCTCTCGAACTAGCTACGGGTGTTGCGTGGTTCGAAAGAGCCGAATCCTTTTCCTGTATGCCTTGGGCCTCCTTTTATAGGCAAAAGGGGCTGCCACAGTGGCACACAGGAGGTGGAAAGAGCCTACAGTATTGCGAGCTTATCGCTCGTATTACATGACAAGATGCATTTAATGCATGGCTTAGGTGTCCCGTCACTTTATCGGGGACGGGAGCGAGGCCCGTCCCGTACGTTGCTGCTCCTCCTGGCGTCGACATGCGCCCTAGCCAGCGATGCATGCGATGCCATGTAGGCAGGCAAGCAGCTGAGGTGGCGCGGTGATGGAGCCTCTATGAAGATCTGCATGCTGCCATGCAGGTGTGTGCTGAGTTGGCCTGGAAGTTGCATGTTCCCACGCAGGTGTCTGCCCAGCTAGTTGGGCTGGCAGCTGCATGCGAACAGCGGCGGGGACATGGTTGGTGCAGGCCTGGTGGCAGCTCTACTATCGCCTCTGGCAAGGGTCTTGCCGGGTGGCCCGGCAAGGGTCTTGCCGGGTGGCCCGGTAAGGGTCTTGCCGTGGCGCGCTGGCGTCCCCGGCAAGGATCTTGCCGGGGGTCTTGTGGGTTTCCTCAGTATGTATCTTGACGGGGAGGGTTGCCCTCCAATCCTCATATGATCTTGAGCATTCTATGTCTTCACAAAGATCTGCATGCCACCATGGAGGTGCCTCCCGAGCCCTGGTCCAATGTGGTTGTTGACATTGGAAACCGTGGGTTCAAGGGTGGCTCGCTCTGCCGGTGTGGGCGAGCTGACCCGGCAAGGGCCTTGCCGGGGTCGCTGAGGTTGCCCCCGACAAGGGTCTTGCCGGGGAAACCTGCTTCGTCCATCTGCACTTTGTGGCCTTGGTCCTTGATGTTGCCTTGTCTGTCCTGAGCCTTCGGCTTCCTTTCGGCTTCCCTCCTCTGCCCTGCCGTGTGCAGCCATGGCGCTTGGCTCCGACTGCCCGTGCACAAGTAAAGGGGTGAAAAGGAGAGCCCCTACTTTTGTACACTGACATGAGCCCCCGGGCCCAGGCCATACATAAGCGCGACACGTTGTTGGGCCAGGCCCAGAACGGTGTGGGGGCAGGCGAGGCAGCTTTTACCGCAGTAATTGCTCCGTCCGCTGCGCTTCCCCACGATCCGCGTTGAACGCGCGTCGTGGTGGAGCGTGCGTGACATGGGAGGCATGAGTGTGACGGTTCCCGCACGCATGCGTCATATCACAGTTAATGGGAAAGGAGGCGGCCTGCGCCTTCCCCGTAAAAAGGAAAAACCGCGGGCATGCTGCTCACTTTACCCTCCTTGCGCCTTCTCCAATCTCAGAACCGCCACCCCCTTTATTCCTCTTTCTCTAGCCCCCCTGTTTCCATCCATTGTTGTTGTGCTTCCGCCATCCTCTACTCTCTTGCCTCTCGCAACCGCCATGGCACCCAAGTCCACCAAAAGCAAAGGAGTGGCTAAAGACGACGGGGCGGCGGAGTAGCCGGAGAGCGAGCTGGTGGCACGACGGGTGCAGTTCGCCTATTTTCCCTTGACGGTCGAGGTGCCCAAGCTCCAGGAGTTCTTCAAAGATCTGTGGGGGGTGAAGACGGGAGGAGAGAAGACGGGGCATCGATGTCGACGACGCGAAGCTCACGATCACCACCACCAGGATTCTTTGGCTTACCCAGGCCAGGCTCACCCTTGAAATGATCGGGGCGGACTTCATCCGCCGACGAATTGCTCCCTTGCATGACAAGGGGAGGTCGGCCTGGCTTTTCGTGAACGCCGCCAACATCACGAGGCTCCGCCCCGGCCTGGACAACAACCTGACGGTGCTGAGGCATGCCCATCTCTGCCAACGGATCTTCAAGCTCGAGGTTAGTGACGAAGGCGAGGTTGATCGGTCCGGCAAGGTCGCAAGGGCTGCCGCGAAGGCCGGGAAGATTGCCAAGGAGCCCGTTTTCAAGCTGCCGGTGGGAGTGGTCCCGCTGAGCAATGACTCTCGCCGGTCCGAGATCATTGCCATGATGACGCTCTTCAACGTGCATGGCCTTGACCCGAACTGGGTCGAGCCCGACGATCTCAAGGTGTAGGAGTTCTTCGACACCTTGCATGAGGTGTACGTTATCGCTGAGCCGCGGCTTATCTAGGACACCTCTCTAGTGGAACTGGACTACATCGCCGCCAGGGTGGAGGAGGCTAGGCTTGCCGAGGAAGAGGCAAAGCTCCTTGAGGAGGCCGGCAGCGCCGGCGGCGTGGAGGACAAGGCCGCGGTGGAAGCGGAGGAAGAAGAGGTCGCCCGGTGGGCGGCAGCTGCTGGAGAGGCCAGAAGCACCGGCATCGGGGCTCCCCTTGTCGAGAACGTGGTCGACGAGTCATTGGAGGAGGAGGGCGAGGGGGAGAAGACCGCGACCGCCGACCCTCCAATCGTCGGAAGAGGGCTAGTCCTGCGGCGGGCCTCCTCCGGCGAGCCGGTCCACCCTGACCAGGCTGTGCAGCTGCAGCAGGCCGAGGACGCGCCTGTGCGCCAGACCGGGGCGGTGGCGACGAAGAAGGCAGCGAAGGCTGCGACATCGAAGAAGAAGGCAGCTGCTTCTTCGTTGCCCAAGCGCATCCAGACGCCATTGCCCCCCCCCCTTCGCCGGAAAACATTGGCGCGGGGATCGTGTTCAACTTCGGGCCCCTCACCTCCAATCACGGGAAGAGGGCGAGTCCTACGGTGGGCCTCCTCCGACGAGCCGGTCCGCCCTGACCGGGCTATGCAGCTGTGGCAGGCCCAGGAGGCGCCTATGCACCAGACGAGGGCGGTGGCGACGAAGAAGGCAGCAAAGGACGCAACGTCGAAGAAGAAGGCAGCTGCTTCTTCGTCGTCCAAGCGCGTTCGGACACCATCGCCCCCCCCCCCCCCCTTCGCCGGCAAACATTGGCGCGGGGATCGTGT
This sequence comes from Triticum aestivum, assembly GCF_018294505.1. Lineage (NCBI taxonomy): Eukaryota > Viridiplantae > Streptophyta > Magnoliopsida > Poales > Poaceae > Triticum > Triticum aestivum. The sequence goes on along the minus strand of NC_057810.1, from coordinate 504,893,943 downwards.
TCGATTTCGGGCCCCTCATCCCGGAGAGGAAGAGGAAAGCAACAAAGGAGGAGGAGGAGGAAGAGTAAGCTCTGCTTTCTCCCTGCTCTTTTTTTGTGCTCCTCCAAGGGTGCCGCCTATTCTGAATTGTGCTTATCTTGCAGGGACGTAGAGATGCTGGCCCAGAGGGCGAAGAGGGCCAGGATTTCGACGAGTGGCCAGCCCCCGACAGGCACCTCCAGCACGCCACTGGTGGTGTTGAGCAGCCCGGACAGCAGCCCCCAGCATGAGTCCATGACCCATCCTTCGTCAACGTGCGCAATGCACGATGCTTGGTACTTATCCTGCCGTGGATGTAGGAGGGGTGCATCATCAAGGGGAGCCGCAGAGGGCTTCTCCCATCGTGCCGCCCCCGTTGACCACGCCGCCTCGAGGGGCGTCCCCAGCAAGGGCACCAAGCGCCGAGGCTATGCACACAGAGGAGGAGGAGGAGGACACGGGCGCCGGTGGCGTCGCCTCGACAGCAACCTTGGCGGAGAAGGGACTCCCGCCTCTTGGCTCGGCACGGGTAGGCCACTCGCCCTCCATTTCCGCTTGCGTTCTTCTTTTCTTCTTTTCCTTACTGGCTCTTGATCTCGGCCCCACCCTGTCCTCGATGGATTCAGAGGACGTCGACACCGTCATCAAGGACGTCGCCGCGTATGCCGCGGCGTAGGCCGAGAAGATCGCTGCCAAGGAGAACTCTGAGGGCGCTGCTGAGGACACCACCAAGGAGCCCGCCGAAGAACCCGGCAAGGGGCCTGCCGTGGAAGCCGTCAAGGCCGCTGCCGAGGAGGTGGCGTTTGACGACCTGCCCTCCTCCTCCGCTGCCTCTGGCTCCGGCAGGTACTTGAGGGTGAGCGACGACCTCCTCGTCCACCTCCTAGGTGCGTCAAGTACCAGGGCTCCCCTTGAGGGAGAGGTGTTCAACGAGGAGGTGCTTGCCGCTGCCGGGCTCGAGGTCCTCAATGAGCCGGGCATTGGTGGTGACAGCTCCCAGGAGGAGCGGCTGCTCCAAGCCAAAGGCGCCAGCTTCCGGAAGCTCCAGGCAATCCACCGTGCTCGTTTGGACAAGGCCAAGCCCAGAACGGCGGTGGTGGAGAAGGTGGAGGCGGACTTCGAGGGGCGCGTCACCGACACGCAGGACTGGTTCCGCCAGGCTCAAGACGAGCTGAAGGCCGCCCAGGGCGAGCTGGCCAAACGTGACGTGGAGCTCACCATGAAGCTGGTCGACGTCGAGAAGGCCCAAGAGACGGCGAAGAACTTGGCCGCCGAAGCTGAAGTTGTCGGTGTCCTGGGAATGGGGGTTCCTAGACTTGCCTGCCTGCAGCCTGTGTCATGGCTCAAGCAATGGCCCAGTGCGGCCCATCTTCACCACCTCAAGCTCAAGACCCTCGCGAGGGACCAAGCCTCGTGGGGAGGATGACAGGGAAGCTTCCTCAAGAGTAGCCTCGTCAGGCTGGATCACGAGGAGGCAGAGAGATCAAGGCAGGGGTACCTCGTGAGGTGCCCATGATGAAAGCCATGGCGATCGAGGCTAGGCAGGCACCGGCCTGCGCAGTGTCCTTGTTTCCCCTTTGGTGCAAAGGGAGCAAGCACAGGCCAAGGCATCAGGCAAAGGCTACCATTTCGGTGCAACAAGACCAAGACCAGTGGGACGGCAGGAAGGAGGTCACCCTGGAGCCTAGGACGGCGTCATCGTCAGAGTCTTTGACAGGCGAGGACCGACTTTAGTCAGGATAAGTGTACTAGATGTTCCCCTTCAAAATGGCCAATTGTTGGCGCCCTTCCCGCTCAATATTTGGGAAGAGGACCAGGGCCACTTACTCTATATATAGGGCTAGCCACCATAGTATAGAGGCATCTGGAATCGACCCCTCCAAAGGGACAACACCACCACAAGAACACCCCTCGCGACGCTGTTCTTCCTCTGTACTGTTCTTCATCAGCCCCAGAGGCAATCCACCACACCGCAAACTAGAGTAGGGTATTACACCACAATGGTGGCCCGAACTAGTATAAACCCTGCGTCTCTTGTGTTTTTCATCGTGTAGCCTAGATCCTTAGCGAGGCGACAAGACACGAGTTGGTAGAGGAGAGATCTTCACGTGCACCCCAGAATTCGAACCTCAAGGGTCTGCCGGAACCCGCAATCCGACATTTGGCGCGCCAGGTAGGGGTGCGCCGGAATCGTGTCTTCCGTCGTCTTGCGTTTGGTCGTCTGTTGCATCCATGTCGGACGCTCGTCGAGCCCGTGCCGAGCGCCGGGCTGCTCTCGCGGCCCATGTCGCCCAGATGGCCCCTGTCGGTGGGCCTCCCTGTCGTTCCCCGTCACCTGCCGCCTACGCTGCCAGTGGCCTGGCGGGGAACGAGAGCAGGCATCGTCGCTGCATCCCTCGGTGCGGCGCGAAGGCCGCACCGCTTCCCCGTTGCTGACTCCAGCGGGCTCGTCGTCGCATGCTCGTCGTGCTCCCGTGGACGCGCACGCCGCATTGCTCCTGGCACGTGAGCTCCTGCACTACCGCCCCGTCGACGATCTCTATGACGAGTGGCTTGCCCGCATCACCGAGCTCGTCAGCGCCGTAGGGGGCTCCCCTGCGCCGTCCCTCTCGCTGCATCACCCTCCGTCCTGTGCAGGCAACGCAGCTCCGGAGGCGCCTCCGCCACCTCCCCCTCAAGAAGGCACCCTGGCCCCAAGGCGCGCGCCCCCTGGACGGGGCCCACCGTGTCCAGCGCCCGCGCAGCAAGAAAAGAGCCGCCAATAGATCCCTCGCCCTCAAGAAGCTGCTCGCGTGCTCCCTGCACCGGCACATCATGATCGCGCTCCTGCTTCAGCGCGCCAAGACCCCGCACTGCTCCTGGCGGCAGCACGCGGATACCTCCAAGATCAAGCCCCTCATCACCAAAGGCCTGCTATGGCCACTGCAGGCTGCTGTGCCTTCACCGCCGAGCTGCGCAGCATGGCCTGGCCGGGCAAGTTCAAGCCAAACGTGCCTCCACGCTACAACGGCACTGCAAACCCCGCGGAGTTCCTCCAGCTCTACGAGTTGGGCATCGAGGCGGCCAATTGGGATGAAAAGGTCATGGCAAACTGGTTTCCCATGGCGCTCAAGGATGGCGCCCGTACATGGCTCCTCAACCTGCCTCCCAGCACGATCTCCTCTTGGGATGAGATGCGCACTTGCTTCATCACCAACTTTCAGGGCACTCGTGACCGGCCCTCGGCCATGAGTGACTTGCGCCGCATCAAGCAACAGCCACGGGAGACCCTGCAAAAGTACATCCAACGCTTCAACAACGCCCCCTCAAGATCCCCAGGGTGACTGAGGAGGCCATCATCTCAGCCTTCTCCGATGGCGTTCGAGACATTAAGATGAAGGAAGATCTAGCAATCCAGGAGGACCTGTGCACCTCAACTGGAGCTGTTCAACTTGGCAACCAAGTGCGCCAGGGCCGAGGAAGGACGCATCTCCCTCCTCGAGCTTCTAGCTGCTGATCCGGAAGAGAAGAAGCCCAAGGTCAAGGACGTGAAGCGCAAAGGAGCAGTTGTGCTCGCAGCTGAGCCAGATACCAAGCGAGGCAGGGATCAGCCAGAGTCGTCCAATGGCAGCTGGTACTGTGTGTACCACGACCTCCACACCCACAACACCAATGAATGCCAGGAGCTCAGGGCTGTGCGAGATGAACATATCGGCCGACGCCCCGAGCGCAACGATCAGGGCTACGGCCGAGGAGGAGGAAGAGGTGCAGGACGATGGGAAGACCGCGGCCCTCGCCAAGGGTGGCGTGACCGACCTCGCGAGGACCGCTGCCAAGACCAGCCTCGCGAGGGAGGATGGAGGGATCAGCCTCGCGAGGACTGCCCGCAAGGCAGTGCAGGCCTCCCTTTGCTGCCGCCACCACCAAGGAGGAATGAAGACCAGCATCAGAACGAGGGGGCTAGGGGCTTCCAGGAGCCGCGCGCAATTGCTTGCATCCTAGGCGGAGCTCAAGCCCCAGCCTCTCAGTGCATCTTCAATCAGTTTTCTTGCGAGGTGAATGCGGTCCTCCAAAAAACCGAAGCCTCGCGCCCTCTCAGGTGGTCCACGTGTGGCATCACGTTCAGTTCAGCGGATCAACTCAAGTGCGCCTCAAGAGTGGATGTCCTCCCGATGCTCTACTCCCCAATCATCAGCAACGTGCAGGTCACCAGGACCCTCATCGATGGTGGAGCAGGACTCAATGTTCTGTCTGTCAAAACTTTCAACAATCTCCAAGTGTCGTATGACTAGCTTCAGCCAACCAAGCTCATCTCAGGAGTCAATGATGGTTCTACCACCCCAATAGGGCAGGTCTGCCTGCCTGTCACCTTCAGGCAGCGCAAAAACATCCGCACAGAGCTTGTCGACTTCGACGTCACCCGAATCGGCCTCCCTTACCACGCCATCCTCGGCTACCCGGCTTTGGCCCAGTTCATGGCGGCAACCGACCCGGCTTACAATCTGATGAAAATGCCCGGGAGTAGTGGTGTCCTCACCATAGCTGGAGACGCAAAGGATGCTCTGCATGCACTCAAGCTCGCCTTCAAGACTACCGCAGTGGCGCAGCCCACCAATGCCGTCTCCCTCAAGGCTAAGGGGGCTGCGCCCACCAAGAAGAAGCAGTTGTTCACCCAAGACAAGGCCGAAACAAAGAAAATACCAGTTGACGAGGACGGGTCCTCCGGTGCCACCTTCACCATAGGCGCCAATCTGGATCCCAAGCAAGAGGAAGCCCTGGTGAGGTTCCTACACGCAAACAAGGAGGTGTTCGCGTGGGAGCCCAAGCAACTAGCGGGGGTCCCCAGGCAGGTGATTGAGCACCACCTGAACGCATGTCCTAACGTACGCCCAGTAAAGCAAAAGGCAAGACGGTAGTCCACCGAGAAGCAAGCTTTCATCATCCAGGAAACCCACAAGTTGGAGGCCGCGGGAGTCATTCGCGAGGTTCGATACCCGGAGTGGTTGGCGAACCCTGTCGTTGTGCCAAAGAAAGGTGGGAAGGAGCGCATGTGCGTCGATTTTACCAACCTCAACAAAGCATGCCCGCAGGATCCGTTCCCACACTACTAGAAAAACCCCTACTAATGGCGCACCTAGTATGGCCATTAATGGCGCATCTGTGGTGCGCCATTAACAGCACGCCATTAGTAATTTTTACTAATGGCGCACCACCTGGTGCGCCATTAGTATCTGGTATACTAATGGCGCACCGCGGGTGCGCCATTAGTATAGGCCAGGGTGCGCCATTAGTATGCCTCCCAGGGGCCATGTATATCCAGGTGCTTTGGCATACTAATGGCGCACCACCACTGGATGCGCCATTAGTAACCATGGCATATTAATGGCGCACTTACCAGTGATGCGCCATTAGTATGCTTTGTCATACTAATGGCGCACTGTCATGTGATGTGCCATTAGTATGAATATTAGGTTTTTTTATTTTTTTATTTTCTGTTTTTTGCACAGGTTCAAAATGTATAATTTGACAAAATATAGACAGCACACATCAACAACAGATTCATCGAATACAATAGAAGAATACAATTCATCATATTAGTCTCCGAATACAATTCATCATATTAGTCTCCGAATTGAAAAGACCGAACAAAGATAGAACATTATATTACAAGTCTCGAGACCGCGAGTAGCGGGTTTGTCTTCACATTACAAGTCGATATCGATCATCTAAACTACCATCACATAGAAGAGAGCCGCGGTCATCACGATGAGCATCATCACGATGAAACTCGTCTTCATCCGGTTCCTCCAACGCTCCCTCCCCTCTCCCGCTAGATACCGGGCGTATCTAGATTCGGCCTCGGCCCTAGTGGTGTACCCTTTGTAACTGTTACCACTGAATCGGTGAACCTGTCTCCGACACTCCTCCCAGTCATCGTAGACTCCGGGAACCTTACCCTTGTACACGACATACGTCGGCATCGCTATGCACTAGCCAAACGAAACGTTAGTACCAATTCACAGACAATGCATAAGCAATATATAATTATGCAACAGAACGATCGGAAGAGAAAAGCAAGACATTAATAGCATCGATTACATCTAAGTTGAACAACTCTCGAAACCAAAGAGACGTACTACAAGTTCATTAAAGTTTAATTACAACATGAGCCAATTGATGTTTCAGAACTAGACACAGCGTCACTGCTTTCGACTCGACTCAAGGGACCGGAGCGTGGATGAAGCCGCCGTCTATCGTGGGAGTCATGAAATAACGGTCGTTGTCAGCCTGCATTTGTAGCATTGTGTCGATGTCACTGTTGGACGGTTGATTTCTGAGGTAGAACTGCGCCGAGGTACGAAGGACATCTTGATGGATGATTTCCGCAAACTCCGACTGGATGCGAAAGAATTCTTGTCGGAGGTCCGCGTCCTGGATTGCCGACACGCTCGCGGCCCAATCTTTGAGTTTACTCGGTAGCAGAAGTTGATGATGGTCCCGTACGATCGCCCGCATGTGATGGATGGCGTAGTAGGCACCCTTCTGACCGCCAGGTGGCTGCTTGACGCAGCAGAACATTGTATTGTGGGAGAACACGTGCTTGCCGTACTTACGAATAGGCCTGGTGAAGGTGCCTCCAGATTTTGCGTAGCCGGGGAGAACATCATCAAGAACCTTCTTGACATTTGTGTTGTCTACGTTCGACTGACGGTCCGGGTCGAAATACGTGGCCATGGAATATTTGGGGCTTAGGAGGATGAGCGTGCAACGTGTGTCACTGCAGAAAACACGGAATGTTAAAAGAAAAACGATCGAAATGTAAGAATTCATATGTTACGGGCCGGTTGAGGGGAGGACTTACTCAGGAAAGTAAGGCACGAGGAAGTTATCCTTATCTTGGTTTGCCAGAATGACGCCTTCGAGGTAAGAACTCGCGACTTGCCGGTCCCCAGCGCTGCCCAAGATCTTGGCACGCATGTAGAAGGGGTCGACTATCACGATGTCCGGGGTCTTGTCGCGAATGATCCGCATCTCCATACTCAGCGAAAATAGCCGAACGAAGGTGTAGTGCAGCGGATGAAGGTTCAACATAGCGTGGATGTCATCAAAACGCAGGACGATCGTACGCCTGATGGAGTTATCCACAAAGCCCTTGCCCTCTGGCACCTTGGCCGCGAAAACTGGGTATGCCACATCCTTCTCCCTGAGATGCCGCTTCTCCAAAGAAAGAACACTGTCATGCAGACTCCGCATAGCACCGGTTGCAGCATTGAGCATATTTGTCGGTAGCATCGCCCTACCCGCCAGATGCACCCTCCTCGAGATATCCTGCGGTGAAGGTGGCCCGTCCTGAGCACGGATCGTACTCGGTGCCGGCTGGCTCGCACCCTTCTTAGTCTTTCTTTTGTGTGCCTTCTTCTTCTCCTGTAATGGCACCGAGTTCTGCTCACAGACCGCCCTCTTGAGTGTGTTGGGGCTGATAATATTTCGCACCTCGCCTATCTGAGGCTCGGTGAAGTCGGCAGCTAGAGGCGTCTCCTGAGAGCTGAACGTCAGACGGCGCTTGTTGCAACTTGGCTTCTCCGCGGTACCAGCTAGATCGCACACGTCTTTTGTTGGGTTTGGTTCTTGAGAAGGAGGCCCCATGAAGTCGCCATCGTACCCATGATCGGCAAAGTAATGATCGACGTTGCCAAATGTATCATCGTCGTCGTCGTCGTCGTTCTGATCCTGTGCCATATGCATGTTTGGATCCAGTGGCATAGGGATGTCCGGCACCGTTACAGCGGTCTTGCCATGGGGCCGACTTGGCGCCGGCACGACTGGCGGTGTTGTCTTTGGGGTGGTGTCCCCCGCCCCCAAGCGAATCTGGCTCTTTGACCAAAGCAGGGGCCAGCTCAGGCAGGCGCTGAGGGTCATCACGTCTTCATCGTCGGCCCCGACGGGTCGAATCGGAGGTAACAAGTCGTCACAGCCTGGCAGCACCCGAACCAGTTGAACCCTAAACAAGTTGGGTGGCATCTGGGTACTGTGGAACAAGGGGTTTCCTGGTTGAACGATTTTGCCCTTGGCGACATCGACCAACTCGTTGTTCACGAAGTGGAGGAGAGTGCACGGAACGTCGGCGGCGCCCTGCGAAAACATGTAGGGCGTCAGGGATGCCCACTCAAAGGCAAGGAGATGAAGTCCTCGGCCGAGAGAGGCTTAATTAGTTACCGTGATGATGGTGTCGAGCTCGGCTAATGTCGACGCACCGCCAACGGCGGGCGTGCAGTTGACGGAGGTGCCACTTGCTGCAGAGGTGCCGGCCGGCGTACACCCGGGTGCATTAAGCTCCCGTGCCGGCGTCGGAGACACCAATGTCGCCTCCGCTGGAGGCACCAATGGCCCCGCCATCGCATTATGCGAGTTGCCGGCCGTGAAGGTAGGAATCGGGGGCGGCCCCTGTTGGCCGCCCGCAATCCACGCACTCAACCCCGAGATCAAGGTAGGCACAAGGGCGGTGATCGTCGCTCCGAGTCGTTGTTCCACTTGCTCTTGGACAATCTCCAGAATCCGCGCCACCTGTGCCTTGAGTTCTTGAACCTCTCGCGCCTGGCTTTCCGAGCTGGTCTTTTTCTCCTTCCGCACACCAGCGGTATAGTATGACCCCCATTTTGTCGACAAGCCTTTGCCGGCCACATGACCAACTGACGTCGGCTTACTGAGCTTATCATTGTTCTTCATTACATTCAACCCCCTATTTAGAGTGGTGTCCCAAGGGTTGCTCTTAGTCGACCCCGCGCTACTGCTTTCAGTCGCCTGCGGAAGGAATGTGAACCATTTAGAAATTTGGCTTCATTAATTAGAATGCAACCATATGGAGCTAATTACGCGGGGGTGTATTCCTTACCAGAACAAGCTCAAGCTGCCTGGTCTTCGGATCCGTGGTAAGCTCCTTTGTCTTCGGGTCCTTCTTGTACCGGGCCCTGACAAAGTTCCTGGTCTGCTTGTCACCGTATTTATCGAAGAGGGGCGGTAGGCCTTGCTTGGCACGGTCCGCCTCCTCCTTGTCCCATATAGGCTCCGCCACTCTGTAACCGCCGGGACCGAGTGTGTGTTCCCCTATGTTCAGCTCCCGCATTTGTTTCCCCCACTCACTTGATTGGGAGCTTGCGGTGCTCGAGCAATTGATCTTGAAGTCGTTGTAGTCATCTTCGGTGATCGAAGGATTTTTCTCCTTGATCTTCTGATAACTCTCACCTTTCTCGATCATTCTCTTCACATTGCTGTCACATCCCTGGTCCTGTTATGCACTAGGCAAGGCCTCATGTGAGCATCATGTTTTAATTCAATGAAATTTGAATTGAGGGATTTTCAAAGCCTCAGAAACCTTCTAAAAATGATCAACATTAAAATCTTCTCAAAGAAGTCCAAGAAAATGTTCCTCTTAGCCTCTGAAAATATTGCAAAGAGGTAAAACTCAAAACAATATTTTTGGTATCTCAGAGTTAATTATTTTGGGCCTTTGAATTAATTCATTAACTATTTGCTTTGGATATATATTTGATATATAAATAATATATGTCCAATAATACTGGAACATTTTTATGTGGTTTGGTATATTTTAGTTCTAGCCACATAACTATTTTCAGGATTTTATAAAATGGTTTAGTATTTTACTAAAGTAAAACAACACAGAAATAAATAAATAAAAACAGAAATTAAGGAGAGAAGGCCACCAGGCACCTACCTAACTTACCTGGCCCAGCACGGCCCAGCCCATCTCCACTCCCCCTGTCGTCTTCCTCCTCGCCAGAAGGACCGAGGCGTGGCGCGCGCCCGAGAGGCCTCGGCCACCTCCTGCTTCCCCTGGCCACCTCCTGCTTCCTCCTCGACGCCCCGGTGATGCCACGCAGCCCCCTCGCTCCTCTCTCTCACTCTCTCCCGATCCCTGCTCCCTTCTCTGCTCTCCCCCTCTCGCGCCCGAGCGCGCTCGTCGCCGCCGTCCACTGCCACCACGGTCACCGGGCCTCCCTCGCTTCCCCGACTAGCCCACAAGCTCCGCCACTCCATCCTTGACCCATCTCACCGAGCCACGCCCCTCCAGAAGCCCCCGAACGACCTCACCGGGCTCGTCTTCTACCTCGGACCCGCCGGCCATCACCGTCAAATTCGTCGGCCCCGGACCGTCCCCGACCTCGCTGAGCATTCCATCGTCATCGCCGTAAGCTCCTGCTCCTGCTCCCCCTCTCCGCTCCCTCTCTCGCGCGCTGTAGCTGCCGCACCACATCCAAACGCACGCGCCGCCGCCCGCACTCGTCGCCGGTGATGCTCCGGTGACCATTTGGTCCCGGGCATGCGCCCAACGCGCTCCCCGCATCGCGTAGAGCCTCCGAGGCACCTCGCCGCGCTCGTTTGCGCACCACAGCCCCATCCCCACTTGCACCCGAGCTTCGGCCGCCGCCGAGCTCGTCGCCGGCGCCGATTCCGGCCGCCCCGACCCCAACCGACTCCACCAGAAGTTGCGGCATGTTCCCAGCTACCCATAGCCACCCTCCGCGGCTCGTTTGGTTGCCAAAACGGCCAAAACCACTCTCGCCGCCGTGTCGGGCTCGCCGTCGGCTAAACGCCAGCGACCGTTGACCCTTTACCGGTGTGGGTTGACCCCACTGCCCGGTTTGACTCTCCCCTCTCTCCCACTGACATGCGGGCCCCGCCCGGCTAACCAAGTTAGTTAGGGTTACTTTTAATTAGGTTAGTTAGTCCAGACACTGACACGCAGGGCCCACAGGTCAGTTTGACCCGGACCAGCCCCTGTTGCCTCTGCTGAGGTCAGCATGACACCATGCTGACGCAATATTCCTTTTCTGGAATTTAATTTATTTTATTAATAATCAGGAAATTTCAGAAAATAGCTAAAACTTCAATAAATCATAGAAAATTAACCGTAACTCCAAATGAAATAATTTATATATGAAAAATTATCAGAAAAATTCAAGGAATCCATCTATACCATTTTCATGCATGTTTGAACAATGTTTGTCCTCTGTTTTGGACAAAACAAATTAAGGGCATTTAAATAATCATATATGGAGTTTGAATTTGAATCTTGTATTCAAACCAACTTCATTTAAATCATAGCTAGTTGCATTAGCTCAAATCACATCATATTGCCATGTCACATTCATGCATCATATTGTCGCATTGCATTGATCGTGTTCTTCCTTGTTTGCCGGTAATTGTCCCCTCTCGATAGACGTGTACCGGCGATGTGATCGTTGACACTGATGAAGACTCAATGTTATCTTCAGAAGTGCCAGGCAAGAAAAACCCCCTTGTTCATTCCGATAAAATCCCACTCTCTCGCTCCTGCTCTCTTTTACTGCATTAGGACAACACCGATTCATCTGTTACTTGCTGCGGTAGCTGAACCCCTTTATCCTTTGCATGACCTGTCATTGCCACAGTAAATAGATGAAACCCACTAGCATGAGTAGGAGTTGTTTGATCCCTGTTGTGCCTACTCATTCATGCTTGTTTGTCATGCCTGCTACTGCTTAGAGTTGAGTCAGGTCTGATTCATCGGGGATGAATCAGAGGCGTGTGAACATGTCCTACTGTGTGTGAGCTAAGTGTGTGAACACGATTTGGTAAAAGGTATCGGTGAGAGGCCATGTAGGAGTACATGGTGGGTTGTCTCATTGAAGCCGTCCTCAGGAACTGAGTTCTGTGTTTGTGATCCATGATTCAGCTACTACCATACATTGGGCCCTGAAATATGACCCCGCTCGACTTCTTATTCACCCTAGTCCTCTGTCCAGGAGTTGCAAGTAGTTTCTGGTGTTTGTAGCTTACTGGAGGCCGTGGACAGCGCTGACCGTAGGGGTGGGCTGTGATGCGGTAAGTACGTGGCACGGTGTACCGGATGCCCGTTTGGTATCTCGGGAACCCTGTTCACATCGTTTGGGGCTGTGAGTGAAACTCCGGCCGGATCTCCTCATGGATGGAACCCGAATAGGCGATAAACCTGGACTAGAGACTTGAGTGTTTAGGTAGGTCGTGGTCTACACCCACGTCGGCTTTCGCTTGAAGTCTGCCGAGCACATGTCGTGTGCAGACGCTAAGTGGTGGAAACATGTATGAAGAAGTACACCCCTGCAGGGTTAATATCATCTATTCGAATAGCCGTGTCCGCGGTAAAGGACTTCTGGGTTGCTTATATCAGTTCATAGACAAGTGATAGTGGATACTCTAAAATACGCAAGATAAGCGTGAGTGCTATGGATGGCGTTCTCGTAGGGAGACGGGAGCGGTTCCATAGTGGTGTATTGATTGGTGAATATGTGGACTCGTGTGCGCCACCTCAAAAGAGTTACATTGCAGTCGTAGTTCAGGATAGCCACCGAGTCAAAGCTGGCTTGCTGCAGTTAAACCCCACCATCCCCTTTGTTGATAATGATGCATATGTAGTTAGTTCTGATGTAAGTCTTGCTGGGTACACTTGTACTCACGTTGCTTAATTTATTATTTTGCAGAGAGACTTTAGTCTCACTAGTAGTTCCACGTGGACTTCGACGTTTAGCTTGTTACCTCAGCTACGATCTTGTGCCCTCGGCAGGATCTGGTAGATAGTCAGGCTTTCAAGCCTTTTTCATTTATAGGTGTCTGTACTCAGACATGATAGCTTCCGCTTGTGCTTTGATTTGTATGCTCTGAGTGTTGGGTCATGGGACCCCTGTTTGTAATATCTCGCTCCTCGGAGCCTATTGAATAAATTACTTGAGTCGTAGAGTCATTTTGTGATGCCATGTTGTATTGCACATATCGAGCATATTGTGTGTATGTTATTGAAATGCTTGGTATGTGTGGGATCTGACAACCTAGTTGTTTATCCTTGGTAGCCTCTCTTACCGGGAAATGTCTCCTGGTGTTTCCACTGAGCCATGGTAGCTTGCTACTGCTCCGGAACACTTAGGCTGGCCGGCATGTGTCCTTCTTCGTTCCTGTGTCTGTCCCTTCGGGGAAATGTCACGCGATGAATACCGGAGTCCTGTTAGCCCGCTACAGCCCGGTTCACCGGAGTCCTGCTAGCCCAGTGCTACAGCCTGGATTCACTCGCTGATGACCGACATGTTCGATGCTGGGTCATGGATGCTTGTCCCTGTAAGTTAGTGCCACTTTGGGTTTACGACTAGCCATGTCAGCCCGGGCTCCTTATCATATGGATGCTAGCGACACTATCATATACGTGTGCCAAAAGGTGCAAACGGTCCCGGGCAAAGGTAAGGCGACACCCGTGGGAATACCGTGCGTAAGGCCGCAAAGTGATATGAGGTGTTACATGCTAGATCGATGTGGCATTGAGTCGGGGTCCTGACAATTGCTTTTCCAAGTAGACAGGGCCTTGCTCATCTTCGTGAGGGCAGCATTGTTCACTTTATTCCCTTTGAGGCTTGTGTTTTCAAATTCAGCAGGGAACTTGTATCGTTCGTGCAGCTTCGTGAAGAGGAGGTTGCGCAAATTCCCTCGGTCAGGATGCCTCAGGTTCTCGGTGTTGATCGAGATGGTGCTCTGGACAATGCACCCGAGCTGAAGCGAGTACCCCTTGACTATTCGTTCGGGCGCCGTTGGATTCCCGTTGGAGTCCACTTCAGTAACTTCCTCCTTGAGGGTGCGGAGCATGATCGGGCGCCGGTCCTTCCGTTGCCTCTTCGGTTGGCTGCCATCTGTGCGGGCGCCGCAATCATCAGTGGTGGCATCCTCGGCGGCACCATCAGTGGTGGCATCAGTGTGGTCATCCTCGGCAGTACCATCAGTGGTCTCAGGATCAGTGGGGAAGGCGACAGCCTCATACAAGTGAGGTTGTTCCTCCATCTCCTGGGACAGCTCCCAGAATGCCTTGCCGCCCGAACCCCCGGCCTCATCGTTGTGGGCCATGTTTCTCTCTAAATAGAAACAAAGTTTGGTCAAAAAGTTGGTTATTGTCAAGGAACAAGATCTCTAAGTTGACCAAATAACCTAATTCTCGAGGAATGTCGCCAAAAAGTTGGTTATTGTCAAGGAACAATTGAGAGATGTTTGTGATATTGCCTAGGTGTTTTGGGATAGAACCTGTTAGTGTGTTGTTGCTAAGGTCCAAGTCCACGTTCTCAGGGTAACCTAGTTCTTGAGGGGTGTGTCTAGAAAGTTGGTTGCTGCAAATATACAAGGTTGTGAGTTTGGTCAAATTGCCTATGATGTTTGTGATATTGCCTTGGATCTTGAAGGCACTGTTGCATGATGCAGTTGTACAGCCAGCATGGGACCTCATCTTTGGAGGCTAATTTTCTAGATTGTAACACTGGGATTTGTGCACAAGCTAAGCTAGCTAAGACAGTAGCTTCCTTGCAACCCACAAAAGACAAAGGAAAAGAGGTGAAAAGGGGGAGATGGTTAGCTTTGATGAGGAGGCAACATCTTCCTAACCCCCTTCTTCTTGTCTCCTCTCACTATCTCTCTCACACACATGGCAAGCAAGGGTGTCTGAGTGTGTGAAAAAAATACTAAACTAATCCAACCACTAAAGAAAATTAATTTTTATTTCGGTTGAGAATCGGGCACCTTCTAGGTCAAGAAAATTGGGCATGACCTTTGCTAATTTTCTTGACCTTGGAGTGCCCCATTTCTCAACCGAAACGGAAATTAATCAACGTTTCAGGAGAAAGGGGTCATTTTAGAAGATCACAAGTAGCAGCAGCATCACTTGACAAAATCACAACTAGCAGCAGCAACTCGCAGATAGCAGCAGCAGCATCACTTGACAAGTAGTACAGCAGCAGCAGCATGCATGCACTGGTCCATGGCACAAAGTCCATGACCCAGAACAGAGCACTTTACTAAAAATGAAGAAGAAAAAAGGCATGCATGCACTGGTTGTAGCAAATCATCACTTCTGAATCAAAACAACAATTAGGACAGGGAAATTATGACACACTTCTGAAGAAAAAGTGATTTGTGTAATCTGGTTGGTACTCTTACAGTTGCATAAATTGAAAAAAAATTGATCTGTGTGATCTGGGTTACAGTATCAGCAACCTTGCATTTCATTTTATACAAAGGAGCTCACAAAGGCCATGTCAAGCTTCGCAATATTTGTTTACTGAAACTAAATGAACAAGATCAAAGATGCACTAAAGGTTCTGTTGGACATGCTTTATGTCTAACACTCCTATGTTTAAGATATGCATAACATTCAATCTGGATCAATCTCACACTATGAACATAGGAAAAATTATCACTCCCCTGGGATTTAATTAGGGAATATGATATTCTTCAATCAACAAGAAAATATATTTTAGCTCAGAAAAGGATTTACTCAGGGAATACAATATTTGCCTGTTGCTAGTTGAGTTTCAGAATGAACCACTCTCTTTCTCAGCTCCATCAGTACTACTACAGTGCAGTTCTCCCCTCAACCAGAAACATACTCCAATCAGTAAAACTGGAAACAGAAGAAACAATGATATGCAAAATCTGGTTATATGCAAGCAATAGCATGCTCTAAATACATCAAGTCACCCTTTGCAGCCAAGCAATGAGCAGAACAGTCTAAGCCAAATCTTTGTTGCCATCAATTTATATATACTCAGGGAAATTGATACCTGGAGGTCCTACAATCTGCTATTGAAGTTGAGCTACGTAGTAGGAGTATGTTTGATTAAGTTAGCCTAGCTTACATAAATAAACCTCTTTGTTGTATTTCAGTGGCTAATTAAGTTGACACAGGTTGTATTAAGATTTGTGAGCTACTCTGTATTGTAAATAAGTCGACTTTGCTAACTAAGCGACCATGCATGTCCAGAATCGATCAGACATTGTACGCTTTCCTTTTGCTGTTGGAGCAGCAAAGCCCAAGAACGAATCAACAGAGGAAGAAAATCCCCCAAAATATCATGAAAAAATCACCGTTAATTTGCATCAGTTGACAGGTGGACAGTTGTCAGACCCAACCCAG
This sequence comes from Triticum aestivum, assembly GCF_018294505.1. Lineage (NCBI taxonomy): Eukaryota > Viridiplantae > Streptophyta > Magnoliopsida > Poales > Poaceae > Triticum > Triticum aestivum. Next base: position 504,877,970 of record NC_057810.1, on the reverse strand, counting down.
CTGCATGCTGCGTCTTTGAGCACACCACGCTGTTTCATCATCTCTCTAACTTGGTGCACAGAGTCCCATTTTCAATTTAGTTTCAGTAAAAATGCCACTAGCAAATACAGAGCAAAAATCCACTAGAAGTACACTGTAAACCCACTAACATTTACAGTGTAAATTCCACTAACAATTACAGAATGACAAAACAATATATTTATACTACAACATATATAAAGAAATCTCCGAGTATGGAGATCTTGTAATCAGAAGTAAACACAAGCAAGCTTCAATCCAGATAAAGGCAGTGGAGGCAAAGGCACTAAATCGAAATAGACACCTTAATTGTTTGTGTCCTACATATGTACACCGAAACAAGAATATTACTTTATACTGCAGCCATCACTGCAGCCTGAGCCTCACCCGTTAACTGTTGATTCCTCAAAAAACCAACCTCTTATCTATACTTACTAGTACTTTATACTGCCAAGCAAAAGGAGCGTTAGCATCCCTCTCCCTGTTTAATCTCATAGCACAATGATAAAGTTATCTTGTCCTGGCCATGGGGGAGCACCAAAACCCAATGGAGCCATTTTTTTTTGTTTTATGAGTTATATAAAAAATTAAATAGTTCCGTGGTTCAGGCATAATTGCCCTCATGTAGGATGGACGGGTGGCCAGGCAGGCTTGTTTAGTTTCGTCACTCAGTGTAGCTAGTTGTCTATACTATCGACCAATAACCAGTTAACTTGATGATCATCGTGTTCATTTCAGGCATGCAAGTACTTGTCCGCTCTTAAGAACTCATGTTCAGAAAAATCTGAAAGTTTTAGGCATCCAAGGTGGGTGCAAATTTGCATGATCATATGGACATCGGAGGAGTTCGTGCCAAAAACAAAATTTGGGTGTCTGAGAAACTTTGAGAAAGAATATATGCAAATAAAATACTTGTCCGCACTTAAGAGCTCATGTTAAAAAAACTATCTGAAATTTTTAGGCATCCAAGGTTCATGCAAACTATCGTGCTCATATGGAGATGGGATGGGAGGAGGGAAGGGGATAGGGGTCGGGGTGGTAGCTTACGTTGGAGGAGCGGGCCGGGGTGGAGGAGGCGGTCGGAGAGGATAAGGATGCCGGGGAGTGGGGCGCGGGGAGGATGTCGGGGACGAGGTCCGGGTGGTGGTGGTGCTCCGGCGACGGTGGTGTGGATGGGGCGGCGGGGTCGCGTCGAGGCGGCGGGGCAGCGTTGAGGTGGCGGGGCAGCGGCGTCGGGGCGGGGTCGAGGCGGCGTCGGGGCGGCGTCGGGGCGGCGGGGCGGCATCGAGGCAGCGTCGGGGCGGCGGGGCAGCGTCGAGGCGGCGGGGCAGCGGCGTCGGGAGAGGAAAGGGGAAGGGGATCTAGGGCGAGGGAGAGGGCGAGGGAGGAAGAGGGCGAGGACGAGCAGTGGGTCAGGGCAGCGGCGGCGGCGGCGGTGGATCGAGAGGGAGAGGGAACTGGCGAGGGGGAGAGGGAAGGGGGGATCGGGCGAAGGGGGAGAGGGAAGGGGGGATCGGGCGAAGGGGGAGAGGGAAGGGGGGATCGGGCACAATACTAATGGCGCACCTCACCGTGGTGCGCCATTAGTATATCCATACTAATGGCACACCTCATCGTGGTGCGCCATTAGTATTTTTTTTTATTTCAACTCGAGCCAACAGGTTATGTACCACCAGAACTAATCCACATCAAGTCCCCTCTACTAGCTCGACTGGTCAGCAGCCAGTTCTCACACCAGGAGGTCCTGGGTTCGACTCCCAGGCTCCACAAATTATTTTTTTAGCATTTAAAAAGCTATTTGATACTTATTTGTGATTAAATATGTTCAAACTTGTTTAAATAATAACAGTAATATTTTTTATAAGACAGTAGCATTTAAAAAGCTGTTTGATACTTATTTTTTTTATAAGACGGTGCGCGGGGTGCGGGGGGTCGGCGGCGGCGGTTGAGTAGGGGAATCGAGGGTGCGGGGGGTCGGCGGCGGCGGCCGGTGGACTGGGGGGGTGCTCGGCAGCGAGGGGGACCGGATCTGGTGAGGTGGGATAGCGATCGAGATGGAGGGGGATCGAGATCGAGTGTCCATGAAATTTAAAAATATTCATGATAGTTCAAAAAGTACCCATGAAATACAATCGAGAAATGAAGGCTACGATTTAAATACAATCGATCTTAGCTAGCTATCTGTTCACAATCTTCTTGCCCTTCTTTTTCGCAAATGGAGTTCTTCTGTGGAACGGACGTCCTTTAGGTAGGGTGGTCCTGCTTCTTCTTGTGGTGTATGCTGCTACTTCATCATCGTCGTCATGTTCGATCCTCGGGTCGCCGTACTTGTCGAAGTCTTGCTCATTGGCTACTCCATCCATTTCGATGATCTTCCTTTTGCCTCTCCTCACGACAACACGACTGGGCCTTGGCGGGTCGGTAATGAAGAAGCATTGGTCCACTTGGGAAGCCAGTACCCATGGCTCATTTTCGCGGTGACGTTTGCGCCCGCGGTCTTGGATTTGGCTTCGGGTATAACCATGGTGGTGAAATACCGGTCTTCTTTTATGACGTTCTTGGCCCATCTGACACGGAACATCGGGACCTTCTCTCCAACGTATCCTTTGATGACACCATTCATCCTTTCGAACGGCATCATGCTGTGCAGGAACGTCGGTCCGAGTTGGATGATATCCTCCACTATATGGACCAGCAGATGCACCATAACATCGAAGAATGCGGGCGGGAAGTACATCTCAAGCTCGCATAGTATCACCACGATCTCTTCCTGTAGCCTTCTGAGTTGCCTCACGCCAATCGACTTCCGAGAGATGACGTCGAAGAAGTTGCATAGGCCAAATAGCGTTTCACGGACGTGTGCGTCCATGATCCCACAGATTGCAACTGGAAGTATCTGCGTCATCAGCACGTGACAGTCGTGAGACTTCATCCCGCTGAACTTCTGCTTCGCTGGGTCTAGGTATCTGCTTATCTTCCCCGCGTAACCGTAAGGAAGTTTTACTCCTAGGAGGCAGGTGAAAAACTGCTCGATCTCCTCCTGACTTAGAGTGAAGCACGCGGGAGGGTACTCATTTCCGGTCTTCTTGGCCTTTTTGCCTTTGCGAGGACTTTCTGTGTCCTGCTTCGCCTCATCATCATCATCATCATCATCATCATATATAGAGTGAAGCTCCTGCCTGATGCCCATTGATTTCAAGTCTGCCCTTGCTTTCGGCCCATCTTTGGTCCTCTCTGGCATGTTGAGCAGGGTACCAAGCAGACTCTCGCACACGTTCTTCGTGATATGCATGACATCAAGGCTGTGAGGCACACGGTGGATCTTCCAGTACGGCAAGTCCCAGAAAACAGACCTCGTTTTCCATACCTTCAGCAGCGGCTCTGGCGCCTTTTGGTTCTTTCCCGGCAGTGGGCAGTCTTTCCAATTTTTTAACAGCTTGTCTATTTCCTCGCCGCTCCTCGTACACAGGCGTTTTTGGGGTTCGGTTTCACCATCGAACAGATCCTTGCGTTTCCTCCACGGGTCATCGTCGCGAAGCCACCTTCGATGTCCCATGAACACGGTTTTCGAAGACCCGGGATCTCTATCTAGCTGGCGATACGTTGTGTCATCCATGCACCTTACGCATCCAGAAAATCCGTGAACTACCTGCCCCGCAAGATATCCGTAACCGAGATAGTCGTGCACCGTCGTGAGCAGTGCGGCTCTCACAGGGAAATATTCTTTCTCTGCGGCGTCCCACGTATTGGCTGGCGTTTTCCACAGCGTGTCAATCTCCTCTTTCAGCAGCCCCAGATACAGATTGATGTCGTTCCCTGGTTGTTTCGGCCCTTCAATTAGCATACTCATGTGAATGTACTTCCTCTTCATGCACAACCAGGGGGGAAGGTTGTACATCCACACGAACACAGGCCAGGTGCTATGTGTGCTTCTCTGGCTGCCAAACGGATTGACTCCATCGGTGCTCGTGCCCAGCATGATGTTCCTTGGATCGTTCCCAAATTCTGGGTATTCGAAGTTCAACGCTTGCCACTGGCTCGCATCCTTAGGGTGACTCAGCATCTTGTCTTTTTTATCTATCTTCGAATCATTTGCGTCATCTTCTTGCTTCTTCTCCTCCCTATCCGCGTGCCAACGCAGGAGCTTTGCTACCTTAGGGTCCGCGAAATACCGCTGCAGACGAGGAGTGATCGGAAAGTACCACACCACTTTTCCAGGAGCTTTCTTCCTCTTCTTGTATCGAGTGACACCGCACACCGGACATATGGTAGACTCTGCGTGCTCGTCCCGATAAATGATGCAATTGTTCATGCACACATGGTATTTCACGTGCGGTAAATCCAGAGGACACACAATTTTCTTCGCCTCCTCCAAACTGGTCGGGCACTTGTTCCCCTTGGGAAGACATTCGTGCCAGAATGACATGTTCTCGTCGAAGCATGCGTCGGTCATTTTGTGTTTTACCTTCATCTCCAGAGCCATGAGCGTTACTTTCAGGCGGGTATCCTCGGGCCTGCATCCTTCATACAATGGAGTAACCGCGTCTAACTCAAGTTGATCCATCTTGGCTTTCTCTCGGGCGGTAGCTCTTGCGTTATCCGTCTGCTTGAGAAGCAGCTCTTGAATATGAGGGTCCTGCACCCACCCCATCGATGGTCCAGCATCGTCTGCTCCGCCGGCATCATCATCATGTCCTGCATCTTCTACATGATGACTGTGTACAGCATCACCGTCATGATCATCTCCTGGGGATTCTTCGTCTTCTCGCCCCCCCCCCCCGAGCCGCGGTGGTTGTCTTGCTGCCCTTCCTCATTTCTTGCCCGGCCCCCATGGACGACTTCGTAGTCATCTTCATCACCTTGCCACCGATAGCCATCCATGAAACCACGTAAGAGCAGGTGGTCCCGCACCTGCCCGGAATCCGGGTCCGCAATAAGGCTATTCAGCTTGCATCTTCGACACGGACATCTTATCTCTGTCTCGTTCTTTTGAAGCATCTCGGCCTTCGCGGACCTCAAAAACCTATTCACGATGCCTTCGGTCATCGTGCGGACCATGGTCGCCTGCGGGGTAGAGCAAAACGATATTTTAGAACCAAGAAAAAATTTGGCATGACTTTCCCTAAAAATAGGACCAAAAAGAATGCTTAATGCCAAAATTCTCGCCGAAACGGAAATGAATCAACATTCCAGCAAAATATTGGCAACTATCGCATTTCAAATACCGGTACACCTCCAAACACAAACACATATGCAACACCACAAACATATGCAACACCACGAACATACATAGATCTAGCTAGGCCATAAAAAGTGCATGTGCACATTGTTGTAGGGAGAACAACATAAATATAGCTTCCCCCCTTACTTACCTAGCAAAACAAGGTAACTTAACCACTTAATTTGAATGAATCTATGGTGGAAATGAGGTGAAAAAGAGGCGGCACCCGAGACAAGGAGGAGGCGGTGGAGAGAATGAAGTGGGGAGAAAGTGAGTGTGGGAGGAGAGGCTGTCCAAAATATCTTGTTGCTGCCCACTTACTAATGGCGCACCAGCAACAAATGCGCCATTAGTAATCCAGGTTACTAATGGTGCACCCCCTGGTGGTGCGCCATTAGTACTTTTGCAAAAAACGGAATAAAAACAATAATAAAAAAATAACATTAGTGGCGCACCTTCTGGCTGGTGCGCCATTACTAGTTACAACTAGTAATGGCGCACCACCAATGGATGCGCCATTAGTATATTTGGACAGGCGCACTAGTTCAAAAAAAAATTGGTACTAATGGCGCACCATGGGCAGGGTGCGCCATTAGTAGTTTCAACACTAATGGCGCATCAGAAGGTGGTGCGCCATTAGTATATACTAATGGTGCACCACATGTCTGGTGCGCCATTAGTGTCATTTCCATCTATAGCCCTTTTCCTAGTAGTGCCACTCCCCCACATCAACCAGATCGTCGACTCTACTACTGAGTGCGACATGTTGTGCTTCTTGGATGCCTTCTCAGGCTATCATCAAATCAAGATGGCGGTCAAAGATGTAGAGAAGATGGCTTTTCTGACCCCGCGCGGGGTGTACTACTACACCTGCATGCCGTTCGAATTACGCAACGCGGGCGCAACCTTCCAGCAGCTAATGCACATCGCGTTAGGCCGGCAGCTCTGGAGGAACGCTGAGGCATATGTCGATGACATAGTGGTAAAGTCTCGGGAAGCGAAGACCCTGATACAGGACCTAGAAGAAACCTTCGCGAGCCTGCGAGAAGTGGACTTACGTCTCAACCCGGAGAAGTGCGTGTTCGGTGTACCCTCTGGCAAGCTCTTGGGTTTCCTCGTGTCGCACAGAGGGATCGAGGCTAACCCAGAGAAGGTCAAGGCAATTGAAGACATGAGCCCGCCGAAAAATCTCAGGGAAATGCAGAAGCTTGCCAGGCGGGTAACTGCGCTGGGGCGTTTCATCTCCAAGCTAGGTGAACGCGCTTTGCCCTTCTTCAAGCTGATGAAGAAGAAGGGCCCATTTGAATGGACTCCGAAGGCCGACGAAGCGTTCCAAGACTTCAAGAGGTACCTGACCAGCCCCCCTGTGATGGTAGTGCCACGCCCGCAGGATCCCTTGCCGCTCTATCTCACCGCCACACCGTACTCCGCCAGTGCCGCTCTGGTGGCCATTCAGGAGGAGCGCCGGACCAAGACTGCACCAGCTGCGGCAACCCCAGGGCAGGAAGGTCCCTCGGGGGTCACGCCCGCGGCAGATACAAGCCAGCCTCAGCAAGGGGGCATCCACGAGGCCGAGGGGGCTCCGCAGGTTTGTCAAGAGATAGGGGCTCTCGCGCCTCAAGGGACGCTCGACTCCCTAGAAGATGCTGACTCCGCCGCTGCACCATCCCTTGTCGAGCATCCCATGTATTTCGTCAGCACGGTTCTGAGGGACGCCAGGGCGTGGTATCCCATGCCTCAGAAGCTCCTACTCGCGCTGTTAGTGGCCTCGCGGAAGCTACAACACTACTTCCAGGGTCATCCAATCAAGGTCGTCTTAGCATACCCGTTGGAAAGGGTACTCGGGAGCCCCAACTCAGCAGGAAGGGTCGCCGAATGGAACATCGAGCTACAAGCATTTCAGCTGGAGTTCAGTATGACTAGGGTCGTTAAGGGAGCTGCACTTGCAGATTTTGTAGCAGAATGGATAGAGGCGCCAGGGTTCGAGGCAGGCGAGGATCGTTCGCTTTCCCCAGGAAGTGAAGCGCCAGACGGCTGGGTTATGTACTTCGATGGAGCTTTCTCGCGGCATGGCGCGGGGGCCAGTGCAGTGCTCATATCCCCCACCCAGGACAAGCTCTACTACGCCGTGCAACTCTGCTTCCAGCATGGGGAAAAGGTGTCCAACAATATAGCGGAATCCGAGGGGCTGATAGCAGGCCTAAAAGCTGCAGTGGCCGTGGGGTTAAAGCGCCTCATCATCAAGGGCGATTCCCAACTCCTCGTCAACTTCTCCAACAAGGTGTACGATCCAAGAGATGAGCACATGGAGGCTTATCTAGCAGAGGTTCGCAAAATAGAGAAGCAATTTTGGGGTTTGGAGTTGCAACATGTGCCGCGCGACACCAACCAGGAAGCTGACGACATCGCGAAGAGGGCGTCCAGACGGCTGCCTCAGGAGCCCGGAGTGTTCGAAGAGAGGCTCTTCAAGCCCTCGGCGATGCCACCACCGTCGGGCGGGGCTAAACCTGGGAATAGTTTGGACTCGAACCTTAGTTTCAATTTGGTTTTCCTATTGGGCTGCTTTGGTTTGGTTGAAATGGGTTGAGCCTCTATTGTAATTTGGTTTGGTGTGGACATTTGTAATTAATAGTTTGGATTGGTTTGTCTGGACAGAGATAAATTGGTCTCAGACCATTTTAATCCATGAATAAAAACCAGTCTAGCAACCAGCTAAACCACACACCATCAACATCATGTGAGACCAACGCTTGGTTTAGGTGCAGCGGCTGCCGGAGATGAGGGACATGAGCTTTGGTGACAACAGTAAACTCCACGCAGAACACGAGGAACCCAAAGACAAGGCCTTCGATGACGCTGACAATGGATATTGCCGTGAGCTCGACCTTGCCGATGTGGCCGACGAAGCCGATGAGGAACTGGAAGACCCCGGTCTTGCTGCCGGCCACGGGCCACCGTGCCGGTGCCACCATCTGCTCTTCGGGCGCATGCACGAACTATGTATACTGAAGCTCCTCACACCAAGCACACACCAGGCTAGCCTCCGTTCATACTTGCCTTGTACCTTTCGTAGTTCTGTACGTACATCATACCTTTTGTAACTCTGTACATGCAAGTTAAGTTGGGATCCAACGTTCCAGTTGCTGTTCACTGACCCATAGTTTGAAACTTTGGGTTCAAACTGTAGTAGAAAATGGTCTAGATGGATTTGGCTTGGAAAGTTTGGATTGGTTTGGATTGTAGCATTTGCAATTTGGTCTGGTTTGGTTTGATAGCTGGACTTCTACATGTATGGATTGGCCTGGGTTTAGTTTGGATTACAAACTATTCCCAGGTTTAGGCGGGGCGCAACCTCAGGCGGAGCTCCCCCAGTCACCTGCCTCAGGAGCCCCGGCCCGTGGACCAACCCCGGGAGCACGTTTGCTCCTGGCGCTAGAGCCTTAGGAGGGATGCTGGACCGTGGAGCTCAAGAGCTACTTGACGGAAGGGACCCTGCCAGAGAAGGAGGAAGACACAGAGCGCGTGGCGCGGCAGGCCACGACGTACTGCATCCAAGATGGAGAGCTTTACCAAAAAAGGCCGAACGACGTGTCCCTACGTTGCAGTTACAGGGAGCAAGGAAAGGAGCTGTTAGCAGACATACATGGTGGAGACTGTGGGAACCACTCATCATCACGAACCCTCGTTGGCAAGGCGTTCCGCAGCGGGTTTTACTGGCCCACAGCACTCAACGACGCTGTTGAGTTGGTAAAGGCCTGTGAAACCTGCCAATTCCACGCCAAGCAAATCCATCAGCCGGCTCAGGGCCTGCAGACCATACCCCTCTCATGGCCATTCGCGGTTTGGGGGCTAGACATTCTGGGCCCGTTTCCGTGGGCGCCAGGGGGCTATCGCTACCTCTACGTCGCCATCGACAAATTCACCAAGTGGGCTGAAGTGGAAACTGTCCGCACCATCCCAGCAGGCTCCACAGTCAAGTTCATCAAGGGCCTTGTGAGCCGATTTGGGGTGCCTAACCGCATCATCACCGACAATGGTTTGCAGTTCACCAGCAATCTCTTTAAAACATACCGTGCTAATCTTGGGACGCAGATATGCTACACTTCAGTGGCGCATCCTCGAAGCAACGGCCAGGCTGAGTGAGCCAACGCGAAGGTACTGAAGGGCCTCAAGACCAGGACCTTCAAGAAAAAGCTGGAGGCCTGTGGCAGGGGCTGGTACGATGAGCTCCAGTCTATGCTATGGTCTATCCGCACGACCGCGACCAAGTCAACTAGAGAAACTCCATTCTTCCTCATCTACGGAGCTGAAGCCGTCCTCCCTCACGAGGTCAAGCGTCGCTCCGCGCGGGTCCTGGCATTCGACAAATCGCAATAGGACGCTATGCGGGGACGGATCTCGTGCTAGGGGAGGAACGCTGTCGGGAGGCCGCGCTGCGAGCGGCAAGATATCAACAAGCGTTGTGACAATACCACTGCCGCAACATCCGCCCCAGGACCCTTGAGGTAGGGGACCTCGTGCACAGGCGGGTCCTCTCCAGGGAAGGGCTGCACAAGCTCCCTCCCATGTGGGAGGGCCCGTTCAAGGTTGTTCATGTTTCCAGGCCCGGCTCCGCGCGCTTGGAGACCCAGGAGGGGGTGCCCATCCCGAATGCCTGGAACATTCAACACCTCTAGAGGTTCTATCCGTGAGCAAGGCCCGGTGCCCGTGAAGAAGGCCAATGCCTGTGAAGTTTACGTTTTGGAAAAGGCCCAGTGCCTGTGAAGAAGGCCAATGCCTGTGAAGTTTACCGTTTTGGAAAAGGCCCGGTGCCTGTGAAGAAGGCCAATGCCTGTGAAGTTTAGCGTTTTGGAAAAGGCCCGGTGCCTGTGAAGAAGGCCAATGCCTGTGAAGTTTACCATTTTGGAAAATGCCCGATGCTTGTGAAGAAGGCTAATGCCTGTGAAGTTTACCGTTTTGGAAAAGGCCCGTGCCTGTGAAGAAGGCCAATGCCTGTGAAGTTTACCATTTTGGAAAAGGCCCGGTGCGTGTGAACAAGGCCAATGCCTGTGAAGCTCGTCGCCCGTGACACTCTCACGTAATATAGAGTGGGGCTGTATACGCCCCGGAGTCTCCGGAGTGCCGCCCTTGGGCCTCGGGGGCTCCCGCCCACGCCCAGTGGTAGCACTTAGCTCTGCGCTGGTGAGAAGATGTCGAAGACTAGATTAGGTGCCGGACGCGGCTTTTCATTTGCTTTCTGCAGTTGGTTAGTTCTTCGTTGTTTGAGGCTTTAATTGGAGTTGCTTTCGGTTTTGTGCGGCGCCCATCCCGCATTTCCCGTCTCTACCTTATGCTTGAGCCTGCTTTCCATTCGCGACCCTCGCGAGGGAGGCTGCGCAGGCACCCTCGCGAGCATCGCTTGGTTTAATTTCGTTTGGTCCATCGTCCTAAGTTCGCTGCGGGTGCAGCCCTCCCCGTCAATGTCCCACGGGCATCGCAATGCAAACACTAGGCCCGAGCTGGTCGCCCCAGCGGCCGAAGACTGAAACTTAATCCCCCAGCAAGTTTCTTTTGCAGGACCCGAGATCCGTGGCATCGCCTCTGACTGGAGCCTCCCAATCCTAACGTCGCCACAAGCTCTCCTACCGAGCCTAGTTACTCCTACGCATGAACACGCGGCAACATCGCACAACACGGGGATAACAGGAGTAGCATGGTAATTAAAAGTGATAGTCGAGCACGCCCCGCGGGGCTCCATACATCTCTTTCCGTGCAGGTAAGCAAAATAGGCGCGACTCGACCGGCGACAACCTGAAGAAGAAGATCAGCCTCGCCCTCCGGGGCTCGGGAGGTCTCCTCTTCACGCTTCACTTGGGCGCGGCAGCGAGACGACCCACCTCCCCCTCGAAGCGAGCACGACGGCGCGGTGGCTGGTCACGGCCAGCGCTAGAAGAGCTGCCATCGGAAGGGGAGCCGCTGAAGCTTGGGGAGCTACGGGAACCGCCGGGCGGATGCCCGACCTCATCCTCGCCGCTTCTGTCGCCAAGGATGAGCAGACGGCCGTCATCGTCATCTTCGGGGCAGCACCCAACGCGGCGGCCGTCTCCCTCGAACACCCTCACGAAGAGGGTGGCGTCGCCGTCGAACTTGAAGTGGATAGTGCATCGCTGGCTGAGGCCACACGCGCGGGCAAACGTCTGCCAGCCGCGAGTCAGCGCCACATTCCCGGCAGCGGAAACTTCCACCACCACCCAAGAAGCCCTGCTACGGCCGCCGTCTGCCTGGAGCCAAAGCCCGCTCATGGCGCCAGCCGGCAGTTCGTCGGCAAAGAAGCGAGGAAGTTGAAGCCAGGTACCGGCCGGATCCTCTGACTAGACGACGAACTCTGGCAGCACCTCCGCAGAGTGGAATCGAGGGCAGGGAGGCCGCGCGTCCACGGCGCGTCTTCCCCCGCCAATCAAGTGGCTTCCGTGGAGGCCCTGGGTAGCCTTCGCGGGGATCGCGGGATGCTTGCGAGGGCGGCCCCGGCCGCGCTTGGCTGGAGGAGAGTCAGGCCCCTCCCGGCGGGCCTTCCCCTTCTCCACGGCCGAAAACCTCTTCATGGGCACCGTGGGACGCGACGAACCGAGGGGAAGGAGGAGGAGAAGAGGCGAAGCGACGGAAGATGGACTGGAAGGGCTCGCGTCGTTCCGTACTTATAGCCGAAGGAGGCCAACTGTCGGCCTCCACGATCACAGGTAATCATGACCCATTTTAGCATGCAGGGACTTGTCTTGTCGGACAGTTGCCGAGGCGTCGTGCGGAAGCGGAGACGCCCATGTCCAATCAACTGCCACGCGTCTCCCAAGTCCGCGGGCTATTGGGGCCCGCGGCGCTTCGCACTTGCCCCTTCACTTCTCTGCTAAGCCAAGTCTGGACATGCCTTGGGCCCGGGGGCTACTGTCGGCGTCCTGGGAATGGGGGTCCCTAGACTTGCCTGCCTGCGGCCTGTGGCGTGGCTCAAGCAATGGCCCAGTGCGGCCCATCTTCACCAACTCAAGCTCAAGACCCTCGCGAGGGACCAAGCCTCGCGGGTCGGACGACAGGGAAGCTTCCTCGGGAGTAGCCTCGTCAGGCTGGCTCGCAAGGAGGCAGAGAGATCAAGGCAGGGGTACCTCGTGAGGTGCCCGTGACGCAAGCCATGACGATCAAGGCCAGGCGGGCGCCGGCCTGCGCAGTGTCCTTGTTTCCCCTTTGGTGCAAAGGGAGCATGCACAGGCCAAGGCATCAGGCAAAGGCTACCATTTTGGTGCAACAAGACCAAGACCAGCGGGACGGCAGGAAGGAGGTCACCGTGGAGCCCAGGACGACATCATCGTCAGAGTCTTTGACAGGTGAGGACCGACTTTAGTCGGGATAATTGTACTAGATGTTCCCCTTCAAAATGGCCAATTGTTGGCGCCCTTCCCGCTCAATATTTGGGAAGAGGACCAGGGCCACTTACTCTATATAGAGGCATCATAGTATAGAGGCATCTGGAATCGACCCCTCCAAAGGGACAACACCACCACAAGAACACCCCTCGCGAGGCTGTTCTTCCTTTGTACTGTTTTTCATCAACCCCAGAGGCAATCCACCACACCACAAACTAGAGTAGTGTATTACACCACAATGGTGGCCCGAACTAGTATAAATCCTGAGTCTCTTGTGTTGTTCATCATGTAGCCTAGATCCTTAGCGAGGCGACGAGACACGAGTTGGTAGAGGTGAGATCTTTGCACGCACCCCAGAGCTCGAACCTCAAGGGTCTACCGGAACCCGCAATCCGACAGAAGCCACCCGGACCCAGCGCGAGGCCACACTGAACTCCCAGGAGGAGGATCTTGCCGCACGCGAGGAGAAGCTTGCCACCATGCTCCGCGGCAAGGATGAAGAGGTGGCCAAGCTCGTTGTACAGCGGACCCAAGAGCTGGAGAAGAGGCATCAGGAGGAACTCGATGCCCAGGCTCTAGATCATGCTGGCAAGGTGAAGGAGCTTGAGTAGCAAGCTTTGAATCTGTCCACGGAGAAGGACACGCTCAACGGCGCCCCGGTGGAGGCACAAGGTGCGTTCATCAGCAAGGCCGGAAAACTCTCCGAAGCCAATAACTCCATCAAAGACCTCAAGCTGAAGTTGGGGGATCTCGAGAAGATGATGTCGGAGGCCAAAGCCCGAGAGGGGACCCTGAGCAAGGAGCTGGAGACCGAGAAGCAGCTGCGGATGAACGAGACCGCCAACCTCAAGGATCACGTGGCGGGCGAGAAGCGTTGGCTTGAACGCCTTGCCATCGTTGCGAACTCGGCCGCCACGCAGCTGGGCACCATGGGGATGCTGGACATGAGGTACGCCCGGGAGTCGATCCTGAGCCCCAATGCCAACCTGACCCTGTATTTTGAAAGGGTCATCGGCGCCCTGGAGTGGCTCCACTCCAACTGGGCGGCTTCCCTGGCCGAGGAGTCCCGGATGCTCTGCGGGGTGTCATGGCCAAGGTGCTCACCAAGATTGCACACTGGCATCCTGACCTCGACCTCGAAGCTGCGCTGAAGAGCTTGCCGGAGGATGCTGACATCGCGGCGCTCAATGAGCGTATCAAGCCCATCCTCAGCCGCATCGACAAAATCAAGAGGTTGGAGGGCCAGCGCCGGGACTAGGCACCCCATTCCTTATCGTCGTTGCAGGTTCACGACCAAGTCAATTGCTATCTTTAGTTAGAACCACGGTGACAATTCATGTAATATAACTCTGCAGTACTCTTGACATTATGCATGTTATTTTCCTGTTTGATTTTCGTTCGTATGTCCACCCTATGTTAACTAGGTAGGCTCGCCGGCGCGTAAACCCAGGGTGGCGCCTTGAGGACGGATCCCCATTAGCCTGCCAGGTGTGCTTGCTGCAGGGAAAACCACCTACCGCCCTCAGCGCGGCCGCTCGATCTGTTGAGTTTGACTCGAGTCAGAGTCGAGAGCCTTGCTGATGGCGGAAGACTACCCTGCCGCTCTTGACGTGGCCGCTTGAACTGTTGAGCAGACTCGAAATAGAACAAGGGTGTTGCCAATCGCGGGAGGGCCCCTCTGCGTACAGGTTTTTCATACATAGGCAGAATCTCCGAGGATGATAACCTTATATTAAGGAGAAGAGTTTAAAGGTTGGCATGACTTATCTTTTCCGTCGCCACACTGGCATCCTCCATGCTCGCACGCGGCGTACCCTCTCTCGGCCGCCTTCTCCGCGGGAGCCATGGCGATGAAGAACAGCTAAGCCAACTACTAGACCAGATTCTCACAATTGCGCCCCCTAACTGGCACGCCAAAGATGTAGGTGGCAAACGACACCTATGGGATCACAAGAATCCCTACTACAGTTGCGGGGCGCGGGGTTGTGAGAAGAGCAGGATTAGCAATCGGCACAAGGATAGTTTACCAGGTTCGGGCCGCGAGGATGCGTAAAACCCTAGTCCTGCTTGGTGGATGTATTGAGTGTTCTTGAGCTCTCGAACTAGCTACGGGTGCTGCATGGTTCGAAAGAGCCGAATACTTTTCATGTATGCCTTGGGCCTCCTTTTATAGTCGAAAGGGGCTGCCACAGTGGCACACAGGAGGTGGAAAGAGCCTACAGTATTGCGAGCTTATCGCTCGTATTACAGGACAAGATGCATTTAATGCATGGCTTAGGTGTCCCTTCACTTTATCGGGGAGGGGAGCGAGGCCCGTCCCGTCCGTCGCCGCTCCTCCTTGCTTCGACACGCGCCCTGGCCAGCGATGCATGCGATGCCATGTAGGCAGGCAAGCAGCTGAGGTGGCGCGGTGGTGGAGCCTCTACGAAGATCTGCATGCCGCCACGCAGGTGTGTGATGAGTTGGCCTGGAAGTTTCATGTTGCCACGCAGGTGCCTGCCCAACTGGTTGGGCTCGCAGCTGCATGCGAACGGCGGCGGGGACATGGTTGGTGCGGGCCTAGTAGTGGCCCTGCTGTCGCCTCTGGCAAGGGTCTTGTCAGGTTGCCCGGCAAGGGTCTTGCCGTGGCGCGCTGGCGTCCCCAGCAAGGATCTTTCTGGGGGTCTTGTGGGTTTCTTCAGTAAGGATCTTGACGGGGAGGGTTGCCCTCCAATCCTCATCTGATCTTGAGCATTCTATGTCTTCACAAAGATCTGCATGCTACCATGGAGGTGCCTCCCGGGCCCTGGTCCAACGTGGTTGTTGACATTGGAAGCCGTGGGTTCAAGGGTGGCTCACTCTGCCGGTGTGGGCGAGCTGCCCCGGCAAGGGCCTTGCCGGGGTCGCTGAGGGTTCCCTTGGCAAGGGTCTTGCCGGGGAAACCTGCTTCGTCCATCTGCACTTTGTGGCCTTGGTCCTTGATGTTGCCTTGTCTGTCCCAAACCTTTGGCTTCCTTTCGGCTTCCCTCCTCTGCCCTGGCATGTGCGGGCATGGCGCGTGGCTTCGACTGCCCGTGCACAAGTAAAGGGGTCAAAAGGAGAGCCCCTACTTTTGTACACCGACACACACAGTCAGATATCACTATCGTGTCCGATGGATGCGCCGTCGCGCCTCCCACAGGGTGCCAGAAGGTTGACCATGTGGTTCCTCGCTGTTGAGGCAGCTGTGGCGTGCTCTACTCGCGTCCGTCTATGCATTTTGCTCGCCATTGAGGCGGCCGCGGCACGCTCTGCTCTGGCATCCCTGCGCGCACTCTGCTCGTCGTTGAGGCAAATTTACAATTGCAACAGTTAATAATTATCTTACATATTCATCATAAATTAAAATGCCACATGCGACAACGCCCAAAACACTCAGGACCTACATATTCATACAATTATAATAAAATTTAGGCTAAAAGGTTGAGCTTGCGGCATTCCGACAACGGTCTTCTCAGACTCCATAATCAGCATAGCACCCTTGCGGCCATTCATTCCAAGTGTCCCGACCCGCCTCCGCCTACGGAGCTGCTGGCGCTGGGAGGTTCTTGGGGCTGCTGGGCCTCTTCCAGAAGAGCTTGACAGTGTGCAATCGCGCACATGACATCTCCGCAGAACCGCTCCATTTCCATATCTCTGGCCTGATAGCAAATTCCGTCCATCACCTGCATCCTGAAGATATTGCCTTGGCGATGTTCTACTTCGTCGGGGACGTCAACTCTGCCAAGGATGCGCTCGAGCCTGGCCACCACATCATCGAGATCGAGATTGACATGGCCGCCGTGGGAAATGATGAAGCTACATGCTGGTTGTGCCTTGACCGAATCACAAAGGTCCTCTTCCCATTACTTGCGGGGCATCAGGCTCTCGTTGAGCACTGGTGACAGCGGCTCTTCGGGTGGGTCATCGATCATGCCGCTGAGCAGCTCTGGATCTTTTGCACGGTGGATGGCAAACTGCTTATCACACTTCACTACAAAAAAAATACACTTACGTGATGATACGTGTTTGTCACAGTAGGTCACGTTTTCTGTCATGCATGTACATCCATGACAATTTTATGACAGAATCAAGATAGTCATACCTGTGTTGTCGTAGAAGTGTTCCATGACATTACCAAAATTATCATCACGGAAGTGTCCACTTCCATGACGATAAATCGCACGTCATAGAAGTGCTTTCGTCAAGGGTGACCGACACATGGCATCGATCGTAACGCCTCGCCGTTAAGCTATCGGGTCCGGTTTTGGATCCGATAACCCGTTAACAGCCCAAACCAATGGGGATTTTCCACGTGTAAAATTCTCATTGGCCGGAGGAAACACGTGTTGCCTCACCGTTCGGACAGATGTCATCCACTCATTGGACAGGAGGCGCCCATGATAGGTCGACATGTGGCACGGCCCAACAGTGGCCCATTTCGGTGAAAAAGTCGGCCCAGTAAAAATTAGCAGGCCGGCCCATATAAGGCCTACTTGTTTCAGGTCCATTTAAGCCCATGGCCCATACGAGATGTGCCAATTCAGCCTATCAACGGCCCGTTAAAGATTTGACACCATTGCAGCCCATCGTCAGTTTGAGCCCGTTAACAGCCCACTATATATTTGATATCAATATCGGCCCGATGTGATTTCGGCCTGTTAACGGCCCATTCCAGGGATGGGCCAATTTTTAGGATGTACATCTTTAGGCCTTTTAGTGACCCATTTAAGTGTTGGGCTAATTTCTGGCCCGGTGTGTCTTTCAGCCTATTAAAGGCCCATAAATCAGTTGGGTCATTTGTAGTCGGACCTGAGTTTTGGCCTTTTAGTGACCTATTTAAGTGTTGGGCCAATTCCCGACCCTGTGTGTCTTTCAGTGTGTTGACGACCCATAAATGAGTTGGGCCATTTGTAGTCGGACCTGAGTTTTGGCCTTTTAACCGCCCATGCCCTTCGTGGTCTAATACCAGCCTCGTTTCTCTTTCGGCCTGCTAAATGCCCACAACATAGGTTGGCCATTTACAGTAGGACCTGAATTTCAGCCCCTTAGCGGCACATGCTCTTCATGGTCCAGTACCAGCCCGCTGTCTCTTTTGGCCTGTGTCACACCCAATATGCGATACTATCCTAAAGAGACTCGAAGGTCCCACCAAGGATAGAACCGCATATTGAAACACTTTGCAAGGTGGATATCATTACATCAACATCACATAATAGATGGGGATACATACAAAAGTCATACAATGCCACACGAATACAACATTATATTACATGAGAGCACCATCCGACTATGGATGAAACACAAACAGAATCTCAAACGACATCCACCCTGCTAGCCCAGGCTGCCGACTTTGATCTATCCCCTGATCGAAGAAGAATCAGAAGAAGAACTCCAAAACAAGCAAGCATCACTCTCGCGTCATGACCATCGCATAACCTGTACCTGCAACTGTTGTTGTAGTAATCTGTGACCCACGAGGACTCAGCAATCCCATTACCATGGGTATCAAGACTAGAAAAGCTTAATGGGAAAGGAAGGGGTAAAGTGGTGAGGTTGCTGTAGCAACTAAGCATATATGGTGGCTTACCAACGCAAATAAGAGCGAGAAGAGAGCAAACGGAACAGTCGTGAAGCTAACAATGATCAAGAAGTGATCCTGAACTTCTACTTACATCAAACATAACCAAAAACCGTGTTCACTTCCCGGACTCCGCCGAAAAGAGACCATCACGGCTACACACGCGGTTGATGCATTTTAATTCGGATCTGGTGTCAAGTTATCTACAACCGGACATTAACAAATTCCCATCTACCACATAACTGCGGCCACGGCTTTCGAAAGTTTATACCCTGCAGGGGTGTCCCAACTTAGCCCATGCTAAGCTCTCGCGATCAACGAATGATATACCTTCTCCCAGGAAGACCCGATCAGACTCGAAATCTCGGTTTACAAGACATTTCGACAATGGTAAAACAAGACCAGCAAAGCCGCCCGATGCGCCGACATTCCCGATAGGAGCTGCACATATCTCGTTCTCAGGGCAACACCGGATAAGTCAATCTACGAGTAAAACCAGACTTCGAGTTTCCCCGAGGTGGCCCCGCAGGCTGCTCGGTTCAGACCAACACTTAGACAAGCACTGGCCTGGGGGGGCTAAAATAAGGATGACCCTCGAGAGAGCGACTCGCAAGGGAAAAGTAGGTGGTGGTGAGGCAAATGGTAAAACCAAGGTTGGGCCTTGCTGGAGGAGTTTTATTCAAAGCGAACTGTCAAGGGGGTCCCATAAATCACCCAACCGCATAAGGGACGCAAAATCCGGGAACATAATACCGGTATGACAGAAACTAGGGCGGCAAGAGTGGAACAAAACACCAGGCATAAGGCCGAGTCTTCCACCCTTTACCAAGTATATAGATGCATTAATTAAATAAGAGATATTGTGATATCCCAACATAACCCTGTCCACCATGGAGCAATCTTCAACTGCACCTGCAACTAGCAACGCTATAAGAGGGGCTGAGCAAAGCGGTAACATAGCCAAGCAATGGTTTGCTAGGAAGGGTGACAAGGTTAGAGGCTGACATGGAAAATTGGGAGGCTTGAAGAGGAAATGATAGGTAGCGCAGCAAAGCGATAGAACGAAGCAACTAGCATAGCAATGATAGTAGTGAGATCCAGGGTAGCGGTCATCTTGCCTGAAATCCCGCAAGGAAGAAGAACGAGTCCATGAAGACGACGAACAGATGAAGCCGAACCAAGCGTAGACGAACGAATCCTCACGATCGCAACGAAATGGGAACTATCGAGAAGAAGCACACAACATGGTAAACACACCACACATATACAAGACATGATGCACACCCAAGCATGATGCATGACAAGGCTACATGAAGCTACTCATGGCAAGAGATGATGCAAACAAGAACAACACATCACGACAAGTTTAATTGAGGCCGGGAACAACATATAACAATTCCGATAAGTCCTAATATGCAAATTTCGAAATTGGTCCAGATCTGAATAAACCTTATGTTCAAGTTGTTAAACAGCAAGTTAAGATGCACCAAGATGATCTACACGAGATTCTACTCAAGTTACATATAAAGTTCATTTAATTCGGAGCTACGGCCTAGAAGATATGAGCAAAACAAGTCAAACATGACATTGATGCAAAATGCATACAAACATCAAGCAAACACCTCAAACAAAGATGCAACATGATAATATGAAGCTACATGCAAAATCAAGCAAGTTTGATATAGAGCACACTAAAAACGGAGCAACGGTTCAACACATACACTCCAAACATGATACAAAAACAATCTGTCCAAAACAGCAACTAGGCATCTATCAAGCATCAAAAAAATATGCTACAGCATCTCAACACAATAACAAAAGGCATGGGCATGGTGTACAGGTAAAGTATAACAAAACATGAACACTGAGCTATCTCCAGATATCACTAGAACATGCTCAAACACACATGGCAAGACTGCAAATAATAACAGTTTCAGATTTAGCAGGAATAATATCATGTTGCAATGTTTAGGGCTATCAAACAACATGCTACAAGAACTTATCATAGAAACTTAAGGCATGGAATGATACTACTAAATGCATAGAACAAAAGTCCTTCACTGACAATGAGCCACAAAGGAACAGAAGATATGGCACCCATGTAAACATGGCAAAAGATATGACAGATTCAAACATGGCAGGAACAACGATAAGTAGGCATGTTGGTGAGCTTGTAACACTCACCACAGAGCAATACATGGCATGACAAGGTAACCAACAGTAAGAATACATGTTTATGAAGCTAAGCATGGCAATAGCAAGTTCATAGGGTGCATGGATCACTAGCAAAACACATGGCAAAACTGAACTTAATATTGACAGGCTGACAGCAACATTATTTAGCACGTTTGGAGCATGATAACAACAACCTACAACACGATATAAATGCAACCAGGGGCATCAATGGATAGAGCATGACATGTATACCAAAATATACTTAGTGAACATCTCCAGATTATGCATAGAATGACTTGTAGCAGCAGGTTTACATAGCATCACGAAATAACAGATTCAGCCTAGCAAAACAGAAACAGCAAGTACCCTACTTAACAAGCTTGATGCACTCACTACACAACTCACAAAAATACATGTATTGCACCCCTATATAGATGGCATGATGTAGTTCAAAACACATGTAGACATCAACCTCATAGGATGCACACACAAAATGCAACAAAAATGACAACTCACCAAGTTATAACAGCTTCAGCAGATTAACATCATATAGCACTCTTGTGACGATGATTCAGGCATGAAGATGGACTCAAACAAACATGTAACAATGGAATGCAATGTAGAGCATCTCATGACGAACATTTTGATATATTAGACGCACAAAACGGAGCTACCGACGTGGATATATGATGCAATGAACATAGGCACATAAAGTTGGAAATCTAGGACTTTGAGAGAAATCCACCTCGGGTAAAGTCAACGCGGGCGGTGGATCTCGCCGGATCCTCGCCGGAGATGAAGGGGACGGTGGCGAGAGTCGAGGGAGAAATCGGGGAGGCCGGGAGAGGACGGATCCGGGAGGGATCTCGCCGGATCCGGCCGGATCCCGGCAAGGGACGTCGAGGGGCGCGGTGGCCGCGAGCAGGCATCGGAGGCTCCAAGAACCTGGTCACCAGGCCGACAAGCTGCAATGGCTCACGGCAAGATCCAACACTCCCCACTAGACGGTCGGCCGAGGCAGAGGAAGCAAGCATTTAACGACAATGGGAAAGCTTGATATCTCTTGCACCATGAACGGCTCCCTTGTTGCACCTACTCTGGACCTGGACTAGACTCACTCCCCAAGCATCAGTACGAGCATTTGGCATCACCAACCCCAAGCTAAGGCCCGGGGCCTGGCCCCGGGCTCTCTCTTTCAGCATACCCAGAAGAAAGCGGAGGATGGAAGGAGAGAGGTGTATGGATGGGTACTCCCACTCTTCCCCTACCCCTCCTTTTATAGGCGGGCTAGGTTTGGGGGCTGATCCCTCGGTGGGTGACCGCCGTCCTCCTCCACCAATCCATGAAGGCCGGGGCCTTGCCTTGATGCTCTCCCACACCATGCGCCTCCATTACCTGCCCCACTTGATGCATGCAACATACGTGGCTAAGGATAAGGGTGTGGTGGGAAGAGTGAATTGGCAGTTATACTCGCATGTGTGCTATAGTCATTCACGGACCATTACAAGGGTGGCCGAACTGCAATTGGCATTCCATGACGTGCGGGAGAACCAGAAACTGACCTGGGCACAGGTTAATGAAGAAGCAAAGAAGATCTCCAGGGGCAAGCCACTACTACGCTCTTGCTTGTGCACTGGTTAGGGCCTACCCCGACGACGCCCGGCAGCGCATTCGGGCTAGGCCCGGGGGCTCCTATCGGTGCAAGAAACCTGGGTCCGTTGCCCGGACTATGCTCAGTCCCAAGAACAAGTTTGCAGCACCCAAAATCTGACCAAGTGCTAAAGATCAGTCCTTTGAGGGACCAAAGTGCAGATCAAGAAGACCAAGTCAAGCAAGAGAAGCAAGATATCACTAAGGGAAAAACCTCCCTTGCCGGGCAGGATAGCCTGGCGAGGTTGGGGTTTCCCCAGAAGCAAGCCCCCAGATCGTACCGGTAGGCCTGCTGGGGCTTGCGGAGGCGAACCAGTCCACCGCACCACCTCACAGTGACGCAAGTCATCGATCGGTGCGGTGTCAAGCCCCTAAGTGACTAAGTGGCTGCTTTGTGCCACGTGGCAGCCACTTCCTATAGAAAACACCTCCATATGACACTCCTCCTGAGACGTGTCAAGCAAGCAGGCACGAAGCTAGCAAAACAGCCTAGCAAGGCTTGCTTGGCGCACTGTGATGTGACAATGAGTGGCACATTTACTATGCTGTGTCCGCCTGCAGAGTTAGGTATGATATAACTGTTTGCTATCTAATCAGTGTGTAAAATACTAATTTTCCACTGTGGTGACCCCTTTATCTATAAAAGGAGGCCCATGGCAACCGTAGAAAGGTTTCGGACCCTCGCACATTCATACGCATGTCGCCACTCTCGCCCCAAGGCAACCCTGTCGGGAAAGAGTGTCGCGTTTTCCACCATTATCCACCATCAATCCACCAAAACAGGAGTAGGGTTTTACACCTCGCGGCGGCATGAACCTGGGTAAAACTGCCCGTGCAATCTCTGTTGTGCTATGTTACGTTTCTCCGCTCTTTGTGCAACATGCCCATCCCCCCGCCGAACCAAAAAGGGGATCATGGCCCCATAGGTGGTTGTGGTTTCCCACGACATGACTCTTTGTGTTTTGCTGACCTATAGAAGTATGGGGAAGTAAATCTTTTCTTCCCACGCTTCCATCCCCCTACTCGATAGCCCAAAAGCTTGAAAAGCTTCGGCACTCTCAAATACACCTTTAGGCTCCTAGCCCAATCACATTCTCCCCCACCCTTCAAAGGAGATGGCCGGCAAGGGGAAAGATAGCATAACCTCCGCCTCTGATGCCGGCAAGGGTGCATTCCAACGTTGCTGTGGGCACCATCGAGGAGCTCTGAGCTCTAGGATATATTCTTGCCATAGCCAAGTGTCAAGCCCCCGCAGATGGTGAGACCAACCATTCTTCCTTGGCCATCCCTACTCCCAAGAAACGAGGGTGGTTTTTGTTCTTCACCTCCTCTGAGGTCTAAGATTCCCCCTCCACCCCTTTTTAAGAGGTTTACTATTCTACTATGGGTTAGATTCCCATAATCTAGCCCTGAATTTGATTCTCCACACAACCACTTTTTATCACTATATGTGAGACCTTCCTTCGCGTTAAATCGCAATTGGGCATGTGGCTGAAGATCTTCAGCATGAAGCCGAAGAGTAGTGGCTCCCAACTCGTTGAATGCTATGGGGCCATGATAAGTAAGTTTCCCAAAGTGCTTTGGCCAAGGGGTACTTTTGTGGATACCATCATGATGTCGCATGAGGAATGGTTCTACATAACCGATTTGCTCACAAAAGGTCAAATAGAGACCCCTGCCTTTTCGGTGGAGCTTACGAGGAGACTTGTCTCCTGGACAGAGAAGAACCTCGACTAGGGGAAATCAGATGAGGTGAAGGCGCTTCAAGGGAGGATCAAGGAAGTGGTGAGAAGAGGCGTCAAGCTGGTTGACGTAGTTCACGTCATGCTCCGCCAATGTGTTCTCCCTATCTAGATCAGGGTCAATCCAATGTGGCATTACAATCCTGAGGATGAGGTGACCATGCGCCACTTCTACATCTCTAGCCTCGTCGGGATATGGACGTCACTGTTCAAGCCGACCAAGAACACCTTGCCCCGAGAGGAATACCTCAGTTTCAATAGCAAAAATGGTCCATTCGAGGTAACTTTGCACGCAACATTACTTATGCTCAATCATTCTTTTAACCATACTGATTATTAATGGAATGGTTGGTTTGACGCTTTCATGATCAGACCTCACGAGCCAAGTCCTGAAAGATAGGGTTTGCCGCTCCTTTTCTCGAGGACCCTCGAACCCCTCGGCTCGAAGGTCTCCTGGTTAAAAAAACAGACGTGGTTCCAGTCAAGGAGAAGGGAGTGAAGAGGAAGAAAGGCTCACGCATTCGCGGGGCCACCACGGGTGCTAAGATAGAGAGCACCAATAGCTCCTCCACCAAAGACGACAAGGAGGGGGAGGAGGAGAAGGAAGAAGAGGAGGTGGGTGAGGCTTCTTCCCCTACAAGGGGGAAAATTGCAACATCGGAAGGCGTCGAGGAGGATGATCCTCCTGATCGCTAAAAAAGGCTAAGGAAATCCCATGACACCAAACCAAGCCGGTCCTCGGCTCCTGTCGAGGATGCACACTCTGGCTCCTCTTTCGGACGCACCTCCCCTTCAAGGCAGGGAGAAGCCGCCACCACATAGGTACTTTGTTTGACACTTTTTGCATCATAGTTTTAGTCTACATGTTATTAATATCATAATATCTTGGACTTTGTAGCCTGCAACATCGTCTCCCTGGAGATGTGGAGTCAAACAACACCGTCCCTTCGTCTGAATTAGCCGAGAGTTTGGCCGCTGCCCCTCCTTTGCTTGACAAGTTGAGAGAAGTTTCATCACATCCAGACCATCCTGTGTCAAACACAAAGGGTGGTGCCGATGTATCTATCGGCGAGTTCCAAACCTCGATCGCCGAGGACCAAGGGGAAAATATCCCCTTGGTTCAAGAAGAATTGGTGCTCCATTGCCCGGAGTCCTATGCTCCAATGGGCCCAGAGCCACCGCGCCAGACGGAGTTGGCCACCCCTTCTTTAATAGAGGGACGAGCCAGGATATTCTGCCACCCCCGCCCGACCTTGGATGGTCAGACCTCGGGGGTGGTAGGAGGAGATAGAGGCAGGTTTAACAAGATCTTGTGTTCTTCTCGAGCACTTTGCCCTTCTTGATACAGTGTTTAACCGGTTCCGGACTGCGTAGGCCAAAATTGTGGAGGCATTCATTGTCCTTTCTAAAGGTTTTCAGGTGCACAACTTTGCATTGTTCATTAGTCTTTTACAATTTTAGCTGTTTAATTGGTATTTGATATACCCAGTAGCCCTTAAAGGACAAGTTATGAAAGAAAAGTTGTCCAAAGACTATAACAATATGGCAAAACATGTTTTATGCGTAGAGAGCGCAGATATAGTAGCCCCAGATAAAGTTGTCCGAAGGACAAGTTAGTTTTACAAACTAGCTTGGGGGTTGAGGTCTAACTTGAATTTTATAATGTAAGAGAATATGCAGTCTGAAATCCCAAGGTTCTGGATTCGATCTAGCATCTCATTTAATAACAAGAGGTCGGGCGGGCCCATCTCCTGACAGTAGGCGTGGCTAACCTATAGTATGCTCGACGGTCCCTATGATGCAACCTCAGAATGAGGGTCGGCCATGGTTGACTCCTGGGGCAGTGGCTGGGTGAGTGGATCTAGATTCAAAATCGATTCTGAGGTAGATCTGATCCAAGTTCGGCTCTATGGTCGGATCTGAGGTTAAGACCATGGCGTTTGTGGAACTCTCAAGATCATTTTACATCCAACTCGAGAAAGCAAGTTTGCCGCGGGAGTTGGCAGCGCATTCCAAGCTCCCAAATCTAATTGTCTGACGTGGAGTGAAACTTTTGACTCGGCCAAGGTGAGAGGCCGAATCAGCATGCAAGACGATGTTGCCAAACATGAAAAGCTGGCCGGGGAGAGAGATGCCCTCGCAACCGTTGTCACTATTGATCTAAAGATGAGCCACCGATCCTTTGCGACCACAAAGCAAGACATGTATGGGCCACCAATGTCGGTACTAAAACCGGAGTATCTCGAGTAGGGGTCGCGAGCTGTAGGTCTAGGAACAATGGTAACATGAGACAAGGGACATGATGCTTACCCAGGTTTGGTCTCTCTCAAAGAGGTAAAACCCTGCGTCATGCTTTGATTTTATTTATTCTATGGAGTACAAGTACATGGTGTCTACCTCGAGAATGGAGGATTGTTCTCTAAAACTCTAGAGCTTGTGTTCGTGTCTCCAAAGATTAACCCCTTCGGGTTATATGGGCACAGGGGTCCCTAGGTTACAGATATGGTCGATTGCCAACTAGAAATATATATGCTGACTACTAGAATTCTCATTGAAGTACACGCGAACCTTCAGAAGTTTCCATCTTGCTTACACCAAGGGACACGACCTTGGTGGTCCTTCCGACAATGATTGATGGTTATTAGCCTGGCCCATGCACAACAAGCCATACAGGTAGGTAGACCTTAGTCCAGGTGTAACACCCACGATGCGGCTATATCTCCCACGTGTCGAAGCACGACTTAGAGGCATAACCGCATTGTGGTTTTGTCGCAAGAAGGGTCATCTTCACACAATCCCATGTAATGAACAAGAATGGGATAAAGAGTTGGCTTACAATCGCCACTTCACACAATGAACATATAATTCATACATCATTCAGAGTACACACATAGTCCGACTACGGACGAAGCCAAAAGAAAAAAAGATAACCCAACTGCTAGATCCCCGATCGTCCCAACTGGGCTCCACTAATGATCAACATGAAACGAAACATAGCAACGACCAAGGTCTTCGTTGAGCTCCCATCTGAGCTCGGTTGCATCATCTGCACTGGTATCATCGGCACCTGCAACTGTTGTGATAGTATCTGGTGAGTCACGAGGACTCAGCAATCTCAACACCCGCGAGATCAAGACTATTTAAGCTTATGGGAAAGGAAGGGGTAAAGTGGTGAGGTTGAAGCAGCGACTAAGCATATATGATGGCTGACATACGCAAATAAGAGGGAGAAGAGAGCAAATGGAACGGTCGTGAATCTAGCAATGATCAAGAAGTGATCCTGAACTCCTACTTACGTCAAACATAACCCAGAAACCGTGTTCACTTCCCGGACTCTGCCGAAAAGAGACCATCACGGCTACACATGCGGTTGATGCATTTTAATTTGGATCTGGTGTCAAGTTATCTACAACCGGACATTAACAAATTCCCATCTGCCTATAACCGCATGCACGGCTTTCGAAAGATTATACCCTGCAGGGGTGTCCCAACTTAGCCCATGACAAGCTCTCTCGATCAAATAAGGAATAGACCTTCTCCCAGGAAGACCCGATCAGACTCGGAATCTCGGTTTACAAGACATTTCAACAATGGTAAAACAAGACCAGCAAAGCCTCCCGCTGTGCCGACAAATCCCAATAGGAGCTGCACATATCTCGTTCTCAGGGCACACCAGATTGTCCAAACTTCCGGTAGGCCAGCCCAGAGTTGCCCCTGGTGGCCACCGGCAGTTGACAGGTTGGACCAACACTCATGACGAGCACTGGCCCGGGGGGGTAAAATAAAGATGACCCTTGAGTCTGCAGAACCCAAGGGAAAAAGGCTTAGGTAGGCAAATGGTAAAACCAAGGTTGGGCCTTGCTGGAGGAGTTTTATTCAAAGTGAACTGTCAAGGGGGTCCCATAAATCACCCAACCGCGTAAGGAACGCAAAATCCGGGAACATAATACCGATATGACGGAAACTAAGGCAGCAAGGGTGGAAAAAAACACCAGGCATAAGGCCGAGTCTTCCACCCTTTACCAAATATATAGATGCATTAATAATATAAGAGATATTGTGATATCCCAATCATAAATCTGTCCACCATGGAGAAATCTTCAACTTCACCTGCAACTAACAATGCTATAAGAGGGCTGAGCAAAAGCGGGTAACATAGCCACACAACGGTTTGCTAGGAGGGGTGAAAAAGGTTAGATGCTGACATGGCAATATGGGAGGCATGGTAAACCAGTGATAGGTAGTGCAGCATAGCGATAGAACGGAGAAACTAGCAAGCAAATATAGAAGTGATATCAAGGGTAATGGTCATCTTGCCTAAGATCCCGATAGGAAGAAGAACGAGTCCATGAAGAAGACAAACAGACGTAGTCGAACGAATCCTCACAACTCCGGAACGAAACCGAAGCTAATGAGGGAAGCAAACCGGAAAGAAGCAAGCAACATGGTAAACACACAAGCATAAACATGGCATGATGCACAATCAAGTATGATGCATGTCCGGTTTAATGAGGCATGGCATGGCAATATGCACAAACAACACTACAAGTTAAGTGGAGCTCAATATGCAACGAGTTGCATATTGACGGAATACCACAACAATTATTTAGTTCTCTCTCGGTTATGTACCCAACAATATTAAATGTTGTTAAACATGGCAAGAGGTGAAGCATAATTAAACTAACAATTTAGGCAATTTTAAATGAGGCCGGAACAACAAACAACAATTCCGGAAAAAACCTCATGTCATTTAGCAATTTAATGCAACAACAATTTTAACCATTTAAATGTTGTTAACATGATGCGGATGACATATGCAAGTTTATGCAATTTTATGAAAATGTTGACATCTAATATGATAGGGAGCATTTGGTCACCATGGCGGAACAAAAGGGGTGCCACGGCAACGATAACAAAAATGGTGCCACGGCAACGATAACGAAAATGGTGCCACGGCAGCATATCCAAAAATGGTGCCACGGCAACATATCGGTTCCGGTAACTCGATTGAGATACCGATGCAAGAGAGAAGTGTGTGGATGAGCACAACATGCAAGAAGGTGGGGTGATCCCGGATTCCGGGTTCCCACGGGACGGCGGCATGGCAAACGAGGAAGGAACACGCACGAAACAAACGGGCACGATGCAAACATACGGTTCATCTCATACAACACATGCATTCGTTCACGGGCGGTCGTCTCGTCGTTATACCTTTGAAGCGTGCGTCTCGGGCGGTTCAAAATCGTCGTGGGAAGTAGTCGTACACGGGTCGTCGTCGGAAGTAGACGTTCTCGCGACTGAAGTTGTACACGCCGGCGGTAGTCGAACTTGACGGGCTTGGCGACGGTAGTTGTACACGTTTTTTGTAGATGTTCAGGTCGATGGTAGTGGTACACGCGACGTCGGGATACTTGTCGGTCCGGTCTTGGCGGTGTAGGTGTACACATTGTCAGGGTACTTGTCGCATCATCGGGTGTAGTTGTACATGAAGGTCTTGATGAATCCGAAGGGGACTTGGCGATCCAAAATTGCTCCTGTTCGGGTAGGCATCGTGACAACAGCTCGAGGCTAAGGCCACGTATGGGGCGCGCTCGGGTCGATGGGGACAACGACAGAAGGCACGAAGCAGGGGGCAGCAGAGGGACTAGGCGCGGGAAGGACCAAAACTGAGGCGGGGGAGGAGGCCGCAGGGCACAGGCGAACCATGGAGGCCAGCGGAGGAGGAGGTCGGGCGCGGGGCCGGCAGGGGCGTCGCAGAGGAGCAAGGCGACGAGGACGGCCTGGGGCTCTGGCTGCGGCGGCGCTGGAGTTGAGCAAAGCCAGCAGGGAGGATGGGCGCGGCGCTCCTGGTCACAGCGACCAGAGGGGCGACGGGGCATGGATGGCCCCGATGGAGGGAGGAGGCGGCGAGGGGAACAGGAGAGGGGATCGCGCGAGGAGGGAGGAGCGGGGCCTGGCGCTGGGTTCGGTAGGGGCGTGGTCGCGGGGGCGCTCGAGAAGGGGAGACGCCATGGAGGAGGAGAGGAAGGGGGCCGGCTGATGCGGGCACCATGAGAGGCGTGCTTGAGAGGAGGGTTCGGGCGCTGCGGGGAGGAAGGGGCGGAGGTGAGGGGATCGGGCGATGCGGGTGCCTGGCGGCGCTGCGAGGAGGAACGAGGGGAGAGATGGGGATCGGCAGAGAGCGCTGGGGCTAGGGTTAGAGCTGGTGGGGGGGCTGGGCCTTGGGCCGGCTTAGGTAGTGGTTGCGGCTGGCTGCGGCTGGAGAGGTGGGCTGCGAGGAAGCAGGCCGGTTTGGATGGTCGGGCCTAAGAGGCCTGGCTGGGCTCTCTCTCTACTCTTTTATATTTTCTTTAGCAGAAAACAATTAAAGAGAAGAAAAAGAAAGAGAGGGTTAGGGAAAGATAAAAGTGCAAGGGGATAATTTTCCCGGACTCACAAAAATGAGCTCGATCCAGGAAAAATAGAAGTGGGCATGACCGAAAGATTTAAATTCAAACTCATTTGAAATTAATTCAAATGGGTTTGAACGGAAGTGAGGGTTTGGGAAGGTCCAAAAATGTTTGGATTTTTGGTGGAGCTCCGGAAAATGATGAAATAATTATTGGCAAGGTTGGAGACCAAGAATTGAGATAACAACGGCATGGGAAATTATTTGCAAGTGTGTTATGGTGATTTCCGAAATAAAGAAATATTTAATATAGCTCCCTAATATTGGAGGATATGTTATAAAGAGAAGTCACCATGTGAATATCCCTCGATTTAAATAGATCAAAAGATCTACGCAATTTATTTAGTTGAGTTTAAAAAATTAAATGGCATGATGACATGATGACATGATGCAATGCAAAAATAAAAGAGCAAGCACAAAAGAAACACATGGCAAAACTCGGAATAGCTGGAAGTCTTCTGAAGCATCGGTCTCGGGGCGTTACACCAGGACACCCTCACTAACTAGATTTAAACATATTTTGGTGGTCAGCAATGTTTTTCCATTCACAACCTTGATTTTTCCTTGCCGTGGTCCTGGGCCCCATATATTTTTTAAAATAACTCAGGGCAAGTGGGGTGGAAAACCTTGTTGGTACGCAATTGCACATATATGCTTGGCTACTTGATATATAGTGCTAGCCATTTATGGAACTTCATGTATTCAGTATGTCTGATTCAAAGATACGACTAGCTCTGAATTCGGGAATTGGCCTACGGGGTAGCCACCTGGATTTGTTTGTGGTTACTAGAGGGTCTTATCATGACTAACCTTCTGGTTTGCCGGTTCAAAAGGCTCGTGCTTATATTGGTAAGTTGGAGCACCCCCAGAATTAAATCTTTTCAAAAGCTCGTGTCCACGGTTATGATGTCTTGGAACGTGATGCTGATAACCCACAATTATAGGGGATCGCGACAGTCTTCGAGGGTAGTATTTCACTCAAATTTATTGATTCAACACAAGGGGAGCCAAAGAATATTTATGAGCCTTAGCAGTCGATTTGTCAATTGAACCACACCTGGGAAATTATCTCTCTACAACAAAGTGTTTAGTAGCACAGTAATATGATAGTTTTGATAGTAGTAGTAATAGTGGTAATAGTAACAGGAAAGTAGCAGTAGTAGTTTTGTGATGATTGTAACAGCAGCAGCAGTAGTAACTTAGCAAAGATTAGTATGCGGAAAGCGTAGGCACTGGATTAACGATGGATATTTGTGTTGGATCACATTCATCATATAACATTCACGACCTAGAGCGATACACACTAGCTCCAATTCATCAATGTAATGTAGGCATGTATTCCGTATAAGTCATACATGCTTATATTAAGAACTCGCATGACATATTTTGTCCTACCCTCCCGTGGCAGCGGGGTCCATGAGGAAACTAAGGGATATTAGGGCCTCCTTTTAATACTGAACCAAAACAAAGCATTAACACATGGTGGATACATGAACTCCTCGAATTACAGTCATCCTTAGAGAGTATCCCAACTATTGTCACTTTGGGGTCTACGGATCAGAACAATAACTAGTGCATACAACTAGCAGATAGGATCAAAACTCAAATACATTCATGAAAATATAGAGGGTTCAGATCTGAAATCATGGCACTCGGGTAATAGTGACAAGCATTAAGCATAGCAAAGTCATAGCAACATCAATCTCATAACATAGTCGATACTAGGGATCAAGCCCTAAGAAATTGACTCTATTACATGACAAATCTCATCCAACTCCATCACCGTCCAGCAAGCCAATGAGGGAATTACTCACTCATGATGGTGAGCACCATGGAATTGTTGATGGAGAAGGGTTGATGATGATGATGGTGATGAATTCCACCCTCCAGAGCCTCGAAGGACTCTAGATCAGTCTTCCCTACGAAGAGTAGGAGGTGGCGGAGGCTCCATATCGTAAAATGCGATGGAACTTTCTCTCTGATTTTCTCTATGCAAGAAAGTACTTATGGAGTTGGACTAGGGCAAACGGAGGCTCGAAGGGCCCACGAGCTCATAGGGAATGCCCCCTGAGCTCATGGCTCCTGTGTGGCCCCCTCTAGTACTTCTCTTCGCCAATATTTATTATATTCTGTAAAAATAACCTTCGTAAATTTTCAGCTCAATCCGAGAACTTTTATTTCTGAACAAAAATAACACCATGGCAATTTCGTTGAAAACAACATCAGTCCGGGTTAGTTCCATTCAAATCATGCAAATTAGAGTCCAAAACAAGAACAAAAGTGTTCAGGAAAGTAGATACCTTTGGAACATATCATCTCCCCCAAGCTTAAATTATTGCTTGTCCTTAAGTAATTCAGTTGACAAACTAAAATTGATAAAGAAAATCTTTTACAAACTCTTTTGTTCTCATTACTGTATATATTATTTACTAGTGTTCAAGTTTTCATTAAAGATTATGAACTAACCATATAAAAGATAACACTTAGGTCTCACATTTACTCATGACAATAACATAACCAACTAGCGAGCAATAACAAGATATCTCGGATGCTTACAATTTGTCAAAACAATCATGATATAACGTGATAACATTGTATCTTGCTTGCCTTTTCTGAGACCGCAAAACATAAATGCAGAGCACCTCCAAAGTTCAAGCAGCGGCTAACATTGTAATTCACGGTAGAAGAGACCCAGTCATGGTCACATCCAACATTAACTAGACTCAATGCATAAGAATGAAAATAGTGCTCTCAGGATTGATGCTTAAAATGAGAAGGTCATGACTCAACAATGAAAGTAAATAACATAAAATTAAATAGAAAGGCCCTTCACAGAGGGAAGCAGAGATTTGCAGAGGTGCCAGAGCTCAAATTTTAAAACAAAGATGAATATATTTTGAGAGACGTGCTTATCCTTTCAACGTCACGACCAAGCATATTCAATATCTTCCATGATAAACACATTTTTGGCAGTTCCCAAGCACAAAGGTAAAGTTTGCCCCTAGCCCCCTCAACCATACAAACACTAGCCATGGCTAGGCGAATTCATGGGTGCCCTCCAAACAATCAACTAGGCATCCCAATTAACAACCTCTCTCGTGCAATTACAAGTGAATAAACGTCGATCATGACCCACTTAGCATGGAAGATACTATGACACCCCGGCTCAGGGCAACCGGTTTACCTTGCATTGCCAGCCCATGGATCATGTCTTCTGGCAACACACAACAACTTGGTATAGAAAGACAACCTCTTTATTGAAGCATAGGTTAGATATTACATCAAGTAGCGAGGCCAAGCGGCATGCACGGTGCTGCTGCACATATGTATGTTAGTTAGTGAACAGGAAAATGGGGCCTCGACATCACGACATAGCTACGCGGTAGCGGAAAGACCGCGTAGAAGAACTCCATCTCACAGGGACACTGATGTGGAAACGGCCTAGACTGCGATGCAATGATGCAACTCCAACTCCGGTACAACTTCTTCTGAAACTGGCATGACACACCAGGTGAGTACTTTGAATGTACTCGCAAGCTCATACAAATAAAGCAACAATGACAAACAACAACATGATGTTTAAGGAGGTTAAATGTAAGAACTTATCATGCTACTCATGAAGTGACAATGCTCATGACAGGGCCTCTCATACCCGCTTACCATCTTAGTTACCTCGTAACCACGACCATCATCATACCACGGTGATCACCTCCGGATCACAATCAAAACCATCTCGATGGTCTCCATAATCCACCACCAATACAATTGCCACAAGTATACCTTTAGTGTGCAGGTTCAATATTTCTA
Source organism: Triticum aestivum (assembly GCF_018294505.1). Taxonomy (NCBI): domain Eukaryota; kingdom Viridiplantae; phylum Streptophyta; class Magnoliopsida; order Poales; family Poaceae; genus Triticum; species Triticum aestivum. The sequence continues at coordinate 504,843,940 of NC_057810.1, read as the reverse complement.
TTGATCCACGGGGTGACCTACTACCATCTATGCCCATGACCGAGGACGCGCCTATTGATAGGTTAATCACACGCTGCAGAGGTTAGCACACTGTATGCACACCATAGAACCCATGGCTTTGGACTCCCATCCGGGTCGACCAACAGCGTTCTCATAGAACGAATCTATTGTCATGACACTCTCCTCACCAATCCAACCAACTTCCCTTTGGGCTAAGTCCTGGGTGGCCCTGATGTCACCTTGTGACACCCAACAACCAACATCGTGGAAAAATAAAACGGTCCCAAATCGGAACAGGGTACCAAAACAACTACGGGCACACAAGGATATGCCTGCCTACCAGGCCAGGGCAGTGCAAGCGCATAACCTTCCCTAGCTGGAGGCACCGGCAAGAGGTGATAACCCACAAGTATAGGGGATCGCAACAGCTTTTGAGGGTAGAGTATTCAACCCAAATTTATTGATTCGACATAAGGGGAGCCAAAGAATATTCTCAAGTATTAGCAATTGAATTGTCAATTCAACCACACCTGGATAACTTAGTATCTGCAGCAAAGTATTTAGTAGCAAAGTAGTATGATAGTAATGGTAACAGTGGCAAAAGTAAAGATAACAGTTTTGTAGTAATTGTAACAGTAACAACGGGAAATTAAATAAGCGAAACACAATATGTGAAAAGCTCGTAGGCATTGGATTAGTGATGGATAATTATGTCATATGTGATTCCTCATGTAATAGCTATAACATAGGGTGACACAGAACTAGCTCCAGTTCATCAATGTAATGTAGGCATGTATACCAAATATAGTCATATGTGCTTATGGAAAAGAACTTGCATGACATCTTTTGTGCTACCCTCCCGTGGCAGCGGGGTCCTAGTGGAAACTAAGGGATATTAAGGCCTCCTTTTAATAGAGAACCGGAACAAAGCATTAGCACATAGTGAATACATGAACTCCTCAAACTACGGTCATCACCGAGAAGTATCCCGATTATTGTCACTTCGGGGTTGTCGAATCATAACACACATGCAAGATAGGATCAAGAACTCACATATATTCATGAAAACATAATAGGTTCATATCTGAAATCATGGCACTCGGGCCCTAGTGACAAGCATTAAGCATAGCAAAGTCATAACAACATCAATCTCAGAACATAGTGGATACTAGGGATCAAACCCTAACAAAACTAACTTGTTTACATGGTAAATCGCATCCAACCCATCACCGTCCAGCAAGCCTACGATGGAATTACTCACGCACGGCGGTGAGCATCATGAAATTGGTGATGGAGGATGGTTGATGATGATGACGGCGATGAATCCCCCTCTCCGGAGCCCCGAACGGACTCCAAATCAGCCCTCCCGAGAGAGTTAGGGCTTGGCGGAGGCTCCATATCGTAAAACGCGATGAAACTATCTCTCTGATTTTTTTCTCCGCGAAACGGAATATATGGAGTTGGAGCTAAGGTCGGTGGAGCATCAGGGGGCCCACGAGACAAGGGGGCGCGCCCCCACCCTCGTGGACAGGGTGTGGGCCCCCTGGCGTTGATTCTTTCGCTTGTATTTTTCTATATTTTCCAAAAGTTATCTCCGTGGATTTTCAGGTCATTCCGAGAACTTTTGTTTTATGCACAATAAACAACACCATCTCAGTTCTGCTGAAAACAGCGTCAGTCCGGGTTAGTTTCATTCAAATCATGCAAGTTAGAGTCCAAAGCAAGGGAAAAAGTGTTTGGATAAGTAGATACGTTGGAGACGTATCAACTCCCCCAAGCTTAAACCTTTGCTTGTCCTCAAGCAATTCATTTGATAAACTGAAAGTGATAAAGAAAAACTTTTACAAACTCTATTTTCTCTTGTTGTTGTAAATATGTAAAGCCAGCATTCGAGTTTTCAGCAAAGATTATGAACTAACCATATTCACAATAGCACTTAGGTCTCGTATTTATTCATATCAATGGCATAATCAGCTAGCGAGCAATAATAATAAAAATCGGATGACAACACTTTCTCAAAACAATCATAATATGATATAACAAGATGGTATCTCACTATCCTTTCTGAGAATGTTAAATTATAATTTTAGTAATTTTGTATAGTAGAGAATGATAAGGTGTTGCATTGATTTATACTAACTTATCCCACGAGTTCTTGTTGAGTTTTGTGTGGATGAAGTCTTTGAGATTTAGGGAAACCGTGATATGAGTGGAATAGAGAAGACACAAGAGCTCAAGCTTGGGGATGCCCAAGGCATCCCAAGTTAATATTCCAAGAGGTCTCAAGCATCTAAGCTTGGGGATGCCCCGGTAGGCATCCCACTTTTTTCTTCAACAATTATCGGTTAGCCTCAGTTGAGCCTAAGTTTTTGCTTCTTCACATGATGTGTGCCATTCTTAGAATTTCATTTTATTTTGTTTTGCTTTCTGTTTTAATAAAATACTTTGATATGAAAATTTTAAATAAGAGAGTCCTCAAATAGCTACCCATTTACATAACTACTCGCTTGATCTTCACTTATATCTTTTTATGGAGTAGCTTGTCATTTACTCTTGTGCTTCACTTATATCCTATGAGTAAATTGTTGAGTGAATTGAATATCATGAAGTTGAAATTATATGTGCATATCATGCCTAGTAGTAGCTTCACATTGGGTTTAGAAAGTGAAAGCTTTTGAAGCTTGACAATCACAATATTAGTCATACAAGCAATTCATGAATTATTAGTATAAGGAAGAGAACTTTCACATACAAATATATTATCTTGGACATCTTCTATGATTGTGAATACCCATTAATTATTTTCAAACTTGAGAAAATTAGTTGAAGTTGGATAAGGAAGATAACATAATGAGTTATGGTTGTTTATTTGCATAGAAGTTATATTCTCATGGATCCTCTGGTGTTTGCCTAGGATCTTTTGCTAGCCAAAAATTTGTACTAAGTAGAGATACTACTTGTGCATCCAAAAAAGCCATAAACCCAGTTCCTTGCCATGAGTGTCCACCATACCTACCAATGATTGAATAAGATCCTTGAAGTTAGTTGTCATTGGTGCATAGAGAAATTAAAATGCTCCTAAATCTTTTATTGTAAGGGAAAATTGAGCATTGTACGTACTTGTGATGGCAAAGTAATAAAAGTGACAGACTGCATAATAAAGGTTGCTATTATAATGGGCAATATAACAAGACGTTGCTTTGCATTAAGAGCTTGGGCATCCAAATAAAAAGTGCATGGCAACCTCTGCTTCTCTCTGCGAAGGGCCTATCTTTTACTTTCCAGTATTTACTTTTATGCAAACAGCCAATAGTATGAATTCTCATTTCAACCACAATTATTCTCTAGTTGGCAAGCATCATGTGGTGGGGAAAGATCTAGGCACTTATGACCAGTCCAATATATTTGATCACGGTTTATTATTGTTGACAATTATCTCTATGATAAATGAGTTGGGAGGTGAAATATTAAGCCCCTATCTCTCTCTGTGTTCGATGATGTCATATCCCTAGAATATTTGCCTACAAATAGTTGCATCTGCATCCATGCATCATGTTTACATTTTTGGAACTTTAAATGGGGATGTTCAAACCCTTGCACCAAATCAAATTCAACCAGGCTCAACTTAAAATCTTTTCAATGAAACCAAAATGCCCTTTACAAAAGTTCATCATTTTTGGATTGGCCTAAAACCTCTACCAAAAATGATGCACATTTTCTAGGTCATCTCTGGATTTTTTTGAATTTAATCATTATGTATTTGAATTTGGGATTTTTAATTGATATACTTATTTTAAATGCTCAAATAAATCTGAAACTAAATGTGGATTGCTAGAATAATTCATTTATTGCCCACAATTATTTCCAGGGTTTATACAAGTGATTTGGTATTTTAAACTAAATCAAAACAAACCTGCAAAATAGGAAACAGAAAGTAATTATAAATAACAGAGAGAGGCAGAGACTTACGTGTGCGGCCTTCTACTGTAGATGGCCGGCCCAGCCCACCAGGCCGAGGCGGTTTTCAACCTCTGCCAGTAGGCAGAGGTGTGTCGACGCGCGCGTGTGCCCGAGGCCTCCACCTCCTCCCTGCCTGCCTCGCCTCTCTCATGCCCTTTGTCTCGCGCCTGGGAGATGCCCGACACCCCCTTGCCCAGTCCCCTGCTTCTCTAGCCTCGCTCCCCTCCTCCCTCGCTCTTCCATCAACGCACCCGAGAGTGCTGTCGCCGCTGCTCGCTGTCACCGTGGCCACCGCCATCCGATGCCTCGTCGTCTTGTCCAGATCAGGCTCCGCAGCGTCTTCTTCTTCGTCTCCGACGATCCAAGCGATGCTGGGCACCCTCATAGCACCACCTTCGTCACCTTATTCAACCTCGGACGACCGAGATCGCCGACTCCGATTCACCATTGTCAGCGCATCCCCGACCCGGTTGTTTGCTCCATAAGACTCACCGTGAGCTACTCGTTGTTTTCCCCCATCCTCCCTTGCTCAATTTCTTCCTCTAGCCTCATCGCCCGTGAAAATGAGGCCGCCATTTGCCATGCCGGGCGAGCCCGCACTCCCGAGCCACTCCTGCTCGCTCGAGGGGCACTGGCACGCTTCTGGAGCCTCCAGGAGGCTCTCCAGCCACTCCGTATGCTCGCTCAAGCACTACAGCCCCGGACCCGCTCGAGCTGAACTTCGGCCGCCGGCGCGAGCTTGTTTCTGGCGAGCTCCAGCCACCCCGGCTCCTGGTGTTTGTCCCAGAAGATGCGCTGCACCGCCAGCTCGGCGTAGCCGCAAAATATGCATGAAATAGTGCTCTGTAGCACCATCCCGAGCAACATCGACAAGCCACTGCCGTGGGATATGGTCACGGGCGGCTGAACATCGTTCGCTGATGTGGCGCGGGTTAGTTTAGCACTAATCACACCCCTATTTCACTCACAGCAGGTCCCACAGGGTTATTTAACCAGCTAACAAAATACTTAGTATTAAGTTAACATGATGGATCCCACACGTCAGTGTTGACTTATCGATGTGGCTGTTAACCCGACCCCACATGTCTGTGACCCTTGGCAGCACTCGATCACTGACCAGTGGGCCCTAGAGGTCAGGTTTAACTCCGGGCGACTCAGTTGACTGCTCACGTCAGCATGATGTCATGCTGACCCAGTAAACTGTTTTCTGGATTTTGAATAAATCAGAAATGATTTATTAAATTCAGAAATTTGCCTAAACTTCTAAAAATCATAGAAAATAATCTGTAACTCCGAATGAAATAATTTAAATCTGAAAAATGATCAGAAAAATCCAATCTATCCATCTATACCATTGTAATGCATGTTGGAACAACTTATAGCTTCTGAATTAGACAAATCAAATAGATGGCATTTGAATAATCACATATGGAGTTTGAATTTGAACCTTGGTTCAAACCAACTTCATTTAATCTGGTTGCTAGTTGCATTAGCTCAATCAATAGCATATTGCCATGTCATTATCATGCATCATATTGTTGCATTGTATTGATTGCGTTCCTCTTTGTTTGCCGGTGTTGTTCGCCCTTAGTAGAATTTGTTCCGGTAATGAGTTCGATGACACCGATGAAGAGCTATACTATCTTCGAAAGTGACATGCAAGCAAACCCCCTTTGAGCATTCTGATACAATCCCACTCTCTCGCTCTTGCTCTCTTTTACTGCATTAGGACAACAACGTTTCAACTGTTACATGCTGCAGTAGTTGAACCCCTTTTCCTCTGAATGACATGTCTTTGCCACAGTAAATAGTTGAAACCCACTAGCATGAGTAGGAGTTGTTTGAGCCATGATGTGCCTACTCATTCATGCTTGTTTTTCATGCGTGCTACTTCTTAGAGTTGAGCCAGGTTTGATTCTTTGGGGATGAATTGGAATGTCGTGAACATGTCCTGATGTTGAGAGCTAAGTGTGTGAACAGATTTGGTAAAGGTAGTGGTGAGAGGCCATGTAGGAGTGCATGGTGGGTTGTCTCATTGAAATCATCCTCAGGAACTGAATTATGTGTTTGTGATCCAAGACAGCTGCTACCACACATTGGGTTCCAGTAACTCAACCCCTCTCGGCTTATTAATCGCCTGGATCTCTGTCTAGGAGTTGCAACTAGTTTCTGGTGTTTTGTAGGTAGTGCTAGTAGTCTACCAAGTGGCACCCGGTATAGGTGGGCTTGGGACAGACTAGGTGCAGCGGCATGGTGTACCAAGTGGCACTCGGATGGTGGGCTGGGGAACCCTGCTCACATCGTTTGGGGCTGTGATGGAAACATCGGCCGGACTCCCTTGCGGATGGAATTCGAATAGGCGATAAACTTGGACTAGAGTCTTGCATGGATAGTCAGGTCGTGGCCAACACCCTCACCAGGCTTCCACTTGAAGGTTGCCGAGATACATGACGTGTACATGGCGGTAAGTGGTGAGAGCGTGTGTGAAGAAGTACACCCCTGCAGGGTTAACATCATCTATTCGAATAGCCACGTCTGCGGTAATGGACTACTGGGTTGCTTATGCAGTTCATAGACAAGTGAAAGTGGATACACTAAAATGCGCAAGATAAGTGTGAGTGCTATGGATGGCCTTCTCGTAGGGAGACATGAGCAGATCCATACTGGTGTAATGATATGGTGAATATGTGGACTTGTGTGCGCCACCCCAAAAGTGTAACCAGTAGTCGTAGTACAGGATAGCCACCAAGTCAAAGCTAGCTTGCTGCAGTTAAACTCCACCACCCCTTTGTTGATGCTGATGCGTATGTAGTTAGTTCTGATGTAAGTTCTGCTCGGTACATTTGTACTCACGTTTGCTTAATTTATGTTTTTCCAGAGAGACTTCAGTCTCACTAGTAGTTCCGTGCGGACTTCGACGTTTACCTTGTTACCTCAGCTACGATCTTGTACCCTTGGAAGGGTCTTGTAGATAGTCAGGCTTCTCAGCATTTTTCATTTGTAGTTGTCTATACTAAGACATGTTATGCTTCCATTGCCTGTATGCTCTGTATGTTGGGTTATGTGACCCATGTCTATAATATCTAGCTCCCCGGAGCCTATTGAATAAATACTTTGAATCGTAGAGTTTTGTTGTGATGCCATATTGTATTCGCACATATCGAGCATATTGAGTGTATGTTATTGAAATGCTTGGTATGTGTGGGATTCGATAACTTGGTTGTTTATTCTTGGTAGCCTCTCTTATGGGGAAATGTCTCCTAGTGCTTCCACTGAGCCATGGTAGCTTGGTACTGCTCCGGAACACTTAGGCTGGCCGGCATGTGTCCATATTCATTCCTGTGTCTATCCCCTCAGGGAAATGTCATGCGTTGTTCCTTTGAGTCCTTGTAGCTTGCTACGACTTGGGTTCATACGTTGATGACCGACATATTCTTTGTTGGGTCATGTATGCCTGTCCCTGTAAGTTAGTGCCACCTCGGGTTTATGACTAGTCATTTCGGCCAGGGTTCTCTGTCATATGGATGCCAGCGACACTATCATATACATGAGCCAAAAGGCGCAAAGGGTCCCGGGCCAGGTAAGGTGGCACCCATGGGGATAGTATGCATGAGGCCGCAAACTGATATGATGTGTTACATGCTAGATCGATGTGACCTAGGATTGGGGTCCCGACAGCTTTGGTATCAGAGCCTGACTGCATGTAGGATTACCAAGCCAAACTGGTCGAAGTTGAGTCTAGAAATTCTTTAGTTATATAAGGGAATTGATTGTGGAAGGGAACCTTAGGCTATTTTTACTCCTTATACCTTATGCCCTTCTGATCCGAGTCATACTATCTTTCCTACAAGGTTAAGAAACTAGGCTTTCTCTTCTTTCTATCAGGATCACGTGTTACTAATCCGTAGACTTATATGATTGATGGATTTAAGCCTCAGTTCAGTTTCTACTACTTCTATGTATCGTCAGTTGGTCTTGGAACCTTGTTATTGTGATGTTAAGTGGTTATGCCACCATTTTGCAGGATGTTTCAAAATCTTTTTTGAGCATTTATAGTCATTATGTTGTTCGAGTCATCCCAGGTTTCTAAACAATCTAATGCATTTGCAAATCTTTCATCCCTGATTCGGATGTCTTTTAGGCCACGTTAACCATACTAAACCAGTGTGTTGAGGTACTTCATTGCCTCAGTATATTTGTTGGAATTATTATTATGACCCTAGGTATCTTAGAGAAATACCTAGTAATATAGCCATGGTTTTTGTTCCTAGTGTGATGATTCTGGTCGTCATTCTCGAAAGCATCATGTGATGCCATTTAGTTAGTAGGCATTCTATTCCTGGGTTTTTGAACCCGAGATTCACTCTACTCATTCGTGTTGATAGTGTTTACTATTTCTTTTAGGATATTAGTAACCTTTGCGATAGTCCTCGATGTCTATGGTATTTCCTTCTTTCAAATACCATGACTGCTTATGGCAGAAGTTCCTTGTTGAACCAAAAGATCACAACCAGAGTGTTCTTGATGAGTTATCAATTCTATGTTGTGACTCTACCAGTTCTACCTTTCTGCATGGTTTATCTGGAAGAAATATGTTGGAGTTGTTCGACATACTAATCTATGCATCCACAACTTAGAAAGTTATATGTTCCTTGAGTTGTCCCTCTTTAATTGGACTTCAACCTTGGTCTATCAGTTGATAGTCAAGAGTAGTTGTGCATTCGTGTTCATCGATGCCTTTTACTCTTGTGGTCCGTCAAGTTGTTCTATTCCAGAATGATTAGGAGAAACAAACTCCAGTACACCATCCATATCCAGGATTGGGTCAATGTAGTTGTATTCCGTAGATCAAAATGCAATCCAGCTTTTGTTCTATTCTACCCTGGAGTATTACCTCCTTTATGTCAGGATTGTCATGAAAATTGCACAACCTCTTATGAATTCTTGATGTAGTGATACTTCTCGCCATCACTATTCATTCCTCGGTCCCCGTCTTGTTGTAACCGGAATACCGTCAAATTAACCATGATGTGTGAAAATAATACACCTAGCAACTCTGTTGCTTGGTAGTTAATGGACAATACTCTCATTCTTAGCTTGCTGGTAATTGAATCATCATCCTAAGATTGATTGTGCTATCTATTCCATTTTTCCTAGTGCACTCTTCGACCAATGAGTTAGGATTGTGTCAACCCCTTGCTTATTTGATCACATCGTCTTGCCTCGAAAGCAAAATTGTTCCCAAGCTTAGTAACATATCGGTGGTTCGTGATTTTCCGATTATCTTCTCGGAAGTATCACCAGGTTGTCCCCTGACTGTTATGTTGAGCTCGTGATCAAGTTGGGTTCTTGTAAACCACCCCTTCTCCAAGAATCTGTGTTGGATACCCCTGAGCTAGTTGGTTAAGCTAAACAACAACTTGGAGAGTTGAAAGATAAAAGCTTTGCCAAACTTAGTTCATTCTAAAGGGATATCTTTGCATTGTGTGTGTGTGTTGAAGAAAGATGATATCTTCATCGATTGGTCCTCGTGATCTGTTTGGATCTATTGTCTTGTAAAAACTTCAATTTGAGTGTGGGCTATCATTAAATCAAATCAAAACCAACGACATTCATAATGTTGTCTTACTCGTGGTTGATTCCTCGAGCATACACCGTTATATCTTTTGGGTCTGACCAATGTTGTCACTGTGTTCACATAATTATGGAATTCCATCTACATGGAAACCTAGACGAATTGTGCTGATCCCATCACCAACATTTTATCTTCTCCATGATTCATGTTGAACATTAAGCTAGTGTTGGAAACTTTGTAAACAATGCCTTCATGTTCCGCTCATGAAGCATATGATGGATGTAAGAAGTGGCTTCCACTAAGTTCGTGTGCACTTGATGCAAGTTGCCGTTGTGAACTCGAGAAAGCTTGTTTTTGCTTCCTCTGGAATCATCCCAAGTCAGTCATGCATATGTGCAAAGTATTATATGGTTTAGAGACTTGCAACCTTCATTCTATATGTATCCCTAGCTCACCAAGCTAGTGATTGATTTGTTCAAGGAGAATAAGCTCCTTCTTAAGAGCTAACCCGGGCTTATAAAAGGACTTTGATATCCTCAATGATGGTTCCCTACCAGAACTCGGTAGAGTTTCATTGTAAGACTACCATGTGGTCATGCTTGTCTATGACAACGTGTGCACATGTGTGTAGCAGAACCAACTCATGTTTTGGAGCTTACTGTCGTAGTTCATTTCCCGAGAATCTCGCAAGATCGTCTCATCAGTTTGTGTTGCAAAGTTTCTTTTCTAGACATATTGTCTGAAATATTCTATTACCAACTAGTTCTGAATCTCAGGCAGATGTGATGGTTGGAATTCTCCCAAGGTCTATGATGTAGGTTCCGACAGGGTTGATGTTGGACGACACACCTAATCGGAAGCCCAATTATTGCAGTATCTTGATTCAGCAATTTAGCCACCTCCCCATGAGGATGTCATATGACTTATTCTAGAAGTTGTTCCTTAAGGATCCTTTGTTTCCCAAAGTCCGGCCTATACTTGATGGCCACGTTAATGCTTTAAGTATGACTATGGTAACTAGAACATCAAGGAGAACATTAGAAGCGGAGTGCTAGATGTCTCCCAGTCAATCATCCAGATTTTGTTTCCTTGGCCTCGCTAAGGTGAAATCTGAGAAAGTGTTGTCTTCCATTGGATCCACATTGTCCTTCACCATTCATCATGGTAGTATGACGTATTGCCAGGATCCTCGACAAGGATGTTGGTAAAGCCTTGATGAGTATGGAAATGCTCCAGTTCTTGAGAGCACGCTCAGCCATTGGGTTATATCCCCGGTATCAATTGGAATGTGCCTTCCATTTGCCGAGTTTTTCTATAACCATAATTTCCTTTCCAAACTGAATTGCCATTCTTTAGAATTCCTTCAAATGATCAACTGTGAGTTGCAACAGGCTGGTATGAAGAGTTTCAATGATCCATGTATCAAAAGTAATTCTTTTTGACACTTAATGGAATAAGTCTACGAGTCACCTTCCCTAAGGTGCCCCGCTATGGAATCGTGCCAATTAACTCCTACTACTTTTAAACCATGTACCATCTTCCAAACGTGGAATTTTGCCTACCAAATTGAACCCTTGTCATCTGTTTCTTTCCATTGGTCCTGATGTGTGTTTTGTGTCTCAACTCAAGAGGTGTTCTTACGTCTCAGTCCATGAGTTGATCTTGAGTTCCTCGATCTTCGAGAAGATAGATTCCTGTATAGTTTCTTTCTATCTTCATCGTGCTGGACGAAGATCTCAAAAGCAAAGACATCAAGATCAGTTTGAAGCAATGAATCAACATCTTCGAGAAGGACAGTTGGATCATGAAGATTGTGTAGTTTTGTGTCCCCTCTATCTTCTTACCTCACGTCTTGAATCTCGGGACGAGATTCTTGCTTAGCGGGTGTGAGTTGTTACAGCCCTAGAATATTTGCCTGTTTAAATTTTTGAAACTTGAAATGGGGATGTTCAAACCCTACCACCAAATGGAATTTAACCAGGCTCAACATAAAATCTTTTCAATCAACCCAAAATGCCCTTTACAAAAGTTCATCATTTTTGGATTGGCCTAAAACCTCTGCCAAAAATGATGCACATTTTCTACGTCATCTCTGGATTTTTCGAATTTAATCATTATGTATTTGAATTTGGGCTTTTAATTGATATAATTATTTTAAATGCTCAAATAATTCTGAAACTAAATGTGGGTTGCTAGAATAATTCATTTATTGCCCACAATTATTTTTAGGGTTTATAAAAGTGATTTGGTATTTTAAGCTAAATCAAAACAAACCTGCAAAATAGGAAACAGAAAGTAATTAGAAATAATAGAGAGAGGCACAGACTTACCTGTGCGGCCTTCTACTGTAGATGGCCGGCCCAGCCCACCAGGCCGAGGCGGTTGTCTTCAACCTCTGCCAGTAGGCAGAGGCGTGTCGACGCGCGTGTGCACCCGAGGCCTCCACCTCCTCCCTGTCTACCTGGCCTCTATCGTGCCCTTCCTCTCGTGCCTGGGAGACGCCCAGCGCCCCCTTGCCCAGTCCCCTACTTCCCTGGCCTCACTCCCCTCCTTCCTCGCTCTTCCACGAACGCACCCGAGAGAGCTGTCGCCGCCGCTCGCTGTCAACGCGGCCAGTGCCATCCTCATGCCTCATCGTATTGTCTAGAGGCTCCGCAGCGTCTTCATCTTTTTCTCCGATGAGCCATGTGACGCTGGACACCCCCTGCGGCACCACCTCCGTCGCCTTCTTCAACCTCGGACGACTGAGATCGCCGACTCCGATTCGCCGTCGTTAGTGCATCCCCAACCTGGCCGTTTGCTCCATAAGACTCACCCTGAGCTACTGGTCATTTTGCCCATCCTCCCCTGCTCGATTTCTTCCTCTAGCCTCATCGCCCGTCAAACCGAGGTCGCCGTCCATCATGGCCGGCGAGCCCACGCTCCCGAGCCACTCCTACTCACTCCAGGGGCACTGGCATGCTCCTGGTGCCTCTAGGAGGTTGCCTAGCCACTCCGTCTGCTTGCTCGAGCACTACAGCCCTAGACCCGCTTGAGCTGAAGTCCGGCCACCGGAAGCTCGTTTCTCACGAGCTCCAGCCACCCCGGCTCCTGGTGTTTGTCCTAGAAGATGCGCCACACCGCCAGCTCGCCGTAGCCACAAACCATGCGCGAAATGGTGCTCTGTAGCACCGTTCCGAGCAACGTCGGCGAGCCACCGCCAAAGGATATGGTCACCAACGGCTGACCGCCATTAGCTGACATGGCGCGGATTAGGTTAGCACTAATCACACACCCCTGTGTCACTGACAGCGGGTCCCACAGGGTTATTTAACCCGCTAACAATATACTTAGTATTAAGTTAAAAGGATGAATCCCACACGTCAGTGTTGACTTGATGACGTGGCTGTTGACCCGACCCCACCTGTCTATGACCCTAGGAAGCACTGGGTCACTAACTAGTGGGCCCCAGAGGTCAGGTTTGACTCTGGGCGGCTCAGTTGACTACTGACGTCAGCATGATGTCATGCTGACGCATGATACATCTTCAACGTATCTATAATTTATGAAGTATTCGTGCCATGTTTACAATAATTTTATATGATTTTGGTATGATTTGCTTGGAACTAACCTGGACTAACGTTGTTTTCAGCAGAACTACCGTGGTGTTGTTTTTCGTGTAGAAATGAAAGTTCTCCAAACACCGCGAAACTTTTTGTTGATTTTTTATGGACCAGAAGACCACCAATGGGCCAGAGCAGCACCTGGGGGGGTGCCCCGAGGGGGGCACAACCCACCAGGGTGCACCTGGGCCCCCAGGCACGCCCCGGTGGGTCGTTCCCACCTCGGTGGCCTCCCGCACCCCCTCTTCACCCTATAAATTCCCAAATATTCCAAAAATCATCACGGAGACCCTGGATCGGCAGTTCCGCCACAGCAAGCCTCTGTAGCCACCGAAAACCAATCAGGACACCGTTCCGGCACCCTGCCGGAGGGGGGAATCATCTCCGGTGGCCATCTTCATCATCCCATCGGCCACCATGATGACGAGGGAGTAGTCACTATCAGGGCTAAGGTTTTGTACCAGTAGTTATGTGTTTAATCTCTCTCTCGCGCGATCTTGAGATGTCACGATCTTGATGTATCATGGGCTTTGGTAACATAGATGGATCATATGATGTTTCTCCCCTCTCTACAATTGTTGTGATGAATTGAGTCTTTACCCTTTGAAGTTTTGTCTTGTCAGATTGAATGTTCAGATCTAAGAACACATGATATATGACTTGCATATGAATACCCATGGTGATAATGGGGTATTATCTATATTCACTTGATATATGTTATGGAACTCAACTTGCGGATTCCCGAGGTGACTTTGGGGTAAACTATGCATAGGGGTTGAGGCACATTTTTATTATCTTTTCTCTGATAGAAACTTTGGGGTCTCCTTGTAGTTCTTTGTGTGGATTGAGTATTATGAATATGAAATTGTTTGATACATATCGTATAATTAACTCATGGGTACAAGCGGTGACATTGGGGTATCTAGGTGACATTAGAGTTGGTTGATTTGCATCACATTGTGTTATTTTAGAAGAACTCTTGATTAGATCGATTGCAAAGAATAGCTTGCTGTTATTTTAGTACGAACTCTAGGAACAATTTCTATCTTTTGTTCTCTGCTAATACGAACTCAGGAGTGATTCTTTATTGCACTTGGAGGGATAATCATATGACCCAATTATGTTAGCATTGTTGAGAGATTGCACTAGTGAAATTTTGCATCCTAGGCCTCATTTTCCATTATTGCAATACCGTTTGTGCTCCATTTTACTATTTACTACCTTGCTGTTTTTATTGTTCACACTGCAAAAACTCATATCTACTATCCATACTACACTTTTATCACCATATCTTCGCCGAACTAGTGCACCTATACAATTTGCCATTGTATTGGGTGTGTTGGGGACACAAGAGATTTCTTGTATTTGATTGGAGGGTTGCTTGAGAGAGACTATATTCATCCTACGCCTCCCACGGATTGATAAACCTTGGGTCATCTACTTGAGGGAAAATTGCTACTGTCCTATAAAACTCTGCCTTGGAGGCCCAACACGAGTCTATAAGAATAAAGTTGCGTAGTAGACATCAAGCTCTTTTCTGGCGCCGTTGCCTGGGAGGTGAGTGCTTGAAGGTATATCTTTAGATCTTGCAATCAAATCTTTTAGTTTCTTGTTTTATCATTATTTTGGTTTATATAAGAAAACTACAAAAAAAATGTAAGTAAGGTTGCATCATATTATTGATCATCTTTATAATGTCTTTCTTGAAAATGATGGTTCATAAAATTGTGCTCAATTGTTAGAAGAAGAAGTCAATAAAATGTTTGGCACAAATTATTTGAATGATGAAAATGATTGCAATGTTGTTAGTTTGAATTCTTTGAATATACAAAATTCTAATGATGATTGCACTAGCCATGATAATGATGTCTCCTATAAGAATGTCAATTTTTGCGGAGTGAATTGGGAGTGCAAAGGCACACCAAAAAGGGAAGATAGATTTTATTAGGAACATAAATATTTAGAGACGAAAAAGTTGCAAGAGAGGCTAGATGATTGTGCTAAAAGATTTAATATTTCTTGCCATCCTTGTGAACTTTGCAATGAATGTGGTCATTTAAATCTCCAATGCTATTTGTTTCATGATCAAATTGTGTCTAAAATTGTGATAACTTGATTACCCTTGAGCATCATAAAGAGCTTAGTCTTCTTTTGGAGTATGAACAAAGGAAATGGATAACTAAGGGCATTCCAAAATTTAATCTCAATAAGTTTCTTGATTTTGATCTAGAGGAAATTTATATGTTCTATGCGGAAAATTGCATTGAGAATCCTTATATTGCCAACTATCTAAAGACAAGAAAACAAATAGAGTATGAAGAGAGTACTAATGAAAGGGAAAATATTTCCCAATACCCTCCTAGTGTTTCTTATGATGAATCGGGTAATGAGGAGGAGCTTCCTATCCTATCAATCTCTTCAACAAGAAGCTCGAAAATATTGATTAAACCCAGACGTGAGGTGGTGAAGAAGAAAAAAGAAGAAGAAAAGGTAGAGGTAAAAAGGCAAATCTCCCAAGTAATATTGCTCTTATCACCATCGTGCCTCATGAAAGTGAATCAAATATGTTGATGGAGGATGATGATATTGAGTATAATTTTGTGATGCCTAATACTTGTTGTAATGATTATGCTTGGGAAGACAATGATGTCTTTTATGATCTTGAAAATCTTTTTGCCACTTGCTTGGAAGAATATGATAATAATGTTTGCTATACTATTGGTGCCATTCATGCTATTGATAAGAATGATTATGATGATATGCAAAACCACAAGCTTGGGGATGCTATGTTTGATGAGTATGAAATGTTTGAAGATTTATTTGCTGAAAATAATGCTTGTCCTAAGCTTGGGGATGATATGCATAATGAATATGATCCTTTGATTGCTTCTACTTTTGATAAGAAAATTTATTATGATGATAGCATGCTTCCTATTTATGATGATTAAAATGATGAAAGTGGGTTTGGAAGAGTGTCAACTCTAGGTAATAGTGATCCCACTATTTTGGAGGGTGTTGAATCTTATTAGAATATTGATGAATGTGGATTTGGAGAGATCATGACTTTATTTAGTGATACATACAATATTTTGGAAGAGGTTTCAATTGACTATGATGAGAACAAAGTTGCTACTTATGATGATGATTATGATGACATGCATGCCATAAAGAGTAATAAATTTTTTATGCTTTTGGACCATGAAAAGAATGCTTTATGTGATTGTTATATGGATGAATCTATTCATGATGCTATTGAAAATTATTACGACAGAGAAATTTATGATTCATGATGCCCTTGTTATGTTCCAATATTTATATTTTATGCGAGAATCATCGAACCCATCATGCCTAGCTAAAAGGCATTAAAGAAAAGCGCTTGTTGGGAGACAACCCGACACTTTTATCTATTGTTTTTGTGTGTTCACATGATTATGCTACTGTAGTAATCAGACAACCCAACACTTTTATCTACTGTTTTCGTGTGTTCACGTGATTATGCTACTGTAGTAATCATGTTTTATTGTTTTTGTTTCAATAAAGTGCCAAGTAAAGCCTTTGGGATCATGTTGAGTGATAGTTGATTTGATCTTGCTGAAAAACAGAAACTTTTGCGCTCACGAAAATAACTCTCATTTTTAACAGAAGAGTGATTTTGAGTTGATTATTTTTGCAAAAGATTAATATAAAAATTGCTCACGTGTTCCTTATTTTTTCATAATTTTTGGAGTTAGGGAAGTATGATGAATATTGCATTCTTTACAGACTGTACTGTTCTGTCAGATTGCTGTTATGTTTGCATTGTTTGTATATGTTTGCTTGTTTAATGATTCTATTTGAGGATATGAGTATTAAATATGCAGATGCATTTAGTATGCAACGTTGAATAATAATTTTAGTAATTTGCTACAGTACAGAATGATAAGGTTTTGCACTGATTTATACTAACTTATCTCACGAGTTCTTGTTGAGTTTTGTGTGGATGAAGTTTTTAAGATTTAGGGAAACCGTGATATAAAAGGAATTAAGGAGACACAAAAGCTCAAACTTGGGGATGCCCAAGGCATCCCAAGAAAATATTTCAAGAAGTCTCAAGCATCTAAGCTTGGGGATGCCACAGTACGCATCTTACCTTTCTTCTTCAACAATTATCGGTTAGTATCGGTTGAGCCTAAGTTTTTGCTTCTTCACATGATGTGTGCTATTCTTGGAATATCATTTTGTTTTACTTGCTATTTTAGTAAAGTACTTAGATCTGAAACTTTTAAATAAGAGAGAGTCCTCAATTAGCTAACATTTTATTTAACTACTCGCTTGATCTTCACTTATATCTTTTTGGAGTAGTTTGTCATTTACTCTCATGTTTCACTTATATCCTATAAGTAAATTGTTGAATGAATTGAATATCATGAAGTTGAAATTATATGTTCATATCATGCCTAGTGGTAGCTTCACATTGGGTTTAGAAAGTGAAATCTTTTGAAGCTTGATAATCACAATATTGGTCATACAAGCAATTCATGAATGACTAGTAGAAGGAAGAGAACTTTCACATGCAAATACACTATCTTGGAAATCTTTTGTGATTGTGAGCCCCCATCAAAATATTATATGTCAAAATTGTTGACGTTGGACAAGGAAGACAACATAATGACGTTCAAATTTACATAGAAGTTATATTGTCATAGATCCTTCAACATGTGGTGCTTGCCCCCTATATTTGCTAGCCAAAACTTCCGCACCAAGTAGAGATACTACTTGTGCATCCAAAAACCCTTAAACCCAAATCTTGTTTTGAGAGTCCACCATACCTACCTAAGGATTGAGCAAGATCCTTCAAGTAAGTTGTCATGAGTGCAATAAGGCAATAAAAATTGCTTCTAAAAGTGTTAGATCATTTAGTGTAAGAGAAAATTGAGCATTGTACGAACTTGTGATGGCAAAGAATAAAAGCGACAGACTGCATAATAAAGGTTCCTATCATAAGGGGCAATATAACGTGACAGTCTTTTGCACTAAGGGGTTGAGCATACAAACAAATAAGCGCATGGCAACCTCTGCTTCCCTCTACGAAGGGCCTACCTTTTTTACTTTTATGTATTTACTTTCATGCAAGAGTCAAAGTTTTTCTCGCTATTCCTTTCTATTTTTCTCCTTTGGCAAGCATCATGTGGTGAGGAAAGATCTAGGCACATATATCCAGTTGGATATGGGTAGCATGAGTTATCATTGTTGACATCACCCTTGAGGTGAATACGTTGGCATGCGAAATTATAAGCCCCTATCTTTCTATGTGTCCGGTTCAAAAGTTTTGCTCATGTGTATGCGGTGAGTGTTAGCAATCATAGAAG
This sequence comes from Triticum aestivum, assembly GCF_018294505.1. Taxonomy (NCBI): domain Eukaryota; kingdom Viridiplantae; phylum Streptophyta; class Magnoliopsida; order Poales; family Poaceae; genus Triticum; species Triticum aestivum. The sequence goes on along the minus strand of NC_057810.1, from coordinate 504,825,455 downwards.
ACTATATGATGGTTGAGTATGTGGAGCTCTTACATAGACTCTGTTGAATAAGTTGAATTACAATTGCTTGGTGACTGCGAACATAGGTTTTTGAGTTTCAAGAGAATTCATTGTTTGAACCTTAACATGTGAAATGCTTGCTACCATAACATGGGAAGTTTTATATGAAAGAATTGTTGTTATGATGCTAGGAAAAGTGACTGAAATTATCATTGATCAAACTTGTGCACTTTGCTAGCATTCACACTTCATAAATTATTTCTTTTATCATTTACCTACTCGAGGACGAGTAGGAATTAAGGTTGGGTATGGTGATACGTCTCCAACGTATCTATAATTTTGAAGTATTCATGTCATATTTACAATAATTTTATATGGTTTTGGTATGATTTGCATGGAACTAACCCGGATTGACGCTGTTTTCAGCAGAACTACTGTGGTGTTGTTTTTTCTAAAGAAATGGAAGTTCTCCAAACACCGCGAAACTTTTTGGGGATTTTTATGGACTAGAAGACCATCAATGGGCAGAGCAACACCTGGGGGTGCCCCGAGGGGGGGAACAATCCACCAGGGCGCTCTTGGGCCACCAGGCACGCCCCGGTGGGTTGTGCCAACCTCGGTTGCCTCCTGCACCCCCTCTTTGCCCTATAAATTCCCAAATATTCCAAAAACCCTCACGGAGGCCTTAGATTGGAAGTTCCGGTGCCGCAAGCCTTTGTAGCCACCGAAAACCAATCGGGACCCCGTTCCGGCACCCTGCCAGAGGGGGGGATCATCTCTGGTGGCCATCTTCATCATCCCGGTGGCCACCACGATGAGGTGGGAGTATTCCACCCTCGGGGCTGAGGGTTTGTACTAGTAGATATGTGTTTAATCTCTCTCTCTCACGCGCGTGATCTTGAGATGTCACGATCTTCATGTATCATGGGCTTACTTAACATAGATGGATTATCTGATGTGTCTCCCTCTCTACACTTGTTGTGATGAATTGAGTCTTTACCCTTTGACGTTTTGTCTTGTCGGATTGATTGTTCAGATCTGAAAACACATGATATATGTCTTGCATATGAATACCCGTGGTGACAGTGGGGTATTATTTTTATTCACTTGATATATGTTATGGCACTCAACTTGTGGATTCCCGAGGTGACTTTGGGATAATATATGCATATGGGTTGATGCACGTTTTTATTATATTTTCTCCGATAGAAACCTTGGGGTCTCTTTGTATATGTTTGTGTGGATTGAGTATTATGAATTTGAAATTGTTTGATACATATCATATAATTAACTCATGGATACTCGCGGTGACATTGGGGTATCTAGGTGACATTAGAGTTGGTTGATATGCATCACATGGTGTTATTTTAGTACGAACTCTTGATTAGATCGATCGGAAAGAATAGCTTGCTATTATTTTAGTATGAACTCTAGGATACATTGATCAAAAAGAATAGCTTCGAGGTGGTTTCGTACCCTACAAACAATTTCTACATTTTGTTCTCCGCTAATAGGAACTCGGGAGTGATTCTTTATTGCACTTTGAGGGATAATCATATGATCCAACTATGTTAGCATTGTTGAGTGATTGCACTAGTGAAAGTATGCACCCTAGGCCTCATTTTCCATTATTGCAATACCGTTTGTGCTCCATTTTACTATTTACTACCTTGCTATTTTCATTGTTCGCATTACAAAAACTCATATCTACTATCCATACTACACTTTTATCACCATCTGTGCGCCAAACTAGTGCACCTATACAATTTGCCATTGTATTGGATGTGTTGGGGACACAAGAGATTTCTTATATTTGATTGCAGGGTTACTTGAGAGAGACTATCTTCATGCTACGCCTCCGACAGATTGATAAACCTTAGGTCATCCACTTCTAAAAATCATAGAAAATAATATGTAACTCCAAATGAAATAATTTATATATGAAAAATGATCAGAAACATCTAGTCTATCCATCTGTACCATTTTCATGCATGTTGGAACAACTTATAGCTTCTGAATTGGACAAATCAAATAGTTGGCATTTGAATAATCGCATATGGAGTTTGAATTTGAACCTTGGTTCAAACCAACTTCATTTAATCTGGTTGCTAGTTCCATTAGCTCAATCAATAGCATATTGCCATGTCATTATCATGCATCATATTGTTGCATTGCATTGATTGTGTTCCTCTCTGTTTGTCGGTGTTGTTCCCCCTCAGTAAACGTTGTTCCGACGATGAGTTCGATGACACTGATGAAGAGCTATACTATCTTCGGAAGTGCTAGGCATGCAAACCCCCTTTGAGCATTCGCATGCAATCCCACTCTCTCGCTCTTGCTCTCTTTTACTGCATTAGGACGGCAATGTTTCAACTATTATATGATGCGGTAGTTGAACCCCTTTTCCTCTTCATGATTTGTCTTTGTCATAGTAAATAGTTGAAAGCCACTATGAGTAAGAGTTATTTGAGCCATGATGTGCCTACTCATTCATGCTAGTTTGTCATGCCTACTACTACTTAGAGTTGAGTTAGGTCTGATTCTTCGATGATGAATTGGAATGTGGTCAACATGTCCTACTTTTGGGAGCGAAGTGTGTGAACAAGATTTGGTAAAGGTAGCGGTGAGAGGCCATGTAGGAGTACATGGTGGGTTGTCTCATTGAAACCGTCCTCAAGAACTGAGTTATGTGTTTGTGATCCAAGACAGTTGCTACCACACATTCGGTTCCGTTAACTCGACCCCTCTCGGCTTATTAATCGCCTGGATCTCTGTCCAGGAGTTGTTACTAGTTTCTGGTGTTTGTAGGTAGTGCTAGTAGTCTACCAAGTGGCACCCGGTACAGGTGGGCTTGGGACAGACTAGGTGCAGTGGTACAATGTATCAAGTGGCCCCCGGATGGTGGGCTTGGGAACCCTGCTCACATTGTTTGGGGTTGTGATGGAAACCTCGGCCAGACTCCCTTGCGGATGGAACTAATACGTCTCCAACGTATCTATAATTTTTGATTGTTGCATGCTATTATATTATCTATTTTGGATGTTTAATGGGCTTTATTATACACTTTTATATTATTTTTAGGACTAACCTATTAACCGGAGGCCCAGTCCAAATTGCTATTTTTTTTGCCTATTTTAGTGTTTCGCAGAAAAAGAATATCAAACGAAGTCCAAACGGAATGAAACGTTTGGGAGAGTCGTTTTTGGAACAAATGCAATCCAGGAGACTTGGAGTGGACGTCAAGGTAGCAACGAGGCGGCCGCGAGGTAGGGAGGCGCGCCCGCTAGCCTCGTGGGCCCCTCGTGGCTCCCCTGACCAACTTCTTTCACCTATATATACTCATATACCCTGAAAACATCCGAGAGCACCACGTAACCCTATTTCCACCGCCGCAACCTTCTGTACCCATGAGATCCCATCTTGGGGCCTTTTCCGGCACTCCGCCGGAGGGGGAATCAATCACGGAGGGCTTCTACATCAACACCATAGCCTCTCCAATGAAGTGTGAGTAGTTTACCTCAGACCTTCGAGTCCATACTTATTAGCTACATGGCTTCTTCTCTCTCTTTGGATCTCAATACATAGTTCTCCTCGATCTTCTTGGAGATCTATTCGATGTAATTCTTTTTGCGGTGTGTTTATCGAGATCCGACGAATTGTGGGTTTATGATTAAGATTATCTATGAAGAATATTTGGATCTCCTCTGAATTCTTTTATGTATGATTTGTTATCTTTGCAAGTCTCTTCGAATTATCAGTTTGGTTTGGCCTACTAGATTGATCTTTCTTGCAATGGGAGAAGTGCTTAGATTTGGGTTCAATCTTTTGGTGTCTTTTTCCAGTGACAGCAAGGGCAGCAAGGCACGTATTGGCCATCGAGGATAAAAAGATGGGGTTTATATCATACTTCTTGAGTTTATCCCTCTACATCATGTCATCTTGCCTAATGCGTTACTCTGTTCTTATGAACTTAATACTCTAGATGCTGTTGACGCTCAAAAGTGGCACGTTTATAAAGAGTGGCTTGAAGCTATGTCAAGATTAATTAATACTTACTATTGACAGTCACCATGAAATGGCTCTCTTCGAGAAGATGAAGATGAATATGAAGATGGTCTAAAACGGAGCTCGCATGTAAAAGTTATGACAAGTTCAGAGATACTCATGTTGACACCAGATTAAAGAATGGCTAGAAACCCAATTAAGATTGCGTCAGCTGGAGAAAGTTTCAACAGGAAAGTTGTGCGCCTCGTCAAAACGATCAACTTTTATATAAAGGTGACCCTCCAGTGAGCAAAATATGACGCCCGGAACCAGACACATATGTGGGAATGTGTGATGAGCTGCGTGAATAATTAGTTGTTTTGCGCGAGCGATTTGACCCTCGAGATTACCTCTGATGAGAAAACGTTCAACATGGAAGTTGTTCCTCTCATCGAAATGGTCAAGATGTCTTTTGGACTCGTTTCCATCCGAGATTGTTTACCACCACAAAAAAGACCCGCATGGGGCAGCCAATTTTAGACTGAACAGTTTTGGACAGTTCGGATAAAACCAATCCGAATTTGACTAGGGTTTTCGACGTGAATCCAAAGCTTTTTATTGAACGGGAAGTCTAGCTGCCTCTTATATACCTAAGAGGTGACAGTCAATTGAACAACACCAATCGAACCAATCAATCTATTACACTTTTGTGTTCATCTATCTTTATTCCCTATCCTTGTATCTTTCTTTCTCGTTCTTCGTTCGTTCTTCGCGTTGGAGGGCAGCGATCCACGAGGCTCTAGGGGCGAGCGAATCGACCTAGGGCAGCCCATAGCCGCTGCACTCCCTGACGAGGTCCCTCTCGAGCATGTGGGGTTTTGGGTCTACAAAAGCACCCGCCGACTGTCTTGCGTATCACGTTGTCGGTCGGGTCTCCTTCGACGTGAGCTGCGGTGCATCACCCCCGGCGTTGAGGGTACACGTGACATGTTCGTGTGTCAACACACTTTTTGGCGACTCCGCTGGGGACAAAGCTTTGAACAGTCTCCAGCATGTTCTTGCTACGAGGAGAGTGTCATCAAGCGGTTGAAATCTACAACGGTAACATGTATCATCAATCTCCTTACGTAGATGCAAATAGCCATTATGTTGATATTGCTAGATCTTTTGATGGACATGTCATGTCGTCTAGCCCTAACGAGCAAAGGCCGACTAGTTATTCCGTTGGAGAAACTTGGAATTTATAGAATCGCTACATGCAACTTATGAATCTGAACTTTCATGCATCGACAACATTTTCAATATGCCGGTGAACAACACAATTTGTTCGAGTGATAAATATATGACACCTCATGTACAGGAGGGCATCTCACAGTTTTATCCATCGACAGCTGACTCGCAATATGAGGGTTCATCCCCAAACATGCCGATGGATGGGGGAATCGGCCATGCTTCTGTTAGCTATTTGGCCGGTTATCCTCAAACATCATATACTACACCTCGTGAGATTAATTGTTAGTGGCATATGAAACTAAAAATATTCATGGCTCGGATCACCTTTGTTATGGCCGAGTGAATGGAGATTCTGCAGGAGCATATGTGCCTAATATTGCAGGAGATAGGGTGGCTCTGGCTGCATTAAAAAGTTTAGCCCAAAATAAGAAGATTAGTGCTATTTGCCTTGAGCAGTACGGAAAGGGATTGGTTCCTGATTATGAGGCAATAAGAGTTAGGGTTTTGAAAGAAGATGAAGTGTTACCAAGTGATCAAATTAGCGAGAGAAAGTATTCAACAACAGTGCATACGTCTTCACCTATCACTACAGCATGTTACACACCCCCTGTACAGTTGCACACTTTCGGCAACATCAATTCATTGCCGACAGATCCTAAAAGCATTGGGGGGCAAGCGAATCCAAGTAGGGCTAAGTATAAAGAAAAATATGTCGCTCGATTGGACAGGGTCAAGCTAACTCTCACACGGAATAGCGTCAATGGCTTTACTACACCAACTCTTGAGGAATTACAAGCAGAATATCGACAAGCTGATGAAGCACTCAAGAAGAGGCGTGGAGAGGAATATTTGCAAGAATATGTCAAGTCCCTTCTTCCATTCAGCAATCATGATGGCTTCTCTGTGATGTCGAGTCAAGCCAAGAAAGAAGCTTTGCAGGCAAATCAGCAAGAAAGGGTTCACTCAGCTAATATGGTTGATTCGGTTGAAACCGAGTCAAATATGACTAAGTCGTCTACAGCCGAGTTGAACAGTTCCTTTAGTGACAAGACAATGGTGGATTCAATTGAAACCAGGTTGAGCACCGAGATGTTTAAGGCCGAGTGCGTTGCATTGAGCCAGCCGACTACATCGTGCCAGCCAAGTACACCATGCTAGCCAAGTGCATCGCCGGCTAATACCAATTGCATCAAGCCAATTATTGACAGGTGTACCAAAATATATGATGCAAGATTCACTGATCAAAGGAACGACAAACGAAGCAAATTGGTTGTCCTCGATTTTTCTAGATGTAAGGGAGCTTACATGCTACCCTATGAGTTTTGTGCCAAAAATATTGATGAGCATCAAGAACAAAGTAATATGGCCGAACACAATTTCGTTAATGATGAACATCAAGAACAAGAAAATGCAGCCGAGCAAAGTTCAACTAACAAAGAGCATCCGAGTGAAATCCACTCGGGCAATCCGACTGAAATATACTCAGGCAATCCGAGTGAAATCTACTCGGATAATTCGAGTGATGAAGCACGAGATCCAGAAAAAGAGGACGAGGCGTTGGAGAATTATTCAGAAGTGGAGAAAGGTATTGTTCAAGTGGTGCAACCATCTCTTCCTTCCAACGTCTTCACAAAGGTACACCTAGCAGATAGTTTATTCAATTTTCGATTCGGTCAAAATCATATTGTTGATGCACCTGTTAGTAAGATTCTAATTAATTTTGAAAGACCAATCGAAATGAGTAATCTGTTTGTTAGGAATGACCTTGTCACTAATCATGATAGTCAACACATGGTATCATTCATAGAGACTGGTAGTGATAACTCATCGCAACCAATGATTTTCCCATTATGCCGACTTCAAATTATGTTCATATGGGTAGCTTTGCTTGTTTCATGCCTGGCTAACATTTGGTCTCAAATGAGACGTATATTATGTAAATGTTTTGGTTGCGAAAACATAAAGCCAGGTCCAAAGTCCTTTGAGATAGCCGATTCAAGAGCACCGGGAACACAGGATAAAAATCAATGCATAGCCGAGTCGGATAATGCTAAGCCAGCACTACTCGGTTATTTTGTTTTAGAACCAGTATCACGGTGTCAGTTAATGGATGGACAATGTGCCTTCAGTCCGGGCATGAGTAATCACATCGTTGGTGCATCATCGACAAATCCTATTATAATTGATCACGATGTCGAGCCATCAGGACAAGAACAAATGCAATTTTGTTTCGAAGAGAATATCAAAGACAACAATGTGATTCATCAAACTGCACAATCGGACAACATAGGACGATTGGAGTTTGTTGAGGCACGAGCATATGGCCATTCGTATCAAATTGGTCTTGATGGTGATCAAATGTTGACTCAGCTATCTCAAGCCGAATCATCTAAAGGTCAACAGGTACACACCGATGATGACGGGGTCAAGTCTTCGAGCAAGGATATGGTTAGAAAGTGCATCAACAACAATCTTGAAGACGGTAATTCCATCAAAGCTACAACGGTGACATCTAGCACTGGGGGCAATGAGAAAATTCAAAGACCGATGCACGCACAACTAAACAAACCAAAGGCAATGGTAAGCACAAAGGTAAAAAGACGAAAGTCACATTTGCACAGTTATTAGAAAAATATTAGAATATAAGTGAGGCAAAGAGTGCTTATCGGCCAAGTGAAACAAAAGCATCGAAGTCACCCCCAAGGCATAAATTTGAAGACCGGGATTGGCGAAGGAAGAAGTTGAGAAAACAGACTCCATATCCTCCTTTTCGGCCACCAATGCCGATGTCATGGATACCCCCCCTATGCTAACTATTATTTAGATCAATCATGGAACAAGTATAAATCAAGGGCACATTGTCCATCATATTCTAACCACATCACCAAAATTATGCAGCTCCGAGAGGATCAACATTTGTTCAACAACCACATGTTGAAGACTGTTTCAATCATAAGGAATTGGTCCAAAACTCAAGGAAGAAGAAAGAGGAGGTCAAACAAGTTTACTGTGTTAAAAGAGATGGTCGAAAGAGTGCAACTTCAGATTTGATCTCAAATGAAAAAGAGCCAATTAAAGTGTTGGCATTGGCTACTAAAGGCAATGAGACGAAGCAACCAATTATTGTGAATCAAAGTGCCAAATCCGAAGAAAAGATGTTGAGAGTGCACAAGGACAAAAAGGAATTACAACTGGTCAAAACAGAATCACAGCCGAGATGCCCACTCGGCTTATCGTATTGGCAAAAGAAGGAATTACACAAACTTAGTGCACAAGAACTTGAAGAAAGGAACATGGCATGGGTTCCCAAAGGAAGTGCTCAAAATAAGAATTATGTACAAGCCTCCATTACAAGAAGTGAGGCAAAGGTGAAGAAGGAAAAGAGTGAAAACTATGAAGGACCAAGATTAAGGTTTCAGTATCTTCGGTCTACACATTGTCCATATTCTTCAACTATGCCATTAACGCCTATGCCATGGAATTCGTCATCAGGTATGATTGGTAACTCTCAATGGGCTTATTTTAATCCATGGATGCAATATAATTTCTTACATCATGAAAGGGTATTACCAAGTCACTATACATTTGATTAGCTAGAAGTTTGTTGCTAATCCAAAGGGCCGAAATACTTGATTTGTCATTTCATTTGTTTCTTTCAGCTATATGTGCTTTGAATGAAGTTTACATGGTAATGGCCTATATTTATCTATCATCCTAAGAGTATGTCAATGCATGGCCGGTGCAATATTATAACATCGTCCTTAGTTTGATTGGAGAGCGAGACAAGGTATGTGCTCATGGAAATTTATATTTATATTTGAATGGAGTTGAGACATGATGACTGATGTCATTGAATACATGATGCATAGACCAATTCATAGTTACAGAATTGGCTAGGGGGCTTATACTTCGTTTGGATATGTTTTGGCTTATGCGTCTTTGAGATCTATAAGAGGCCAAATCATAGCTGATTTTATTACTGAACATCAGATTAATGACATGCATAATATTGATACTAGCCTTAGCTCTTTAGTACTATGGAGATTATGTTTTGATGGTTCAATTTGTAGCAATGGCCAAAGTGTTGGTGTTGTTTATATATCTCCTGATGGTACTATTTTTGAAGCCTCATGCCGCTTAGAATATTTTTATGCGCGATTAATCAAAGATGAATATGTTGTTATTCAGATTGACTCTTTTACTTGCTATAGGTGCTATACATATTGAGGCTTTCGGTGATTCCTTATGAGTAGTGCAACAAATATCCAAGGGTTATCAATGTTTTGACAAATCACTTAGAGTTTATCTTGGGGTATGTCTAGACGCAAAATTTACCTTGAGTTGCATTAAAATTCTTCATATATTTAGACATGACAATTGAAGAGAGTTGGCATAGCAAGCATCTGGCTACCATGTCCATCATGTTGTATTGCATTTCTCTCAATAGCCGATGCTTAGTCTCGTCAACATAGGTAAGGCCGAACCGAAGTCCACAGCTTCGGCCACTAATGAAATTTTTATGCAGGCGAAAGTAAGGATTGGAGAAAGTTTATTGTTGATTATCTACAAAATCCTAGCAAAAAGGTGAACAATATGGTTAGGAGGATGACCTTGAGATACATATCTATGGAACTTTATCACCGGATTGTTAATGAAGCTGAGAAGGTTTCACCCAAGTTTGCATCAGAAAGTTCACACAAGACATGGACAATATATACTTATCGTCCTAAGAACATATAAATGGCCGATGGAGTGTTGACATCGTCCTTAGAACAAACTTGGTACAAGTTATTTTTTGGCACGCTAGCTTTGCTGAAAAACAGGGGGGCATGTGTTGACGCCCAAAAGTGGCACATTTATAAAGAGTGGCTTGAAGCTATGTCAAGATTAATTCAAACTTACTATTGAAAGTCATCATGAGATGGCTCTCTTCGAGAAGATGAAGATGAATATGAAGAGGGTCTAAAACGGAGCTCGGATGTAAAAGTTATGACAAGTTTAGAGATACTCATGTCGACACCAGATTAAAGAATGGCTACGAACCCAATTAATATTGCTTCACATGGAGAAAGTTTCAACATGAAAGTTATGAGCCTCGTCGAAACGATCGATTTTTATATAAAGATTGTCCCAATCCGTGGTCGTATGCAATAGTTAGAGCCCGCACTGCGCGACCCTCCAGTGAGCAAAATATGAGCCCGCAACCACACACATATGTAGGTATGTCTGATGAGCTGCGTGAATAATTCGCTATTTTGCCCGAGATATTTGACCGTCGAGATGACCTCTGATGAAAAAACGTTCAACATGAAAATTGTTCCTCTCGTCGAAACAGTCAAGATTCCTTTTCGACTCGTTTCCATCCGAGGTCGTTTACCACCACAAAGAAGACCCGCAAGGTGCAGCCAGTTTTTGTAACATCCCAAATTTTCAATATGGAATGTTATACAAATAGATCATCATTGCATATCATATTTAATGCATTTTGTTTCGGTCCTAGAAATTCTACGCAACTCAAGGACCCACAGAGAGAGTTGGGGATTTCGATATTTTCATATTTGAGTTTTCTCAAATCTTGGAAGTAGGATCATTTGATTTTATTTATTTCATCTTCAATTATTTCAATTATATAAATATGAGAGAGGGAATAAAATGACTTTACCAAAATAAAGAAATATTGAGGATTTAATAAAAAAAGATCAAATAAGATTTTGTTTTGGATTTTCTGGCTATTTTATTCGAATTTAGGAAAAATGCGTGTTTTCCAAAATTGCATTTAGGCCCAAATAAATGTTCATCTAAACCAGCTTGATTTTAGAAGCCGGGGAAAATTTATTTCGGGATTTTTGGAGTCCGTTTACTATTTCTTTCGTTTGTTTTTCTGCGCGATATTTATTTTTAAAAAAAAACTGGAACCGACTACGGGCCGTAACCGGCCAGGACTCCGCCTGGCCGGGTCTTTATATAGCGCGCCCGGGCCCCGCCCCAGCCCAAAACCGATGCCGCCGCCCAAACCCTAACCCTAGCGCCGCCCCGCCGCCAGCCCGCGTCGCCGCCCCGCTGCTGCCGCCGCGTCGCCGTCGCCGCCGACCGTTGCCGCCACCGCCGGACCCCGCCGCCGTCACCGCCAACCACCGCCGCCTCGCAGGAGCCGCTGCTGTCCCCGCACCCCGAAGTTGAACCTCGCCGCTGCCGTTTTTTTAGAAAAACCGTTCGGTTTTTCCGTCGGTTTTTTTAGTTTCCGTTTTTTTCGTTAGATTGGTTTTCTTCCGGTTTGGATTAATTAGCGAGCGTTCACTCGCTCGTTCGTTTTAACGAACGCGTTCATCGTTTAGATCCAGATAACGAACGTTCGTTCGTTAATCTGTTCGTCGTTTTTCTTTTTCTCGGATTTATTCCGCGATTTTTCTGATCACGATTTCTGATCCGATTTTTGTTTTAGTATAACTTTTCGCTCGTTTATCAGAATGAGGCGATTCAAGCGCCTAGAGTTTCATCTCGAAACCCTCTTTCCGAATAATCTACTCAAACTAGTTTTTGCTTCTGTAAAACTTGACTTAGGTCCAGATTAGTAAATGAAGCTTGTTTCTTTCGCCGTTTGAGTTTTGTTTCTTCGTTCGATTTGATTCTTTTTGCAAACCGGAGTTCTTAAGTTGAACTTTCTGGTTAGACCTCTTATTTGAGTTTTACCCGTGCATTAGATGAGTACTTATTGTATGCTTGTTTGTTTGTTTGCTTGCGATAGAGTACCCAGACTGCGCCGCTTGCTACTTCGAATCCCTAGGTTACGCGGATCATCAGCAAGGCAAGTAACACTGTGATCATACCTCTTTACTACCCAGTTTTTATGCATTAGATCAATCCTCAAACATTGCATGATTAGGATCTAATTAAATTGTGGGTTTTGGGAAGTAGATTGAGGTAGTACCTATTACCTGTTTTATTATCAAACCCTTGGGAGTTACTTCTACGTTTGCTTATTTTGCCATGCTATGCAAGTAGACGTGGATTGGGTGAGTGATTTCCATGACAGATGTGAGATTGTTAATTAATGGTTTATTTAAGGTGGCAACATTAATACACATCTGGGTGGATTGAGGTACCTGGTTATTCCAGGATTGCCTGTTTGTTTTATGGACCGCCACCCAGGCTCAAAGGGATCATAAGATTATTCATGCTAGAAACTTCCGTGTGCAGCCACATGCTATTATGGGCTCTAGCATAGTTGACTAAGTCATGCGAACTCTTACAGTGGTAGACTAGCAGATGTAGGGGAAAGTAGGTGTACCGGTCTACCCATCGTAAGGTGCTAGCGCTTCTGAAAGACTATGTCTCGGTCATTCGTTTCTCAAACACCATGTAGTGCGAGAAAACCAACGGAGGAGATCGAGTCATGTGGGGAAAAGTGCGCAACCTCTGCAGAGTGTATAAACTAATCATGATTAGCCGTGTCCCCGGTTATGGACATCTTGAGTATCTAGTACTTGGATTATCGTGTGAATCTCATCATGTTACTTTAATTAATATTGTTGGGTTTGTTTAATGATGATGCTTAATTGGGATTGAGGATGCTGTCAACCATTCTCAATGTTTAACAACCATCATGATAGTTAAATAATTTATTCCTTTGTAGTAGGGAAAAACTGGCTTTACGCAAAAACTGTAACCATAGAGCTATCCACCAAGCCATATATGCATGTAGTATAGCTTTACTCTTTCATTTTTCTCTATGTGTTACTTTGCCAGCATATTCCATGTGCTGACCCGTTTTCGGGCTGCAACGTTCATGTTGCAGACTTTTCAGACGACGAGTAAGATGCTTTAGGATCGTGGTTCTATACTCAGTGATGCCGTTGGAGTTGATGGACTCACTTATCTTCCAAGCCTTCCGCTGTTATCGTTATTAGATGGCCTTAAGCCATATTATTGTAATAAGTTTCTCTTTGGAGACATTCGATGTAATAAGTGTGTGATTGCTACTCTGTTATAAATCCTTCAAGTACTGTGCGTGTCAGCATTACTGATCCAGGGATGACACTGATGCACAGAGATCGGACTGTTTGAGGTCTGGTCGCTACAAGATGGTATCAGAGCACACGCTGACTGTAGGACACGACCACTAAGCAAAGACCATAGATCACTACTCTCTCTTCTCATTCTAACTCCTCATCTCTTCTATTCTTCTAGGATGGCGGATGCAAGGAACAAGTTCATGCAACCGGATGAAGATACACCCTTTGGACGACACCTGAAGGAAGTAACCAAGTACTTGAAGATCGGAGTACCAAGCTTCACCGGAACCTACAACGCCACCTTACCTGAAGAGGAGCGCTGGATGATTCAAGTTCAAGTTCCAGGAAGGACGTTCATGCCAGTCACTGAGCCTATAGAGTTTTCCTTTGATGCACCAACCTGGAGTTTAGGGAAGAGCATGGCAGCTCACATCACCATGGGACGCATTGGAGAAGTTTATCACAAGGAGCTTAAGGATACTACCTACCAGATTTGTGGGCGCCGAGATGAGCAATGGGAGATGGTCAACACCAGGAAAGACAGATCAGTTGCAGCTTTCATCCAGGAGTTAAACCAGCACATTCGACGCCAGGAGAACCAGATGTGTGCAGGCATGATGGATCTGAAGAAAGCCATGACCAAGATCACGGAACTGGAGGAAGAACTCAAGTCTACACGCGATGGATATGAGGAGGAAATATCAACTCTAGTCGAGAAGAATGATGATCTGAAGAAGAAGCTAAGAGTGTTCATGGGATTTCCAGCAACTGGAGAAGACGAAGATCGCACTTGCCCCGAGAATTACATCATCATCGACGATACCGACTCGGACCCGGATGATAGTGATGATGACTATGTTGATGAAGCTGGAGCAGATATCATGGAGTCTTCATCGGAGCAGTTTTTCTAGTAGACCACCATAAAGTAGTAGAATTTCCCTCCATGTATCTATTATAGTCTGAGCACTTTGTAACGATAGATAGACCGTTGTATGCCCTTGCTTGTTTGAATGAAGTGTTTTGATTGCAATTTGCCTCATGTGCATATGGGTAGTGTTTTCCCTCTAGACCTCATTCTATTCTGTATTCTCGTCTTTTCTAAACCCTCAGATGCCTCCGAGACGTGACAACGGATTTGCTTTCCCACCGGAGCTCACCCAGTTGATACAGCAGTAGAATGCATTGATGCAGATACTAGTCCAAAATCAGAATCAGGGGAACAACAACAACAACAACAATCCACCACCACCACCACCTGTTGATCACTTAACCCGTTTTCTTAGACTGAATCCGCCGGTGTTCTCCAGTAGCACCGAGCCGATTGTTGCAGATGATTGGCTTCACAAGACAGCCAGGGAGTTGATCACTGCAGGATGCACAAATGTGGAGAAGGTGCGATTTTCCGCACATCAGCTTGAGGGACCCGCAGCATCATGGTGGGAGAATTTCACAGCCACTTATCCAGCAGACACTGTCACATGGGATCAGTTTCAGCAGGCTTTTCGTACTGCCCATGTTTCAGCAGGAGCTATGGCCATGAAGAAGCGTGAGTTTCGCAACTTGCGCCAGGGAGGAAGATCAGTTGGCCAGTATGTGGGTGATTTCAGTAAGCTAGCATGTTATGCCCCAGATGACGTCGCTACGGATGCAGCTAAGCAAGAGAAGTTTCTGGAAGGGCTGAATGATGAGCTGAGCATGCAGTTGATGGTAGCAAGTTTCAACAACTACCAGGAGTTGGTAGATCGTGCTCTCATGATTGAAGGGAAACAGCAGCAGATTGAAAACTGCAAGAGGAAGTATGGACAAGGGAAGTACAATTCTGGAGCTCAGCAGAAGCCCCGTTTTACTCCGAAGTCAGGAGGACAGTTTCAGCATACCCATGGAGGACGTAGCTCGCACAATCACAATGGTCCCAGGAATGGTACCGGGAATGGAGGAAGTAGTAGCCAGAATTGTACCAACCCCTCAACACCAGCCAAGAAAGATCTGAGTCAAGTCACTTGTTTTAAGTGCCAGAAGACCGGACATTACGCCAATGAATGTCCTGAAGGCCAGACTGGAAATGGCAATGGAAACTCCGGGAATAAGACGAACCCTTTCAACAGAGGACAAGTGAACCACGTTAGCGTGGAGGAGGTTGAAGCTCAGTCAGATGCAGTAATAGGTAAGTTTTTGGTTAAGTCATTTACTGCACTCGTTCTTTTTGATACTGGTGCATCGCATTCATGCATATCAAGGGGATTTGTGGATAAGTATAGACTGCCCACTAGGGTTCTAAAAACACCCATGCTAGTAACCTCACCAGGAGTAGAGTATATGGCCAGTCGAAGATGTTTTCAAGTTCCATTGGGTATAGGCAAGCATGTTTTCCCCTCGGATTTAATCATTTTGGAATCCCAAGGTTTGGATGTGATTCTGGGTATGGATTGGCTATCAATGTATGGAGGAAACATTGATTGCGCTAGTAAGTCGATTCTGCTTACTACCCTAGAAGGGAAAAGGATATGGTATGTATCAAGGCATGAGCCGAGGAGGATGCACGTAAATTCCTTATCAGGAGTTGTGCAGGAGGAAGTACTAGTAGTGAAGGATTTTCCGGATGTATTTCCAGAGGAGTTGCCAGGCATGCCACCAAACAGAGACATTGAGTTTTTGATCGAGCTTTTGCCAGGCACAGGGCCAATATCCAAGAGACCATACAGGATTCCCGCAAAAGATTTGGAGGAGATTAAAAGTCAGATTAAGGAGTTACTGCATAAAGGATACATTCGCCCAAGTTCTTCACCTTGGGGATCACCAGTACTTCTAGTGGAGAATAAGGACGGATCGTTAAGGATGGTTGTTGATTATCGAGGATTAAATGTGGTAACCATCAAGAATAAGTACCCACTGTCGATGATCAATGATCTGTTTGACCGACTACAAGGAGCAAAGGTGTTTTCCAAGATCGATTTGCGATCAGGATACCATCAGTTGAAGATTCAAGAACAGGATATACCCAAGACAGCTTTTACCACTAGGTATGGGCTGTACGAGTATACCGTTATGTCATTTGGTCTGACTAACGCACCTGCATATTTCATGAACATGATGAACAAAGTATTTATGGAGTTTCTGGATAAGTTCATCGTGGTGTTCATTGATGACATCTTGGTCTACTCGAAGAACGAAGAGGAGCATAAGGAGCACTTGCGTTTGGTATTGGAGAAGCTCAGAGAACACCAGTTATATGCCAAGTTTAGCAAATGTGAGTTCTGGTTGAAGGAAGTTGGATTCCTCGGACATGTTATATCCGGAGAGGGTATAGCAGTAGACCCCACCAAGGTTGTCACCGTGACTAATTGGGAAGCACCAACGACAGTTGGGGAGATCAGAAGTTTTCTTGGACTGGCAGGATACTACCGGAGATTCATTGAGAATTTTTCAAGGATTGCAAAGCCCATGACGGAGTTGTTGAAGAAGGATACCAAGTTCAATTGGACTGAGGAATGTGAGGCCAGTTTCCAGGAATTGAAGAAACGTCTAGTTACCTCACCAGTGTTGATTCTGCCAGATCAGACTAAGGATTATGAGGTGTATTGCGATGCTTCACGTCGAGGACTTGGAGCAGTACTTATGCAGGAAGGAAGAGTTGTTTCGTATGCGTCACGACAGCTTAAACCTCATGAGTTGAATTATGCCACACATGATTTGGAGTTAGCAGCCGTAGTGCATGCATTGAAGACGTGGAGACATTTTCTTATCGGAAATCATTGTGAGGTGTACACGGATCACAAGAGTTTGAAGTACATCTTCACGCAAAAAGAGTTAAACCTCAGGCAAAGGAGATGGTTGGAACTCATCAAGGATTATGATATGAGATTGCAGTATCACCCCGGAAAGGCTAACGTAGTAGCCGACGCGTTGAGCCGTAAGAGCCATGTTAATACACTCATGACCGCAGGACTGCCAAAGGAGTTAGCCGAGGACTTTTGCGAGCTATGTTTGGAGATAGTTCCGAGAGGCTATGTAGCAACATTGGAAATTCAGTCGACTTTGATGGATAAGATCAGAGAAGCTCAAAAGACCGATAAGGAGATTGCAGAGATAAAGGAGAGGTTGAACAAGGGAAAAGCCAAGGGATTTCGTGAGGATGAGCACGATACCCTCTGGTTTGAGGACCGCGTTTATGTACCCAATGACCCTGAGATCAGGAAGTTGATTTTGCAAGAGGCCCATGATTCGCCGTATTCAATTCACCCAGGGAATACCAAGATGTACTTGGATTTGAAGGAGACTTTCTGGTGGACCGGAATGAAGAAGGACATTGCCGAGTATGTAGCAGTTTGTGATGTATGTCAGAGGGTAAAGGCAGAGCATCAGAAGCCAGCAGGATTGTTGCAACCATTGCCGATACCCGAATGGAAGTGGGATAAGCTAGGCATGGATTTTATTACGGGATTGCCCAAGACTCGTTCAGGCTATGACTCGATTTGGGTGGTAGTCGATCGTTTGACGAAGGTAGCTCATTTCATCCCAGTGAAGACTACTTACACCAGTGCCAAATTGGCCAAGATTTACATGACCAGGATCGTATGTCTGCATGGAGTTCCAAGGAGCATTGTATCAGATAGAGGAACCCAATTCACCTCAAAGTTCTGGAATCAGTTGCACGAAACCTTGGGTACCAGGCTAGAGTTCAGTACCGCTTTTCATCCGCAGACAGATGGACAGACCGAAAGAGTCAATCAGATTTTAGAGGACATGCTGAGAGCTTGTGCGCTAGATTATGGATCTAGTTGGGATGACAATTTTCCGTATGCAGAGTTCTCTTACAACAACAGTTATCAATCCAGTTTGAAGATGGCCCCTTTCGAAGCCTTATACGGAAGGAGGTGCAGAACCCCGTTGTCTTGGGACGAAGTTGGAGACCGTCAGTTGTTTCGACCAGATTTGATTAAGGAGTCTGAACGGAAAGTGAAGTTGATTCGCGACAGGCTCAAGGTAGCCCAATCCAGGCAGAAAAGCTATGCTGGTGCAAAACGCAAGGAGACAGTTTACGAAGTTGGGGATAGAGTTTACCTTCGGGTATCTCCACTTCGAGGAGTTAAGCGTTTTGGTGTTAAAGGAAAGTTAGCGCCGCGTTTTGTGGGACCATAAAAAGTTTTGGAACATATGGGAGAGGTTGCCTACAAGTTGGAATTACCTGAGGGATTGTCAGGAGTTCACGACATGTTCCACGTCTCCCAGTTGAAGAGGTGCCACGCAGAGATGGCAGATATACTGCTAAGAGATACCGTGCCGCTAGAGGCGATTCAGTTGGACAGTGATTTGACCTATGAGGAGAAACCAGTCAAGATTCTTGAGTATGCCAGCCGAGTCACCCGCAACAAAGTTATCAAGTTTTGCAAAGTTTAGTGGAGCCACCACACCGAGGATGAAGCCACCTGGGAGCGAGAGGAAGATTTGCTGAAAGACCACCCTCACCTATTCTCTAGCCAACCCGAATCTCGAGGGCGAGATTCATCTTAAGGGGGGTAGGTTTGTAACATCCCAAATTTTCAATTTGGAATGTTATACAAATAGGTCATTATTGCATATCATATTTAATGCATTTTGTTTCGATCCTAGAAATTCTACGCAACTCAAGGACCCACGGAGAGAGTTGGGGATTTCGATATTTTCATATTTGAGTTTTCTCAAATCTTGGAAGTAGGATCATTTGATTTTATTTATTTTATCTTCAATTATTTCAATTATATAAATATGAGAGAGGGAATAAAATGACTTTCCCAAAATAAAGAAATATTGAGGATTTAATAAAAAAATCAAATAAGATTTTATTTTGGATTTTCTGGCTATTTTATTCGAATTTAGGAAAAATGCGTGTTTTCCAAAATTGCATTTAGGCCCAAATAAATGTTCATCTAAACCGGCTTGATTTTAGAAGCCGGGGAAAATTTATTTCGGGATTTTTGGAGTCCTTTTAGTATTTCTTTCGTTTGTTTTTCTGCGGGATATTTATTTATTTAAAAAAAACTGGAACCGACAACGGGCCGTAACCGGCCAGGCGGAGCCTGGCCGGGTCTTTATATAGCGCGCCCCGGGCCCCGCCCCAGCCCAAAACCGTCGCCGCCAGCCCAACCCGCCGCCGCCGCCCAAACCCTAACCCTAGCGCCGCCCCGCCGCCAGCCCGCGCTGCCCCCGCTCGCTGCTGCCGCCGCCGCCGCTGCTGCCGCCGCCGTCGCCGTTGCCGCCGACCGCCGCCGCCCCCGCCAGACCCCGCCGCCGTCGCCGCCGACCACCGCCGCCCTCTCCGGAGCCGCCGCCACCGCCGACCCGCACCCCAAGATTGACCTTGCCGCCGACGTTTTTTAGAAAAACCGTTCGGTTTTTCCGTCAGTTTTTTGTCGGTTTTTTTTAGTTTCCGTTTTTTCGTTAGATTGGTTTTCTTCCAGTTTGGATTAATTAGCGAGCGTTCACTCGTTCGTTCATTTTAACGAATGTGTTCATCATTTAGATCCAGATAACGAACGTTCGTTCGTTAATCTGTTCGTCGTTTTTCTTTTTCTCGGATTTATTCCGCGATTTTTCTAATCGTGATTTCTGATCCGATTTTTGTTTTAATATAACTTTTCACTCGTTTATCAGAATCAGGCGATTCAAGCGCCTAGAGTTTCGTCTCGAAACCCTCTTTCCGAATAATCTACTCAAACCAGTTTTTGCTTTTGTAAAATTTGACTTAGGTCCAGATTAGGAAACGAAGCTTGTTTCTTTCACCGTTTGAGTTTTGTTTCTCCGTTCGATTTGATTCTTTTTGCAAACCGGAGTTCTTAAGTTGAACTTTTTGGTTAGACCTCTTATTTGAGTTTTACCCGTGCATTAGATGAGTACTTATTGTATGCTTATTTGTTTGTTTTCTTGCGATAGGGTACCCGGACTGCGCTGCTTGCTACTTCGAATCCCTAGGTTACGCGGATCATCAGCAATGCAAGTAACACTTTGATCATACCTCTTTACTACCCAGTTTTTATGCATTAGATCAATCCTCAAACATTGCATGATTAGGATCTAATTAAATTGTGGGTTTTGGGAAGTAGATTGAGGTAGTACCTATTACCTGTTTTATTATCAAACCCTTGGGAGTTACTTCTACGTTTGCTTATTTTGCCATGCTATGCAAGTAGACGTGGATTGGGTGAGTGATTTTCCATGACAGATGTGAGATTGTTAATTAATGGTTTATTTAAGGTGGCAACATTAATACACATCTGGGTGGATTGAGGTACCTGGTTATTCCAGGAATGCCTGTTTTTTTATGGACCGCCACCCAGGCTCAAAGGGATCATAAGATTATTCATGCTAGAAACTTCCGTGTGCAGCCACATGCTATTATGGGCTCTAGCATAGTTGACTAAGTCGTGCGAACTCTTACAGTGGTAGACTAGCAGATGTAGGGGAAAGTAGGTGTACCGGTCTACCCATCGTAAGGTGCTAGCGCTTCTGAAAGACTATGTCTCGGTCATTCGTTTCTCAAACACCATGTAGTGCGAGAAAACCAACGGAGGAGATCGAGTCATGTGGGGAAAAGTGCGCAACCTCTGCAGAGTGTATAAACTAATCATGATTAGCCGTGTCCCCGGTTATGGACATCTTGAGTATGTAGTACTTGGATTATCATGTGAATCTCATCATGTTACTTTAATTAATATTGTTGGGTTTGTTTAATGATGATGCTTAATTGGGATTGAGGATGTTGTCAACCACTCTCAATGTTTAACAACCACCATGATAGTTAAATAATTTATTCCTTTGTAGTAGGGAAAAACTGGCTTTACGCAAAACTGTAACCATAGAGCTATCCACCAAGCCATATATGCATGTAGTATAGCTTTACTCTTTCATTTTTCTCTATGTGTTACTTTGCCAGCATATTCCATGTGCTGACCCGTTTTCGGGCTGCAACGTTCATGTTGCAGACTTTACAGACAACGAGTAAGATGCTTTAGGATCGTGGTTCTATACTCAGTGATGCCGTTGGAGTTGATGGACTCACTTATCTTCCAAGCCTTCCGCTGTTATCATTATTAGATGGCCTTAAGCCATATTTATTGTAATAAGTTTCTCTTTGGAGACATTCGATGTAATAAGTGTGTGATTGCTACTCTGTTATAAATCCTTCAAGTACTGTGCGTGTCAGCATTACTGATCCAGGGATGACACTGATGCACAGAGATCGGACTGTTTGAGGTCTGCTCGCTACAGTTTTAGACCGAACAGTTTTGGAAAGTTCGGATAAAACCAATCCGAATTTGACTAGGATTTTTGTCGTGGAATTATCACGTCAGATGTCCTAGTGAAAGAACTTAGTCGCGAGGCCAACGCATCTATGTGGTAGCTTGAGAGGGGTTGGGCGGAATCAAGAGATGCAACACACAAGACGAGGATTTATACAACTTCGGGCCCCCGGAAACATCATCTGGTAATAACCCTACATGATGTTTGTGGCTAGGTCTCATTATCACCACGAGGGAGTCACCGTAAACTGGCTCTCCTAGTTGTGTCTTGCCCTAGAGATTGTTTCTTCTTGCCTGTCCCTCTTGTGGTGCCCTACCCCTCCTTATATAAGTTGAAGGGGCGGGTTACATGGCTAGTGCTAGTTGGACTAGGATTACTCTATTACAAGTGGAGTCCTAGTCTTGCTTCCTTTGTAGGAGAATAGTCCTTACGCTTTCCTCATAAACCGGCCTACCATTAACATGAACCAACCTTCTAGGCCTTGGGCCTTGTCCTCTATCTGACCCATCGTCGGGGTCATTCGTGAATCACCAGGCTCGTAAATCGTCAGACCAGTGAACCGCTAGATCCATGAATCGCCAGTCCTCTGGCGGGTTATAAAGAAGTACCAAGTCCGGCCGGGTTACGCCACGGGGTATATCCCGACATTAGCCCCCAGTTTAATTTGGATTTATCCATGTTAAACTTGATCTGCAACATAAACACAAGAACAAATTTGGCAGATTGTGCTCCGATTTAAATATTTTTATAAACCGGCACTTGATCATCCTTAAGTCCTTGTCATTTCTTCCTTCTAAAAAATCCGAGCCAATAGACCAGCTTCATAATCAATTTTCTTGCAGAAGATATTTTGTAAATAAAGAATCCATTTTGAATCGTCCTTCAATATTCTGATTTGACAGAAATATTGGTCTTCAAATATTCAACTGATATTCAGTCGGTTTAAAAATGTAGAACTTGTCGGTTTATCATTTCCAAAATTGTCGGGTTATAAAAACTAATGATCCCGGGTCATGACCATTTATAGACGTCGGGTTATGATTGTTGCCAATACCAGGTCACACAATTAATCTTCCTGATTTGCCCAAAATTGAGAATTTGAAGATGTTCCTCCTTTATATGCACATTACATGTAGCCCCCAAGTCTTAAGAGGAGAACATAGTGATACTTAAGACTTGTTTCAATATAAATGTTGCAACCTTGAGGAAATCCAGATTGTTCATCCCAATCACTAGTCACAACTAAATATTCCACATATGTAACCCCCAAGTGCCGGGTTGTTATGCTTGCAGCAACCTGGCACTTTTAATTGCCTTATACTCATAAAAACTTCAACCAATGTAGCCCCCAAGGGCCAGGTCAAATAAGATAATATTGAGCTGGGACTTTATATATACTTCATTGAAAATAACATCATATAATGTAACCCCCATCATGGGGCTTGAACCCACGTCCACAAGGTTAAGATCTTTGTGCTTTACCAAATCGGCAATAAACCTTTCAATATAATGGATTAAAGCATGTGTACCTTAATGTCGGTGTACTAGAGTAGGGGTACCCTAGTATCCCGAACTTGTGCACGGGCAGTTGCAGCACCCCGCGGCAAGGCTTGCCGGGTGACCGCCAAGGTCCTCCGTGGTTCCTTTGGAGCCATTCAAGAACAAAGTATTCAAGCCAAGGAGACAAGGCACCGTCAAGAGGAGCTTGTCGAGAAGGCCAACCAAGGCATCTCAAGGAACTTGCCGCGACGCGCCACGCGTCCTGGCGAGGCCCGATGAGCGACAAGCTTCCGGACGCGACAAGACAACGACCGCGGCAAGGCGCTTGCCGCGGCAAACTACCACTCTCTACCCGCGCTCCAGCACATCCACCAACGTGTCGCCCTGGGACCTTTCCAGGCGCGCGTGGCAAGAGGCTGTGCGGCCAGCGGTGCACGGTGGCAAGCGACGCTGACAAGATTGCCATCGTGGCAAGCGGTGGCGTCCCTGACGGTCCCTTTTTGCACTATTTGGGCGATGTAGACGGGCATTTAATGCCTTTGTCCCCTGCCGTCAGGGTTAGGTATGATACACTGTACAGGTAGTTGTACCAACCGCAATTCCTTTTCCATTTTTACCCTTGTCTACGTTGCCACCTATCGGAGACCCCTTTATCATATAAAAGTAGGCCCATGCGCAACGTAGAAGGGCGTTCGAAAGCAGAAAAACACTCACGCTCGGTCTCGTTAGCAGCTAGTGTGTACTGTAGCACTCAGCACTCCCGAGAAAGAACTCAATACACTCAGACATGCAGCAGTAGGAGTGTTATCTCTCCGGAGAGCTCCGAAGCTGGGTAAACTGCTCGTGTGCTCGATCTCCGCCCCTCACCGAACCGAAAGGGGCTCAGTCCGCCGGTCCCATAGGTGTTCGTGGATCAGTTTCCCCGACACTTAATTTTTTTGATAGAAGCAATTGGTAGCCCCCAAGGGCCGGCTCATTAAGATATGACGATTCGGGTCTTTAATAAGGCCAGTAAGGATGACTTTGCATTAGCCCCCAAGTATCATGGTGCATGCTTGCAGCGACATGAGACTTGCATATTTGATGTGATCTCAACTTGAATAATGTACCCCCCAAGTGTCGGGTCATAAACCTGCAGTGACTCGGGACTATTCCTTCAATTGTATAATAAATCATATCCACCGATAATATAATAGCCATTGCGCTAAAGAGAATTTGAAAACCTTAATCATAATACTGGTTATTGATAACCATAATAAAATCCAGCCATGTTGGCTATTTGAAGATTTGAATAATATAATCCAATGATTTATGAGCGCATGATTCCTATGGCGCACTCCAAATATATACTGGTGACTTATAATCCCAAGCCAGGCCAGTTTAATAAACACTGGTTTATCATCATACTGGCGACTTATAGTCGAAAGCCATGCCGAGTTAATAAACGCCTGTGATTTATAATCATGCTTTATTCAACCTGTTTCTACATACAACAAGTTTAAAGTGTCCTGGCGGTTTACCGCCAGACGGGTCATAATGCCCAACGTATAACCCGGGTTTATAACCAAGGCTGCTCTTAAGAATAATCAAATATGAAATATGTCATACCTGTGACATTGAATCACAGCGTTCGTTTGCCAACTTTTTGTAGTAAGGGTAATAACCCCCATCTTGAGTACTGATAACTCCTTCCATATTTTGCCGATTTATGATAAAACCGTACCAGGTTGTGATAAACACCGGATGAACCATATATAATACTGGTGACTTGTAGTTGAAACCAGACCGGATCAATAAGCGACAGATTATAACTGATCATGTACAGACAACTTGTAGTTGAAAGCCAAGCCTAGTCAAGAAACACCGGGTTGATGTAATGACTTATAGTCAGGCCGGGTCAATAGACGCCAGTTTAACTCAAAACCTTATCAAAGGAGAGAAAACCTTGCAAAAACAAAATCAAATAAAAAACTTGTAGTCGAGGATTTTCAAGGGCTGCCAGGCCCAAATTTGAGGCTTTTCATGGAGTTGCCAGGCCGCTGAGTTAAACCATTTGACAAAGCCTTTTAAGATGGCCCTCCAATTAACCAATCGTCGTTTTAACTTTGACAAGTTTAGAGTCTGTATAAGATTGACTTGTCAAAAGTTCGGCGGGCCAGACAAGGATTACCTGGGCAGGAGTGGCTTACTTGATGAATGCAGGTTAACCCGGGGTTTGAGGTGAATACACCAGGCTTCCAAGCCGTAGATTGATAGCCTATTACAAGGGTCCTTTCAAACTCTTTGTTGCTTTGCACAAAGAGCCCCCAAGTAACTTTGTGAGCTGTGCTCAATGGGTGCCTATGTTTGAGATGTTCTTTTGCAACACTCTCTTTGGCCCTGAAGTAATTTGGCATTGAGCCGATCAAGAGGTGTAACTATGGTTCGAATACGACCAAGCCCCCAAGTGATATATTTCTGAGCTGTGCTCGCCGGGTGCCTATGTTTGAGTTGCGCTGTGCAACAAACTCTCTTTGGCCCCTATAATTTTTCTAAGAACTCGAACTTGTGAGAGATCAATTCTTCTTGAACCGGATGTTAAACCGGATATCGAGAGATTCAAAGCTTTGTGGGAGACATCTTTCCCTTGAACCCGATTTTGAACCGGAATCTTCATTTTCAGCCGGAAATTTTTTGACGGCCTTTAAACTCGAACTTGCGAGAAGTTAATTCCTTTTTGAACCGAACATTCTTAAACCAGATTTGAGAGCTTTCAGAGCTTTGTGGGAGATAGATTTCCCTTGAACCGGATTGTAAACCGGATTTTTGAGAGCTTCAGTGAGACTGACTTCCCCTGAGCCGGATTTTAAACCGGGATCCTTTCTGATGACCTGGAACTTCTTCATTGAGCCGGGATTTTGTAACTGTCATATACTTTCTAAGACGGAAATATTCTGACGGCCTTTAAATTTTCATCCATATGGTAGTAGCCTCCGAGACCGGGTTATCTTTCCCTCCAATGTCCTAGGGTTCTTGACTTCACTGAAAACCGGCAACATTTGCTGAATCATATTACTGTAGCCCCCGAGTCTTAAGGTGACTCAAGGAGTTGACTTGAGATTCTCCATATTTGATCATGATATAAACTGGCATAACTTATATATCATTGGTGTTGATAGCACGATGTGAATCCACAGAAGGTTGAGATGACTGCGGCGGGTTATAAATGATCCCGTATGAGCCGTGTCAGCAACTCGGCCAATGGTTCCTTCCAAATGGTGATTTGAAGTTAACCAAACTGTAGTGGTGGCAACCTTGTGCGCCTGCCTATTGAACCACCCAGTGCAGACGGCGGTTGATAGTATATGATAATTTGCCTCCATTTTGTTGAAAGAAAACCAGGCTACCCAAGCTGTGACTTGTTCATACTCAATAAATAGCTCATGCAGACAGGTGCGGCCCGGTATGCTGATGTAGACCAGGCCGCGAGAGACGGACGACAAGGACAACCTCAACATCGAAGGCAGCTCGGACAGATGAGTCGGCCATGTAAACCGGCTCGGGCGAGCAAGTTAATCGAGGGCGTGGTCCCGGCAAGCTGATGTAAACCGGGCCACGGGGACGGCGACTTGCTCACGTTCATTCACCGGGTGGTATGACACGGACGAAACGCCAGTGCAGAACGTTGCTAGCGCGTGCTCCGTGCCCGTAATATAACGCCTCATTTGTAATGAACAATTGTCCTGCGTAAAAAAATATCACATGCCAAAGTAATTGCTCACACAAAAATTAATATGTGCTATGAAAACAAACTGGACGGATATCACCTGATGCTTTTTGTTTGGACAATGGATGATCCGTCCATCGTGACAGAGGCGGTTTAGGCTGGTCGGCGACTCAATATGGTCCTGACGGTTCAAGCAGAAACCCTCCGGGTTATTCTCCAGGTCTTTAAGCACCCGGTACGGGCGGTGCAGATGTATACGTCGCGTCCAACGTCGGCGCACAAGGACCAGATCATACCTTGGCCATGAGTCAATTGACCTGATTTGTTCGTATGGCAGATGATCCGTATGTGGCATCTGTAGATAACCTTTCAGTATTGTTGCTATGGTCCTTATATGCATCCAAAGGATTTTTCACCGACCCCCTTGAGGACCTCACGAGATGCTGTCGTAGCTCTTCTCCTTCATATATTGCTGAACCTTGATATATACTTTAGTCAAAATGACCTCATGTCTCAATACTGGTCTTTATCTCCTGATGTCAGTGCTTCACAAGTTGTAATATCAGACGCCATGGTCACAGGGCATGACACCAATGCACACGCCCGTCAACGCTGGTAATGAAACGGATAGCCAGGTTGATTTGATCAACAGTAACCACAATCCACAATCGTACATGCAACTCGCGTGCCCCCTTTTTTCAGTTGAAGATCGAGCAGTGAGGGGCTTGCTGACGGAGCAAAGGCGCTTGAGTGGCCAACGGGAGGTGACTAGAGCGGAGGTGAAGGCGACTCAGGCTGGAGCGTCGACAGCTCTGCAGCAGCGGCTCTTGCGTAGACGAACGTCGGGTTGTAGTCCGGCGAGGCGGAGGCTGGGCAGCACGGCAAGTCAGCAGCTGATTCCCTCGTGAGGCGGACCGGCGAGGCTTGATGTGGTCAGGTTTAGAGACGCCGGACCCCTGATGATTCGATGTCCGGGATGGAAACCGGCCATGAGGGTGGCCTGTAGTGGTGGAGGCGGGAAGCCTGTGGAGGCGAGGTGAGGCACAGCCGTGCCATGGAGGCAACCAAAGCAGGGCAAGGCACTCCACGGTGACAGCGGGGCAACAGAGAGGCACCGGGCGGAGCTGCGAGGTGCAGCGCAGGAGGCGGCCGCGAGCAGCGTCCCGACCCGGGCGCGCGGAGGGAGTGCACGACTAGCCCAAGCTGTGAGCCGGTGAGCGTGGTTGGCGGAGTGAAGCAGGTCAGCCATGGCGGGGCCGGCTTGGAGTGGCACGACACAAGAAACAACGCTGCAGAAGTAGCGCGAGACCGAACCGGGCGCGGGAAGACGACTTAAGGCAAGGGGGCTCAAGGCCGACCACGGTGGCGTCTCAGAAACGTCCATGGAAACAGAGGTAAACCGGCAGCAGAGTCTTGTGCAGGCGGAGGCAAACAGCTTGGGGTGTCTAAACCGGAGGCGGAGCGACGAGGGCGGTTCTACAGCGGCCGGCGCAGCTGAGGCGGGTCATAGCAGCGAACACATGGGTGCTTGGGGCAAGGCCGCGGCGAACGGAGGCATGGCCGGCGACTCGTCAAGGTGGGCGCGCTGGCAACGCGCCAAACCACAACGGCGGCAGACTGGCGACTTGAGGCCGTGGCACTGTCAACCAACGAGACGAAACCAAGTATGTGTCTATGCACGTACATCGGTTGTACTTCCTTTTTCCATGGTATTCACGTGCTATCCCACGTGGTAGCCTTTTTCTTCCTTAATTCTTGAATTAATCTCCTGGTAGATTCCTTGTATGCATGTAGTAATTGGAGTTGACCAAAGAAAAAACCGATTTGGCTTCTGTTGACGTACTAGTCGAAGATATACTAGTACTGTATTTAAAACCATTGGGCTTGAAGTTTGTTGTGATGGAAACAATGCCATGGTCTGGGCTTTTCACTTGATCCGTAGCTTCCGCCGTTGTTGCCTTTGGTTTCTGCGCTGGGAGTACAAATCAACAAAGAAGGCTTCGGGCAAACAGATGGTCTTGGCGACACGTGACTGTGGCCGTAAATAACTCATCCCCTATTCAGATTCGACGGATCGCTTTGTATCGATGACATACAAAAGAACGCCAAACCCTAAATTCCCTTAACTCAATTGTACATATGTCACTGCTGAATATGTCTTCAATCTGGGCCGACGAACTCATAGTAGATGTGAATTTTTTCCACGCCGGCTCTTGTTCAGCCAGAAAAATTGCAAACTCCTTGATCCCTCGTAGAGATCCCTTCAAGAACTCAACACCACCGTGCGCAGGCCCCACGGTGGGCGCCAACTGTCGTGGAATTATCACGTCAGATGTCCTAGTGAAAGAACTTAGTCGCGAGGCCAACGCATCTACGTGGTAGCATGAGAGGGGTAGGGCGGAATCGAGAGACGCAACACACAAGACGAAGATTTAGACAACTTCGGGTCTCGGGAAACATCATCCGGTAATAACCCTACATGCTGTTTGTGGCTAGGTCTCATTATCACCACGAGGGAGTCACCGTAAACTGGCTCTCCTAGTTGTGTCTAGCCCTAGAGATTGTTTTTTCTTTCCTGTCCCTCTTGGGGTGCCCTGCCCCTCCTTATATAAGTTGAAGGAGCGGGTTACATGGCTAGTCCTAGTTGGACTAGGATTACTCTATTACAAGTGGAGTCCTAGTCTTGCTTCCTTTGTAGGAGAATAGTCCTTATGCTTTCCTCATAAACCGGCCCACCATTAACATGAACCAGCCTTCTGGGCCTTGGGCCTTGTCCTCTATCTGACCCGTCGTCGGGGTCATTCGTGAATCGCCAGGCCCATAAATCGTCAGACCAGTGAACCGCCAGATCCATGAATCGCTAGTCCTCTGGCGGGTTATAATGAAGTACCAAGTCCGGCCGGGTTATACTTCCGCCCGGGTTACGCCGCGGGGTATATCCTCGATAGTTTTGGACGTGAATCCAAACCTTTTTCTTGTACGGGAAGTCCAGCCGCCTCTTATATACCTAAGGGGTGACGGCCGATTGAACAACACCAATCGAACCAATCAATCTATTACACTTTTGTGTTCATCTATCTTTATTCCCTACCCTTGTATCTTTCTTTCTCGTTCTTCGTTCGTTCTTCGCGTTGGAGGTCAGCGATCCACGAGCCTCTAGGGGCGAGTGAATTAACCTAGGGCAGCCCATAGCCGCCGCACTCCCTGACGGGGTCCCTCCCTGGCATGTGGGGTTTCGAGTCTGCAAAAGCACCTGGAGGCTGTCTTGCGTATCGCATTGTCGGTCGGGTCTCCTTCGACGTGAGCTACGGTGCATCACCCCCGGCGTTGATGGTACACGTGACATGTTCGTGTGTCAACGGATGCATGCTGGATAGCGGTCGATGTGTGGAGTAATAGTAGTAGATGCAGAATCGTTTCGATCTACTTGTCGTGGACGTGATGCCTATATACATAATCATGCCTAGATATTCTCATAACTATGCACTTTTCTATCAATTGCTCGACAGTAATTTGTTCACCCACCATAATACTTATGCTATCTCGAGAGAAGCCACTAATGAAACCTATGGCCCCCGGGCCTATTTTCCATCATATAAGTTTTTGATCTATTTTATTTTGCAATCTTTACTTTTAAATCTATATCATAAAAATACCAAAAATATTTATCTTATTATCTCTATCAGATCTCACTTTTGCAAGTGGCCATGAAGGGATTGACAACCCCTTTATCGCTTTGGTTGCAAGGTTCTTATTTGGTTGTGCAGGTACGAGGGATTTGAATGTAGCCTTCTACTGGATTGATACGTTGTTCTCAAAAATTGAGGGAAATACTTACGCTACTTTGCTGCATCACCGTTTCCTCTTTAAGGGAAAACCAACGCATGCTCAAGAGGTAGCAAGAAGGATTTCTGATGCCGTTGCCGGGGAGTCTACGCACAAGTCAAGACATACCAAGTACCCATTACAAACCCTTATCCCTCGCATTACATTATTTGCCATTTGCCTCTCGTTTTCCTCTCCCCCACTTCACCATTGTCATTTTATTCGCCCTCTCTATCCCGTTCGCCTCTTTTTCGCTTGCTTCTTGTGTCGTCGTTCATCGTCATGGCTAGTCCTTCAATCATTGTTAGTACTCCCGATCATGAAGTTCTTAATTTTAAACAAAGGGAGGGAGAAAACCTAAATGATGCTTGGCATAGAATTTGCAATGCTCAGAATAGATCTACTCGAAAGCAATCTACTTCCGTTCTTCTTCGCAATGTTTATGTAGGCATTACTCCTTGGAACAGATATATTCTTGATACCATTACCAGAGGGAATTTCTTGGGTAGCCATACTTTTGATTCTTATAATTCTATGATAGATTTGTTTGGTCCACCACCTCTTTTGGTTAATGGAACTATTTTAACTTTAGAACATGTGATGCAAAGGCTTGAAATTATTGAAAATAAAGTTGCCACTATAGAGTTAATTGAAAATTTGGATAAAAAGATCCACAACCAAATTACCCAATATGGATCTAAGGTTGGAGTTACTCTGAATTTTTTTAAAGAAAAGGAACATATAATTAACGAAAGAATAGATCAAGATTCCACAAGAATCGGCAAAATTGAGGATATTATTACCAACTTAGGGTCTGCCTTTTCTTCCATAAAAAATACTCCAAATCCTCCTACTACCAAAATTGCCAAATTAATGTATGTTCCTAAAAATAAGGGTGAATCTTCTAGTAAGGAAAATGCGTATCTCAAATCAATAAGTGTTCACCCCAGCTTTTTTGCTATCATTAAGGAACCTTTTGCTACAAACGAATTTCTTGATTTCTTGCCTATGAGTTTAATCATTAATAAAATGAAGGAAACTCCTAAGGGTTATAAGTGTTCTATTGAAGAATAGAATACAAAAGATGGCAAGACTTAGATCAATTCTCGCTTTTATGCCTAGCTAGGGGCGTTAAACGATAGCTCTTGTTGGGAGGCAACCCAATTTTATTTTTGTTCTTTGCTTTTTGTTCCTGTTTAGCAATAAATAATTCATCTAGCCTCTGGTTAGATGTGGTTTCATGTTCAATTAGTGTTTGTGCCAAGTAAAACCTATAGGATCTTCTTGGGCGATAGTTAAATTGATCTTGCTGAAAAACATAAACTTTTGCGCGCACGAGAATAATTTTCATAAATCACAGAAACGATTTTTTCAGTTGATTCTTTTTGCAGAGGATTAATAAACAAATTATCTAGGACTTCCTAGTTTGGTAGAAATTTTGGGATTCCAGATTCTGTTTTTTGTGTGTTGTTTGCTTATTCTGATTAATCTATGGCTAGTATCGGGTGGTATGAACCATAGAGAAGTTGGAATACAGTAGGTTTAACACCAATATAAATAAAGAATGAGTTCATTACAGTACCTTAAAGTGGTGGTTTGTTTTATTTCACTAACAGAGATCATGAGATTTTTTGTTGAGTTTTGTGTTGAGAAGTTTTCAAGTTTTGGGGTAAAGATTTGAAGGATTATGGAATAAGGAGTGGAAAGAGCCTAAGCTTGGGGATGCCCAAGGCATCCCAAGGTAAAATTCAAGTACAACCAAAAGCCTAAGCTTGGGGCATCCCCTCTTTCGTCTTCGTCCATCGGTAACTTTACTTGATGCTATATTTTTATTCACCACATGATATGTGTTTTTCTTGGAGCGTCTTGTATGATTTGAGTCTTTGCTTTCTTAGTTTAACACAATCATCCTTGCTGTACACACCTTTTGGGAGAGACACACATGAATCGGAATTTATTAGAATACTCTATGTGCTTCACTTATATATTTTGAGCTAGATAATTTTGCTCTAGTACTTCACTTATATCTTTTTAGAGCACGACAATGGTTTTATTTTATAGAAATTATTGATCTCTCATGCTTCACTTATATTATTTTGAGAGTCCTTTAGAACAGCATGGTAATTTGCTTTGGTTAAAATTTTAGTCCTAATATGATGAGCATCCAAAAAGGTATAATAAAAACTATCATATAAAGTGCATTGAATACTATGCAAAGTTTGATACTTGATGATTGTTTTGAGATATGAGGATGGTAATATTAGAGTCATGCTAGTTGAGTAGTTGTGAATTTTAGGAATACTTGTGTTAAAAGTTTGTGATTCCTGTAGCATGCACGTATGGTGAACCGTTATGTGATGAAGTTGGAGCATGATTTATTTATTGATTGTCTTCCTTATGTGTGGAGGTCGGGATCGCGCGATGGTTAACTCCTACCAACCCTTCCCCTAGGAGCATGCATGTAGTACTTTGTTTTGATAACTTGTAGATTTTTGCAATAAGTATGTGAGTTCTTCATGACTAATGTCGAGTCCATGGATTATATGCACTCTCACCCTTCCACCATTGCTAGCCTCTCTTGTGCCGCGAAACTTTCGCCGGTATCATACACCTACCATATACCTTCCTCAAAACAGCCACCATACCTACCTATTATGGCATTTCCATAACCATTCCGAGATATATTGCCATGCAACTTTCCACCGCTACGTTTATTATGACACGCTCCTCCATTGTCATATTGCTTTGCATGATCATGTAGTTGACATTGTATTTGTGGCAAAGCCACCATTCATAATTCTTTCATACATGTCACTCTTGATTCATTATACCGGTACACCGCCGGAGGCCTCCACATAGAGTCATATTTTGTTCTAAGATTCTTGAGTTGTAAGTAGATAAAAGTGTGATGATCTTCATTATTAGAGCATTGTCCCATGTGAGGAAAGGATGATGGAAGCAATGATTCCCTCACAAGTTGGGATGAGTCTCCGGACTTTATGAAAAATAAAAGAGGCCAAAGAAGCCCAAATAAAAAAAGGCCAAAGAAGCCCACCAAAAAAAGAAAAAATGAGAGAAAAAGAGAGAAGGGACAATGTTACTATCCTTTTACCACACTTGTGCTTCAAAGTAGCACCATGATCTTCATGATAGAGAGTCTCCTATGTTGTCGCCTTCATATGCTAGTGGGAATTTTTAATTATAGAACTTGGCTTATATATTCCAATGATGGGCTTCCTCAAATTTCCCTAGGTCTTCGTGAGCAAGCAAGTTGGATGCACACCCCCTTAGTTTCTTTTGATGAGCTTCCATACACTTATAGCTCTAGTGCATCCGTTCCATGGCAATCCCTACTCACTCACATTGATATCTATTAATAGGCATCTCCATAGCCCGTTGATACGCCTAGTTGATGTGAGACTATCTTCTCCTTTTTGTCTTCTCCACAACCACCATCCTATTCCACCTATAGTGCTATGTCCATGGCTCACGCTCATGTATTGCGTGAAGATTGAAAAAGTTTGAGAATACTAAAGTATGAAACAATTGCTTGGATGAAACCGGGGTTGTGCATGATTTAAATATTTTGTGTGATGAAGATAGAGCATAGCCAGACTATATGATTTTGTAGGGATAACTTTCTTTGGCCATGTTATTTTGAGAAGACATGATTACTTTGTTAGTATGCTTGAAGTATTATTACTCTTATGTCAATATTAAACTTTTGTCTTGAATCTTTCGGCTTTGAAAATTCATGCCACAATAAAGAAAATTACATTGAGAATTATGCTAGGTAGCATTCCACATCAAAAATTCTGTTTTTATCATTTACCTACTCGAGGACGAGCAGGAATTAAGCTTGGGGATGCTTGATACGTCTCCAACGTATCTATAATTTCTGATTGCTCCCTGCTATTATATTATCTATTTTCGATGTTTAATGCGCTTTATTATAACTTTTATATTATTTTTGGGATTAACCTATTAACCGAAGGCCCCGTCCAAATTGTTGTTTTTTGCCTATTTTAGTGTTTCGCAGAAAAGGAATATCAAACGGAGTCCAAATGGAATGAAACCTTTGGGAGAGTCGTTTTTGGAACAAACACAATCCAGGAGACTTGGAGTGGACGTCAAGGAAGCAACGAGGCGGCCACGAGGCAGGGAGGTGCGCCCAGGGGGGTAGGCGCGCCCCCCACCCTTGTGGGCCCCTCGTGGCTCCCCTGACCGACTTCGTTCGCCTATATATACTCATATATGCTGAAAACATCCGAGAGCACCACGAAACCCTATTTCCACCGCTGCAACCTTCTGTACCCATGAGATCCCATCTTGGGGCCTTTTCCAGAGCTCCGCCGGAGGGGGAATCGATCATGGAGGGCTTCTACATCAACACCATAGCCTCTCCAATGAAGTGTGAGTAGTTTACCTCAGACCTTCGGGTCCACAGTTCTTAGCTAGATGGCTTCTTCTCTCTCTTTGGATCTCAATACAAAGTTCTCCTCGATCTTCTTGGAGATCTATTCGATGTAATTCTTTTTGCGGTGTGTTTGTCGAGATCCGATGAATTGTGGGTTTATGATTAAGATTATCTATGAACAATATTTGAATCTCCTCTGAATTCTTTTATGTATGATTTGTTATCTTTGCAAGTCTCTTCGAATTATCAGTTTGGTTTGGCCTACTAGATTGATCTTTCTTGCAATGGGGGAAGTGCTTAGCTTTGGGTTCAATCTTGCAGTGTCCTTTCCAAGTGACAGCAGGGGCAGCAAGGCACATATTGTATTGTTGCCATGGATGATAAAAAGATGGGGGTTATATCATATTGCTTGAGTTTATCCATCTACATCATGTCATCTTGCCTAATGTGTTACTCTGTTCTTATGAACTTAATACTCTAGATGCATGCTGGATAGCGGTCGATGTGTGGAGTAATAGTAGTAGATGCAGAATCGTTTCGATCTACTTGTCGCGGACGTGATGCCTATATACATGATCATGCCTAGATATTCTCATAACTATGCACTTTTCTATCAATTGCTTGACAGTAATTTGTTCACCCACCATAATACTTATGCTATCTTGACAGAAGCCACTAGTGAAACCTATGGCCCCCGGGTCTATTTTCCATCATATAAGTTTCTGCTCTATTTTATTTTGTAGTCTTTACTTTTCAATCTATATCAGAAAAATACCAAAAATAATTATCTTATTATCTCTATCAGATCTCACTTTTGCAAGTGGTCGTGAAGGGATTGAAAACCCCCTTATCACGTTGGTTGCAAGGTTCTTATTTGTTTGTGCAGGTACGAGGGATTTGAGTGTAGCCTCCTACTGCATTGATACCTTGGTTCTCAAAAACTGAGGGAAATACTTACGCTACTTTGCTGCATCACCCTTTCCTCTTCAAGGGAAAACCAACGCATGCTCAAGAGGTAGCAGGAACCCGAATAGGCGATAAACCAGGACTAGAGTCTTGCGTGGTTAGTTGGTCATGGCCGACACCCTCGCCAGGCTTCCCCTTGAAGGTTGCCGAGATACACGACGTGTACATGGCGGAAAGTAGAGAGAGCGTGGCTGAAGAAGTACACCCCTGCAGGGTTAACATCATCTATTCGAATAGCCGCGTCCGCGGTAATGGACTACTGGGTTGCTTATGCAGTTCATAGAAAAGTGAAAGTGGATACTCTTAAATGTGCAAGATAGGTGTGAGTGCTATGGATGGCCTTCTCATAGGGAGACGGGAGTGGATCCATAGTGGTGTATTGATATAGTGAGTATGTGGACTCGTGTGCGCCACCTCAAAAGAGTTACTAGCAGTCGTAGTACATGATAGGCACTGAGTCAAAGCTGGTTTGCTGTAGTTAAACTCCACCACCCCTTTGTTGATGCTGATGCATATGTAGTTAGTTCTGATGTAAGTCTTGCTAGGTACATTTGTACTCACGCTTTCTTATTTTATGTTTTTGCAGAGAGACTTCAGTTCCGCGCGGACTTTGATGTTTAGCTTGTTACCTCAGCTATGATCTTGCACCCTTGGGAGGGTCTTGTTGATAGTCAAGCTTCTCACCCTTTTTCATTTGTAGTTGTCTGTACTCAGACATGTTATGCTTCGGTTGCCTGTATGCTCTATATGTTGGGTCATGTGACCCATGATTGTAATATCTGGCTCCCCGGAGCCTATTGAATAAATACTTTGAGTCGTAGAGTTTTGTTGTGATGCCATGTTGTATTCGCACATATCGAGCATATTGTGTGTAGTCATTGAAATGCTTGGTATGTGTGGGATCCGACAACCTAGTTGTTTATTCTTGGCAGCCTCTCTTATGGGGAAATGTCTCCTAGTGCTTCCACTGAGTCATGGTAGCTTTCTACTGCTCCAGAACACTTAGGTTGGCCGACATGTGTCCTTCTTCGTTCTTGTGTCTGTCCCCTCAGGGAAATGTCACGCGTTGTTCCTTTAAGTCCTTGTAGCTTGCTACGACTTGGGTTCATATGTTGATGACCGGCACGTTCGTTGCTGGGCCATGTATGTGTGTCCCTATAAGTTAGGGCCACCTCAGGTTTACCACTAGTCATGTCGGCCCGGCTTCTCTTTCATATGGATGCTAGCGACACTATAATATACGTGAGCCAAAAGGCGCAAATGGCCCCATGCCAGGTAAGGTGGCACTCATGGGTATACCGTGCGTGAGGCCGCAAAGTGCTATGATGTGTTACATGCTAGATTGGTGTGACCTAGGATCGGGGTCCCGACAGATGAATGCCATTTTTTCTAAGAATATGCTTTGAGTAGTAGCAATCATGGAAGGCTATATGATGATTTAGTATGTGGAGCTCTTATTACATAGACTTTGTTGTATATGTTGAATTGCAATTGTTTGGTGACTAAGAATATAGGTTGTTGAGTTTCAAGAGAATTCATTGTTTGAACCTTAACATGTGAATTGGTTGCTACTTTAACATGAAAAGTTTTATGAGAAAGGATTGTTGTTATGATGCTAGGAAAAGTGATTAAAATTATCATTAATCAAACTTGTGCACTTTACTGGCATTCACACTTCATAAATTATTTCTTTTATCATTTACCTACTCAAGGACGAGTAGGAGTTAAGCTTGGGGATGTTGATACGTCTCTAACGTATCTATAATTTATGAAGTATTCATGCTATTATATTATCATTCTTGGATGTTCTAAAATCATTTTATAGCAACTTTATGTCATTTTTTTGGTACTAACCTATTGACATAGTGCCCAGTGCTAGTTGTTGTTTTTTCGTTTGCTTTTTACATCACAGAAAATCAATACCAAACGGAGTCCAAACGCAACGAAACGTTTTGGAAATTTTTTATGGACCAGAAGATATCCAATGGCCCAAATAAGTGCCAGAGGGGAGACCCGACGGGGGCACAACCCACCAGGGCGCGCCTGGGGGCCCAAGTGCCCACGTTGGTGACCTCCCGCACCGCCTCTTCACCCTATAATTTGTAAAATATTCCAAAAACCCTGGGGATAACCCCTAGATTAGAAGTTCCGCCGCTGCAAGCCTTTGTAGCCACAAAAACCAATCTAGACCCCATTTTGGCACTCCGTCGGAGGGGGAATTCATCTCCGGTGGCCATCTTCATCATCCCGGTGGCCACCATGATGAGGACGGAGTAGTCCACCCTCGGGGCTGGGGGTTTGTACCATTAGCTATATGTTTAATCTCTCTCTCTCTCTCCTGTTCTTGAGATGTCATGATCTTGATGTATCGCGAGCTTTGTTAATATAGTCGGATCATATGGTGTTTTCCCGTCTCTATCTTGTGATGAATTGAGGTTTCCCTTTGAGATTTTGTTTTATCGGATTGAATACTTGTATGGATTTGAGAGCACTTGATATATGTCTTGCATATGAATACCCATGGTGACAATGGCGTGTTATGTTGATTCACTTGATATATGTTTTGGCACTCAACTCATGGATTCCCGAGGTGACATTGGGGTAATCTATGCGTAGGGGTTGATGCACGTTCTTGTCTTTGTTTCTCTGGTAGAAATCTTGGGGCACTCATTGAGGTTATTTGTGTTGGATTGAGTATTATGAATCTGAATTTGCTTTGGTGTTATTTTAGTACGAACTCTTGATAGATTGATCAGAAAGAATAGATACGTGTTAATTTAGTACGAACTCTTGATAGATCGATCGAAAAGAATAACTTGGTGTTATTTTAGTACGAACTCTTGGACAGATTGATCAGAAAGAATAGCTACAAACAATTTCTTCTTCTATTCTCTGCTAGATAGGAACTTTGGAGTGATTCTTCATCGCACATTAAGGGATGGTTATATGATCCAATTAGATTATAACTGTTGAGAGATTGCACTAGTGAAAGTACAGACCCTAGGCCTCATTTTCAAGCATTGCAATGCCGTTTATGTTCTGTTTTATCAATTGCTACATTTTTGTTTTTATTGTTCTTAGTACAAAAAACAATATCTACTATCCATATTACACTTTTATCACCATCTCTCCACCGCTCTAGTGCACCTATAAAAATTACCGTTGTATTTGGTGTGTTCGGGACGCATGAGACTTATTATTATTTGGTTGCAGGGTTGTTTGAGAGAGACCATCTTCATGCTACTCCTCCCAAAGATTGATAAACCTTAGGTCATCCACTTGAGAGAAATTGCTACTGTCCTACAAAACTCTGCGCTTGGAGGCCCAACACGTGTCTACAAGAACAAAGTTGCGTAGTAAACATCACTGGCCATTTTAGCACATCCTTAACCTTGCTTTGATCCACATCTATTCCTTTGGTAGAGAGGATATGCCCCAAGAATCCAACTTGCTTGAGCCAGAACTAACACTTAATGAATTTTGCATATAACTGGTGGTCACGAAGCCTTTGCAATACAACTCAGAGGTGTTGTTTATGCTCTTCTTATCCTTCAGAGTATATGAGAATATCATCGATGAAGACCACCACAAACTTTTCCAAGAAGTCCATGAACACTTTGTTCATCATATGTATGAAGATGCTAGGGGCATTTGTCAAACCGAATGACATAACTGTATATTCATACAGACCAAATCGAGTAGTGAATACGGTCTTAGGAATATCTTCCTTCTTGATCTTGAGTTGATGGTACCCGGTCCTTAAATCAATCTTGGAAAAGATTTGAGCTCCATTCAGTTGATTGAATAAATCATCAATTCTGGAGAGCGGGTGCTTGTTCTTGATAGTGACATCATTGAGCTGGCGGTAGTCTACACACATCCCAAGACTACCATCTTTCTTATCCACGAATATGGCTGGTGACCCCCAAGGTGAAGAACTTGGGCGGATGTAACCTTTCTTGAGCATCTCGTCAAGTTGCTTCTTTAGCTCAACCAGTACGGATGAAGGCATCCGGTAATACTTCTTGTATATGGGTGTCGTTCCTGGCACGAGATCAATAGCAAACTCGAGCTCCCGATCTGCGGGCATTCCTGGCAATTCTTTAGGGAATACATATGGAAAGTCACTGACCGCTAGTATTAATTCCATGCCCGAGGATATAGCTATGAAAATCATCTCCTTCTTAGGCATGGTCCCGCAAGCCACAAACTATACTCCTTATCCTAGCAGATTTGATAATGTAACTTCTTGGGTTGCATAGTTGATGCAAACATGATGTTTGGTCAGCTAATCCATTCCTTGCAGATTCAATTTCTACTAGGGTGGCAGGAAAAATAACTCCATGGACATTTATCTCCAAGCCACGGCATACCACATTAGTTTTGAGCATGGATCCCGGGGATTGCACCATCATTCTTTTCTCAAGAAGAGAGCAACATAACTTGTTTAGGGAAACAAAAGTCCGTGAAATAAAGGAATGGGAAGCCTCAGAGTCAAATAAAATTATTGCAGGTATGCTATTAATAGGAAACATACCAATGACCACTTCACGGTTTTCTTGGGCTTCTTCGACGGATAGACG
Organism: Triticum aestivum; assembly: GCF_018294505.1. Classification (NCBI taxonomy): domain Eukaryota; kingdom Viridiplantae; phylum Streptophyta; class Magnoliopsida; order Poales; family Poaceae; genus Triticum; species Triticum aestivum. The sequence continues at coordinate 504,784,952 of NC_057810.1, read as the reverse complement.
ATGCACCTGGACTTGGATAAGCTCCTGCTCGGTGAAAGATTCCACGTGGTTCACTGATGCGGCATGAACTATGTCGGTATTTCCCCAAAGAGGAAGGGATAATGCAGCACAACTATGGTAGGTATTTCCCTCAGCGATGAGACGAAGGTTATCAAACCAGTAGGAGAACCACACAACACTATGTAAACGGTACCTACACACAAAGAACAAATACTTGCAACCCAACGTGTAAGAGGGGCTGTCAATCCCTCTCAGGTAAAAAGATAGATAAAATTGTAGTAGATTGGATAAATAGATCTCGCAAGAACGCAAAATAAAATAAATAACAAAAAAGTGTAGCAAGGTATTTTCGGAGTTTTGGATTAATAGATCTGAAAAGAAAAGCAAACAAAAATAGATCTCAAAGGCAAATATGATAAAGAAGACACATGGGGGCCGTAGATTTCACTAGTGGCTTCTCTCGAGAAAAATAGCATACGGAGGGTAAACAAATTATTGTTGGGCAATTGATAGAACTTCAAATAATTATGACAATACTAGGAAATGATCATTATATAGGCATCACGTCCAAGATTAGTAGACCGACTCCTGCCTGCATCTACTACTATTGCTCCACACATCAACCGCTATCCAGCATGGATCTAGTGTATTAAGTTCATGGAGAAACGGAGTAACACAATAAGAATGATGACATGATGTAGACAAGATCTATTCATTAGGAATAGACCCCGTCTTGTTATTCTTAATAGCAATGATACATACATGTCATGTCCCTTTTTGTCACTGGGATTTGAGCACCGTAAGATCGAACCCATCACAAAGCACCTCTTCCCATGGCAAGAAAAAATGATCTAGTCGGCCTAACTAAACCAAAGATTTGAAGAAGAAATATGAGGCTATAAGTAATCATGCATATAAGAGATGAAAAGACTCAAATAACTTTCATGGACAAAAACATAGATCTTATCATGAACTCAAAGTTCATCGGATCCAAACAAACACACCACAAAAAGTGTTACATCAAATAGATCTCCAAGAGACCATTGTGTTGAGAATCGAAAGCGAGAGAGAGAGAGAGAGAGGAAACCATCTAGCTACTAAATACGGACACGAAGGTCTACAATGAACTACTCACGCATCATCGGAGAGGCGCCAATGAGGATGATGAACCCCTCCGTGATGGTGTCTAGATTGGATCTGGTGGTTCTAGAACTTGCGGCAGCTGGAATTGTTTTTCATCGACTACCCTAGAGTTTTTGGAATATTGGGGTATTTATAGAGCAAAGAGGCGGTGTAGGAGGCCACCGAGGTGGGCACATCCCACCAGGGCGTGCCTGGGCCCCGAAGTGCGCCCATGTGGGTTGTGCCCCCCTTAGGGCACCCCTTTGGTACTTCTTTGGTCTATCTTGTGTCTTCTGCTCCAGGAAAAATCTCCAAAAAGTTTCTCTGCGTTTGGACTCCGTTTGGTATTGATTTTCTGTGAAGTAAAAAAACAAGCAAAAAACAACAACTGGCACTGGGCACTATGTCAATAGGCTAGTCCCAAAAAATGATGTAAAGTTGCTATAAAATGATTCTAAAACATCCCAGAATGATAATATACCAGCATGGAACAATAAAAAATTATAGATACGTTGGAGACGTATCAGCATCCCCAAGCTTAATTCCTGCTCTTCCTCGAGTAGGTAAATGATAGAAAAAGAATTTTTGATGTGGAATGTTGCCTAACATGTTCATCACATATTCTTTCTTTTGTAGCATGGACATTTGGACTTTTATATGATTCAAAGCAATAGTCTGGTTTTGACATGAAGATTTCAATACTCAAGCATATCAACGAGCAGCTATGTATTCTCAAAATATCAATGCTAAAGCAAGTTATCCCTAGCCCATTATGCTCAATCATTGATCCATTCATGAAACACACTCGCATATTAGATACACCCAATGCTCAAGTACGATCATAGTGCCCTTAGTTGATACTTTATAAGAGAAGATGGAGACTCAAATAAAAAATAAAATTTGCATTAAGTAAATAGAAATGCCCTTCGCAAAGGGAAGTAGGGATTTGTAGAGGTGCCAGAGCTCAAAGCAAAAAAGATAGAGATAAAACATTTTGGGTGGCATGCCTTTCCTGTCAACGAAAATGACTGAGTAATTCCCAAAACTTTCCATGCTAGATATATCATAGGCAGTTCCCAAACAGAAATAATGTTTATTCCTTTTTCCACCATACTTTCACATTCCACGACTAGCCAAATCCATGAGTGCCGTCCATACCAACACTTTCCAAGGAATTTATTATTTGACAACATAAAGTAAATTATTTTTTCATTTCGGTACTGGGCATCCTTAATACCTTTGCCGTACTCCCGTGCAATGACAAGTGAATAAACACTCGTCTTGAGAATAGCACGTCTAGCATGGAAAATATTGGCCACCCCCTGCCGTTTCATGAGCGGTACAAGCACACAAAAAGGAAATTTATTTTGAAAATTAGAGATGGCACATGCAAATTAACTTAGAACGGCACAGAAATACCGCATATAGGTAGGTATAGTGGACTCATGTGGCAAAAATGGGTTTAAGGATTTTGGATGCACAAGTAGTATTCCTACTTAGTACAAGTGAAGGCTAGCACAAGATTGAGAAGCATCCAACCAAGAAACGAAAAATCTCATAGGAGAGCATTAAGCATTACTAACACTAAATAATGCACCACAAGTAGGATGTAATTTCATTACATAACTATTGACTTTCGTGCTTGCATAGGGAATCACAAACCTTAACACCAATATTCTTACTAAAACATAATTACTCATTAACATGGCTCACATATGACTATCAAAATATTGCAAAACTATTACAAAGAATCAAGTTTATTTTGTCCAATGATCTTCATGAATTTTTTTATTATATCCCTCTTGAATATCTATCACTTTGGGACTAATTTAATATGTTGCTTTTTGATAGCTCAAACAAATCTAAGTGAAGAACATGAGCATAAAATTTTCTTTTCTCAAAATGATATAAGTGAAGCATGAGATAATTTCTTAAAAATTTACTAACTCTCAAATAAATGTAAGTGAAGCATGAGAGCATTTCTTCAAAAATAATAAAGCACACCATGCTCAAAAAGATACAAGTGAAGCACTAGAGCAATTCCATAGCTCAAGAAAAATTTAAGTGAAGCACATAGAGCAATTTTAACAAATCATGACATAATTTTGGATCTATCAAATAGGTGTGTTCAGCAAGGATACTTGACTTAAACTAAAAATAAAAACAAGCAAAGACTTATATAATACAAGGCGCTCGAAGCAAAACTCATGATATGTCACGATTAAAAACATAGCTCCAAGTAAAATACCGATGGTCGTTAGAAGAAAGAGGGGATGCCACTCAGGGCATCCCCAAGCTTAGTTGCTTGTTCCTCTTTGGACAATAACTTGGGGTGCCATGGGAATCCCCAAGCTTAGGATCTTCTTACTCCTTATTCCTTCGTCCATCATGATCTCACCCAAAACTTGAAAACTTCAATCACACAAAACTCAACAAAATCTTCATGAGATCCATTAGTATAAGAAAGCAAATCACTACTCTAAGTACTATTGCAAACCCATTAATATTTTATTTTTGCATTATATCTACTATATTAAAACTTTACTATAGCTTATACCCGCCAATACAAACCATAGATTCATCAAAATAAACAGAGAATGCAAAGAAAATAGAATCTTGCAAAAATAGAACAGTCTATAGTAATCTGAAAACTTCGATTACTTATGGAACTCAACAAATTGTTAAAAATTAGGAAGATGTAGGAAATTTGTATATAAATCTTGTCTAAAGATTTCAGACGATTTCGCCACTTTTATGATTTTTGAAAACTATTTTACTGGAGGAAAAAGTTTCTATTTTCCAACAAGATCAAATCAACTATCACCCAACATGATTCCAAAGGCTTTGCTTGGCACAAACACTAATTAAAACATTAAAAACACAATTATAACGGTATTATAGTTGTGTAAACACTTAAGAACAGAAAGAAAAAGGTAAAAATAAATTTATTCATTGGGTTACCTTGAAACAAGCGCTATTGTTTTATGCCCTTAGCTAGGCATAAATCATAGATCTAAGTGTTGCCATCTTTAGTTTTAGATCCATAAGATGCTCTCATGATTGATTCATGTGGTGGCTTAATTCTTGTTCTAGGGAAGCGTTCCATCCCCTTTCTTCGTGGAAATTTAAATTTAATATTGCCTTGTTTCGTATCAATCACGGCACCAATAGTACGTAAAAACGGTCTACCAACACTACTGCAGGATGCTGCTAACGTGACACTATGATCAGAGACCCTTCAAGAAACTATGTGCGATGCAATAATCGCAAACGGTGGTGTCAGAGAACAGTAAAAAATGTCCAAAACGCTTGCGATGACCGATGCATCAAACATGGTTCAGATTTTAGTTGCGTGTGCAATGTAGGACATACGGTTGATTCAGCCGAACTATTTGTGGTGAGGAAGAACAACAGAAACGGGCAGCCATATCAATGTGTGTGCGATATACGGCATACAGTTTGCTCTGATGAACCGTTTGCGATGATTGAGGTGAATACAAATGATTCAGCGTAACAAGATGTGTGTGATACCTGACAAACAGGTCGGTAATCAAAATTGTGTGCGATCATTATAGACAGCCCATACGGTCTTTTTTTGTGAATTGTGTGTTCGTCATGGCACACAGTTCAACAAACCAACCTATGGGCGATAATGTAGAAGATCTCTGTCGAATACATATTACTAACCGTGTCCAATGAGATTGACAGGATAAACAAAGATATATACAATCTGCTTAATTTATTCCTTGTTGTTGTTGTTGTTGTTGTCGTTGTTGTTGTTGGGTGGCCCTGTGACATCGTCTTGGTGAGGATGCTTCTTGCCGCTAACCGTTGGCTTTTCATCACTGTCGCCGTCGTCATCGTCGTTGTTGTTTTCCTCCTCCTCCTCCTCATTCGACCATTCCTCCTCATCATCATCGTCGTGCCGATCTTCTTCGTCCTTCGATGGCTCCACATCCATCTGGTTGTCGTCTGACGACTCCGGAGATGGCGTCCCTTCCATGAACCGGATATAATCATGGTCTGGGCTTGACGCCAGACTCATGGAAGACGAGCGGGATGATTCTGATGTTGACCTATCATTGGGCGCCAGACTGCTGGCCGAACTGCCGTCCTTGCTGTCGCTCGACATGGTTGCAGAGTGTCTGACAGTGTGTAGCGCGGTCTGACGGGGACGATCAAGATGGTAGACACTTAAGCGGGGTATGAAGAGAAGAGGAACTGCCAATTGAAGCGGGGTTGACGTATTATCTAACCATAATTATTTGTACCTAGTCGCTACAAATTCCCGGGGTTGCACATGACTCCTATTGGCTATTTAGTTGGTTTCCTTTTTCAGGACAAAAACAAGGAACGAGTTTTGGGATTATGCACCGGTAACGGTACGAACGTAGTAGGACAGTTGGCAAGCAATACATTAAGTTGTTCTTATCGATAAAGCCAATAATAATCAAACTAGAAAGGAAAAGAAAAAAGACAAAGAAAAGTATATGCATGAATCTTTGCGTAACATCAGTGGCATAGGAGTACCTAGATGTGCATTATTTAGAGCACATCTAGATGTGCTTTAGCAATACTGTCAAACAAAACCCCTAATCATCATTGCAAATAGCGCATAGAACATGGCTAATGCGACAACCACAACTACACATGCTAGTTCCTTCTTGTCTCTTGCTTTCATCTGTTGCCTGTGATTGATTCTTTCTTGCTTCATCGTACTGATTATACATTCTAGATCACCCAGTTTCTTCTGATTATACATTCTAGATCACCCAGTTTCTTCTTCAGCTTAACGTTATCTTCTGCGAGCTTGGTGATAACACTCCGAGCCCTGCCATGCCATTCTTCATCCAGCTAGTTAACAAAGGCACAAGCCTCATATCCCTGCCAATGTTAAATAGTATTCAGGATGAGCGGTGACATTAACTCAAGTAAAATGATGAACTTACCACTAACCTCTAAGGGGAAACTGAGAAACCGCCTGCCAATGTCGAATCCCTCCGTGCATACACGTCAAGCGGGAGTGTGCCCGTGCACACAACTCATCTTTTGGTACTTCTCGGTGGAGCAAAACACGAAGTCGAACTCATGTTGTGGGAGTCTGGAGTCATGCTCCAGATCCGGCGGCAGATCACTTGCCTGGGGGGATTCAATTCAGGACGGATTCAGCAAGGAGCTACTTTGGACATGCTAAAAAAGATCGGATAGATTGGAACCTGACAGGATGATTCGGATCCATAGTACACCTGCCTTCTGATGACCTTAGGCAAGTGCTCGGCGGTGACCGCCGTCGTGGCGGCGATACGAGCAGGAGCAGCCACACCGAAACCATCAGCACCACTCGCCCGCAATCCCCCAATGTCAGCTCCACGCGAGGGAATTTGGAGGCTATGGAGAGATTTGGGGGAAATGGGGAAACTGTGGGGATAAGCTAACAGTCGGGAACTACATATGGCACTATATATATGTTGAAGTACACGACACACTGTTTATACATGTCGTTTGTGTCAGGTATTACAACGTAACAGAGAAGCATAAAATCATCAAAAACCTAAGTTCATTCGGGGTCAACTTAATGATCCCAGTTCCCCCATGTACATGGGAATTAAGACATAAGACTAGTCTTTATGCCTACCCTGCAACTTAATTTGTTCAATTTAGAACTATCGCGTGTACTGAATTTGTGAGTTATGCCCGGTTTTCTGTTGATGTAAGAACCGTTAATATGTTGACCTTGTATGTTGTCAGCTCAGGCAATGAATATGAACTGTTTTTTTTTTATTATTATTATTATATCATGGAGGTAGCACACTCAATTGATCTCACTACAGTATGTGTAAACAAAAATATGTATGCAATCTGGATTGCGAATAGCACTCGGTCCATTGATGAAAGCCGTGTGCCGACAAAATCTCGCCCACGATCTGAGTCGTGCATTCTGATTGGCCAGAATCCAAACCCCATGGATCATACGTCTACACTGTTGGATGCTCCCAGATCGAACGGCGATCCTCATCCCTTTCAGCAGCACATGCAATTCCAGTTGTAATTTTATTTTTATGCACAAAATGCACGTTAAACTCAAAAAAATGTCTTAAAATATAGCTAACAATACCCGAAATGCGCTAGAAAATAAAACCCGTGGTATAATAGTGATTGCGTACCGTGGAAATATTTATGAGGCCAAACAAAGAAATCAACGGCCATAGGAGTTTGAATTGACACGTCTCCTTTGGGAAACCATGATCCTTCATGTGAGATGCTCCGGTTTCGAAGGAACGATCGCCAAAACTTGTGCCAAACTTTACCATTTTTTTCCACGGGGTCGTGATAGCACTCCACAGGCACACATCGATTTTGATGAGATGTCCCGACTCCATCTGAATTTCATGTAATTAAAATATTAACTAGGCCTACGCCGGTGGCTGCACCTCGCGTCCGAAATGTTTGAAACTTCTCCCCGCTTCTTGAACAAACGGATGAAAACTCGCAAAGCGACGCACAAATGATCTGTACACCTTCTTTGCTAGGCTGGTCGTAATGGGATATCATAGCTAGTATCATGCCAACTAGGCAATTTTGATGAGTTGTCATAGAATTAAATGAAGAAAGAGAGGGTTAAGTACGTATCATATCATGAAACTGTGTGTCATAATAAATGATATATATGCTACTATGTGTCATGCATGATACTAGTATATGATCGATACTCCCTCCGTCCGGGTTTATTAGGCCTAAAGACAACTTCTCTTAGACCAAGACACACAGTAATTTGCTCACTTAATTATTCCATTCCACTCCCAGTGCACTCTCTCACATGCATGCAACCAATGAAAAAGCATGCATGAAGTGTATTAATTTTCCAACCATGGCACCAACAACAATGGCTTTCAGTGCAACCAATGAAATGGTTTCATGCATGCACCTTTCCAAAGCGGGGCCTTATAAAAAGGGACATGCATGCTTGTGTTGCTGAGAGGCCTAATAAACCCGGATAGAGGGAGTACTAGCTAGCTACCTCTGTAATGCGTGCATAGTATCATAAGTTAGACTGTGTATACCCACAGTGGGAGTAACATAGGTAGTAACATCACACATATCTAGATAAAATAGATGATGTGGCAAGCTATAAATGAATAAAGAGAGGCATGTGGTAACATAGCTAATTACTAATTAAGACTAGCCACAGTGCATAGTAACATACACTAGTAACATACACATATCCCTAGCCTATGTTACTATACCTTCATAGTGGGTAGTAACATAAATGTGGTGTCATGCAAAGCTTCATTTATTAGGTTATAGACTCATGGTGCATTAAGACATGTGATGTTACGGTAACTAGCTAAGTTACTCAAACTACCTCTCCTCATTAACTCATTGCCACATAAGCATATTTGTTTAGTTGGACTTGATGTTACTGCTAAAGTTACTCCCATTGTGGCTAGTCTAATAGTATGAGTAACATCACACATATCAAGGCAAGATGAATCTATAGCTTAATAAATGCAGTGTTACGCATGTTACCACACATATGTTACTCCCCACTATAGAGGTAGTAGCATGGAGTAGTAACATATGGGCATGTTACACTACCCATTGTGGCTAGTCTTAGGCCCTTCCCAATGCTCCACCTTGTATAGGTGCTAAGCCTACCATGTAGGCAAAAAATCTGATGTGGCAGGACAATTAAGAGGAGATCAGAGATGGGTTTGGTGACCCCAGGAAGAACCAATGCCAAGCGTGCAAACCTAGGACAAACATTTAAATGAAGCAAGCTCACCAATGCATGAAAGAGTTTAGTAGCTAAGTCATTAAATGAAGGGAGGTTAGCAACAACAACTTAAGAAACAATGCATTGGGGACTATAGTTGCTAAACTATTTAATGCCCTTAGCACCTCATCTAAGCAACTATCCTTTGGAAGAGGTCTTAGTATCTTAGGTTGCCTTATATATTAATTTGTGATGCATGACACAAAGTAGTACAATATTTAATATGTTATACCGTATATCATGATATGATACCCGACCCACACCCTCTCTTTCCTCATTTAACTGTGTGCCACATCATCCAAAAAGTCTAGTTGACATGCATATGATGCCGCTTGATACTCCCATTACGAACAACCTTAGGGGTGGCCATAGTGGGGGTATCATAGCCGGTATCATGCACTTGAGAATAGCAAATATGATATTGTGTGGCAAAGAAGCAGTAACATAGATAATGTAACATATATAATATAAATGTTATACTACTTTGTGTCGTGCACATGGCCATAAATACGGTCATCTATGGTATATATATATATACTAGCTCTATGATACTATATATATGCACTATAAGAAGGTATGTACGTAGTACCATACACTATATAGTATCATATGCATGATACTATAGTGTATATAGAAATTAAACAAGATCTCTTTTCTTTTTGAATATATTCAAAGTTTGAGATTGCTAGTGAGGCTTGCCGCCTGGATAAAATGTACCAGAAAATCGAAACATAGGGTACAATCATGATTTCTTACCATGGGAGAAAAATTTGGAGGCGAGACGATGAACTCATGTTTTCATTCAAACAAAAAAAAGGTTGTTAGTTAATGTAAATGTTTTCAAATAGCACATGGTTCACTCACGAGAGCCGTGTGTCCACTAAACTGTGGCTGATGCCCCACTACCACACGCGCGACCTGAGTCATGCATTCTGATTGGCCCGAATCCAAACCCCACGGATCGTACGTCTGCACCCTTGGATGCTCCCAGATCGAACGACGATCCTCATCCCTTTCGACAACAAATGCAGTTCCGGTTGTGATTTTTTATGCGGTTTCAACTCCTCCTCTGACTCCTTCACCACCCGTTTATGCTGTTAGTTAATGTAAATGTTTTCAAATAGCACACGGTTCACTCACGGAAGCCGCGTTCCTACCAAACCGTGGCCGATGCCCCCCCCTTGCTGCGCACGCGATCTAAGTCGTGCGTTCTGATTGGCCAGAACCGAAACCCCATGGATCGTACGTCTGCACCATTGGATGCTCCCAGATCAAACGGCAATCCTCATCCCTTTTGACAGGAAATGCAGTCCGCCTAGGAATTGATTTATATGCCAAAATGCACGGTAAATGCCAAAAAATGTCTTACATATAGCACACGAGACCTGAAATGCGCTAGCAAATCAAACCCGTGGTATAATGGTGATTGCTTAACGTGGGAAAAATTTAGAGGTGAAACGATGAACTCACGTCTTCATTTCAAACGAAATTTTTCTCTTTGTGCACACGAGCGCTTAGAAGCAACCGTTTGCATATGCCTTTCCGCGCGGCGACCGGGGATATTTTCCACCCTTTTCACCCTGGCCGCCAACACCCCACCACGGCCCGCCCGCGTTTCACTCAACTAGTCCACCCAATCTCCATGGCCAGCTCCCCCTCCCCCAGATCCACATCAGAATTCTCTCCGCCATCGGCATGCTCACCCCGACCATGTTCCCACTCTTTGGCATCAAGACTACCTCCACTGTCGTTCCCAACACGCGGCTGCCCGCACCTCGCCATCTTCGTTTGCTCGCCATCCACCCTCGAGCATATCGATGATGTAATCCTCGCCTCTCCTGTGGTCCGGCAGGTTTGCATTAAGAAGCCTGTTAGTTACTGCTCTGCATCACGGTGAGGCATATTTCCTTGCAATCCCTCTTCCTATTTCGTTCCATATGTTCCCAAATTGGCTATAAAATAACGAAGAGTGTATATATGTTAATTATCTACCTTCCTAACTAGTACATATAAGTTGTATTTGTTCCAATAAGTTACTGCCGATTTACAGATCACGGGCACCCGAGTCACACAAACTTAACAAATTAGCCGTACATTTTCTATATTATTGCATGACATGTTTAGAAAGCTTGATACCATGTTGTTAGTTTTATGCTTATCCTCCTTTCCTGAGTTTCACCGGAACCAAATTAACAGCAGGTTGTTCGAATCGGGGAGTAATATTATTTCTGGCGAGATGGATGATGAAGAAGTAGAATTGGTGCTTGCTAAAAGTAAAGCAGACGTACTTGAAGTACGCAATTACGTCCATGGCTAGCCATTTCTTGTTGGCGAATACTTTGATGAGTGCAGCTCCAGTTGCTGCAAGTTACATGAATATTGCATGGATCAAATGTCAACAGGTCTTCATGGTTTGCTAGTCCACTTCAACAGAGATAATTTCCGACACGATGCTGGTTCATTCGATGTGAGTTTCGAGGACTTACATCTCTTCTTCAACTTCAACGAGCTTGATGCCACTCTTGTTAGATGCCTGATTTTGTAAGTACTTAACAAACTCTATTCAACTTCTCCATACAAGGCTATAAATGATAAACAACTAACTGCATTTTATTCCTCTTAGGGGATTGAACACGCAAAGAAGAAAAAGGGAGAGTGTGTATTTCATAGATCCTGCATTACCAAATGGCACAACATTACATGGTAAGGACGAATGAGACTGGGCCGTTAACACGGTCGTCTGTATCTTCGAAAACACGTCCCATCCAGAATCATTTCTCTGGCCATATCATGAAAGGTGAGTCAAGTAAACAATCACGCATACACTGATTGTCTTTCAGATTTCGAGATAATTTGTAAGTTCATGTCTTTCTTAATATGTAGTCGTCGCTGGATATTGGTATTCATTGTTCCAAGAAAGAACACAGTTTACTACATCTATTCTCTCAGGGAGTCAACAAATGCCCTGGATCTGGCGCATCTTCAGCAATTCATGGATAGGTATTGAATTCAATGATGTTGTAATTAATTTGCATTCATATCTGGTTCAATAATTGATGTTCTCAAAATTCATCTTCATTTGCAGTGTGCTCGTATTGTGGAAAACTAAACCAGGGAACCTGTTCAAGAGGGAACTACCTCTGTAGCACAAGACCGTTTCTCCGGTAACACACCGAAATCCATTATTTTTGGAAAATTTATCGAATAGTCTGCAAATACCTTTTCTTACGCTAGTCAAATGTTCAAGCTTCTAATTAAACCTCTTTCTAGTTTGTCCAAAGTAAAAATAATACATCTAACACCGGTTAGGTTGTTCCTAACAGGACAAATACATAACTAATTATGTACAAAAAGTTTCAGTGTCCTCAGCAAGAAGCAGGGACCAACGTTTGTGGATACTATGTTTGCAAACACATGATCTCAATCTGCAAATCTGCTGATAGTTGTGATGATCCTTGCGAATTAGTACCAGTAAGTCTATCTTAATTAATATCTTCTACTCCACTCATATGGCACATTATGATCTTAAAATGCTGCAGCTCATCTTAGAACCGAGGACCCCTGAACCGCTCCCGGCTGGTGAATTGCTGATGGTTCGGAGATTTATCAACGACTTCTTCCAGAATCACTACATCAATCCCATTGGTGATAATGAAGATTTCAGCATGCCTTTTCTTGAAACATTGAGTAAGAGTTAGCCGCTAAATGTATACGCATGGATCCATTGTTTTCCATATGATGAGGTCTTAGTATTTCATACACTATGATTAATTATGTAATGCATATATGTGTGGACAAATCATTGGAATTTAGCTACCATATGTTCAATTCCAATTGTTGCGAAATCTGATGAATGTTCTTGGTGTGGACACTATTTGTTCAATTGAATATTGTGGCAAATTTGTTTTTGCGTGCCGATTCAAAATGGGATATTCTTGTTTATTTGTTCAATTAAATATTGTGGCCAATTTGCTTTATGCGTGCCGATTGAAAATGGGATATTTTTCTTCATTTGTTCAATTGAATATTGTGGCGAATTTGCTTTTTGCATGCCGATTCAAAATGGGAAATTTTTGTTTTAACCTGGCAATTGCTCCACACACGGTTCAACTAAATGAGTGTGTGCGATCGACATCGGAAAGCATACGCCAATCATAGCGGAACTGTCGGTGATACATAGCAGATCACAAACGATTTGCAGCGCTACTACGTGTGTGTAGGCTCTCCGGAACCGTTTGTGATATCAAGTTATCGCACACGGGAATTTGGAGTAAACCGTGCCCAATGTAAAATACAATCCCAGTCGTAATTTTTTAGGAAACGTGTGGGATCCCAAACAAAAAGCACATGTCACTCTAGCCACAACCACCGGTGATACATAACAAATCACAAATGGCCTGCAACACTTGTATGTGTGTGGAGCGGCTCCTGAACCGTTTGTGATTGAACCTTATCGCAGACAGTAAATGTTGGGAGAACGTGTGCGATGGAGTCTTGCATGGCAGACAGGTTCCGTAGAAAACTCCTGCGTGATAGGGCACATATCGCACACAGTTCATATGATGGCCCGTGTGCCTTGCATACTGTTTCCCAAACGGTTCATTACGACACACCGTTTGGTTTCATTGCGTCATTAGAAACGTTTAATCACTGATCTACACGTGCAAAAGAATTTAGTGTGTGCTGCATCGCACATGATTACGTTTTGCAAGGCCTCTGGATCATGGCTCCATATCCCCGACAGTTTTTGGGTCGTGTGGGAAGGACCCCCTAATCGCCCACACTCACTAGGCGACGGTTCCAAATGCCGTCGCGGAAAGGGGTTTTAAACCGTTTGTATAGCACCGACGTGTACCAGTGCAAGTATAATAGGACAAGACGAATTGCAATCGATATCAAGAACAATAAAATCTATGGGCACATAATTCCTATCAAGAATAAGAACATCATTAATTCTTCCCATAGACTTTTTAATAGTAGAATCTGCCAAGTGCAAATTTAAAGAACACTCTTCAATATTGGTAAGACCAAGCACATCACATAAAGATTTCGGAATTGTAGAAACACTAGCACCCAAGTCATTTAAAGAAAAACACTCATACTTTATAATCTTGACTTTGATGGTAGGTTCCCGTTCATCATGTAATTTTCTAGGAATTGAGATCTCTAATTCCAACTTTCGTCCAAAGCTTTCATCGTAGCATCAACGATATGTTTAGTAAAAGATTTATTTTGTTCATAAGCATGGGGCAAATTTATCATGGATTGCAACAAAGAATTACAATCAATCAAAGAGCAATTATCATAATTAAAGTCTTTGTAATCCAAAAGAGTGGGCACATCACTAGTTAAATTTTTGACCTCTTCAGACCCATTTTTATCAAATTTTCAGCAAGATTTTCACCCTCCGAATTACCGGGACGCCTTCTAGCTAAAGTTGACTCTTCTCCAGTCCCTTTATCATCAATTTTAATTTTAATGAACAAGGAATCAATAGAAGAAACACCAATCACCTTATGGTTTTCATAATTTTTATGTTCTAATGAGATTGGTTTAGGGGCCATTTGATTTACTAAGGTAGCTTGTGCCTCGGATATTTTACCTAGCAAACTTTCAGCAAAAGAATACTTAGATTGGAGATTACAAACTTCTCTACTAATGTCATCAAGTTGTTTTGTTATAGCATCTAGCACAACAGAGTGTTCTTTAAGTTCTTCGGTAAAATATTTATTGTGCTCAAATTTTGTAGTCATATATTCCTTAGTACTTTTCTCAATTTCAAGCAAAATATTGGGGTAAGGAACATCATAGTATTTTCTTTGAGACACCATGACTACACAAACAAGATTGCACTCAAAAAAGATCTGACAAGAAAACGACGAACGAAAAAGAGGGCGAAACAAATGGCACATTTTTGTGAAGTGGGCGAGATAAAAAGAGAGGCAAATGGAAAATAATGTAAATTGCAAGGAGATGAGATTTTTTTATTAGGAACCTGATAGATGTTGATGATGTCTCCCCGGCAATGGCACCATCTTTTGATGCGGCTTGAACTACATCGATATTTCCCCAAAAAGGAAGGAATAATGCAGCACAACTACGGTAGGTATTTCCCCCAGTGAAGAGACCAAGGTTATCGAACCAGTAGGAGAACCACGCAGCACTATGTAAATGGTACTTGCACACAAAGAACAAATACTTGCAACCCGACATGTAAGAGGGGTTGTCAATCCCTCACGGGTAAAAAGATAGATAAAATTATAGTAGATTGGATAAATAGATCTCGCGGGAACGCGAAATAAAATAAATAACAAAAAAGTGCAGCAAGGTATTTTTTGGGTTTTTGGATTAATAGATCTGAAAGTAAAAGCAAATAAAAATAGATCTCGATGGAAAATATGATAGAGAAGAGAACCGAGGGCCGTAGATTTCACTAGTGGCTTCTCTCGAGAAAAATAGCATACGGTGGGTAAACTAATTACTGTTGGGCAATTGATACAACTTCAAATAATTATGGCGATATCCACGCAATGATCATTATATAGTCATCACGTCCAAGATTAGTAGAACGACTCCTCCCTGCATCTACTACTATTACTCCACACATCGACCGCTATCCAACATGCACTTAGTGTATTAAGTTCATGGAGAAATGGAGTAATGCAATAAGAACGATGACATGATGTAGACAAGATATATTCATGTAGGAATAGACCCGATCTTGTTATCCTTAATAGCAACAATACATACGTGTCATGTCCGTTTCTGTCATTGGTATTCAACACCGTAAGATCGGACCCATCACAAAGCACCTCTTCCCATGGCAAGAAATATTGATCTAGTCAGCCTAACTAAACCAAAGCTTCGAAGAAGAAATACGAGTCTATATGTAATCATGCATATAAGAGATCAAAAGACTCAAATAGCTTTCATGGATAAAAACATAGATCTGATCATAAACTCAAAGTTCGTCGGAGTTACATCAAATAGATCTCCAAGAGACAATTGTATTAAGAATCAAAAGAGAGAAAGGAAGCCATCTAGCCACTAACTACAGACCCAAAGGTCTACAATGAAGTACTCATGTATCATCAGAGAGGCACCAATGAGGATTATGAACCCCTCTATGATGGTGTCTAGATTGGATCTGGTGGTTCTGGAACTTGCGGCAGCTGGAATTGTTTTAAGTCGACTCCCCTAGGGTTTTTGGAATATTGGGGTATGTATAGAGCAAAGAGGCGGTGCAACGAGATGGGCACAACCTACTAGGGCGCGCCTGGGCCCCCAAGCGTGCCCAGGTGGGTTGTGCCCCCATCGGGGCACCCCTCTGGTACTTCTTTGGCCCGTCTTGAATCTTCTGGTCCAGAAAAAATCTCCAAAAAGTTTTGCCACACCCGCGAAGTAAAAAAAGCAAAAGACAACAACTGGCACTGGGCACTATGCCAATAGGTTAGTCCCAAAAAATGATATAAAGTTGCTATAAAATGATTCTAAAACATCCAAGAATGATAATATAACAGCATGGAACAATCAAAAATTATAGATACATTGGAGACGTATCATTGACTTAAGGTGAGGGAGTCCTGGACTAGGGGGTGTCCGGATAGCCGAACTATCATCATCGGCCGGACTCCAAGACTATGAAGATACAAGATTGAAGTCTTCGTCCCATGTCCGGATGGGACTTTCCTTGGCGTGGAAGGCAAGCTTGGCGATACGGATATATAGATCTCCTACCATTGTAACCGACTCTGTGTAACCCTAGCCCTCTCCGGGGTCTATATAAACCGGATGGCTTTAGTCCGTAGGACGAACAACAATCATACCATAGGCTAGCTTCTAGGGTTTAGCCTCCTTGATCTTGTGGTAGATCTACTCTTGTAACACACATCATCAATATTAATCAAGCAGGACGTAGGGTTTTACCTCCATCAAGAGGGCCCGAACCTGGGTAAAACATCGTGTCCCTCGTCTCATGTTACCATCCGCCTATATGCACAGTTCGGGACCCCCTACCCGAGATCCGCCGGTTTTGACACCGACATTGGTGCTTTCATTGAGAGTTCCTCTGTGTCGTCGCCGATAGGCTCGATGGCTTCTTGGATCATCATCAACGACGCAGTCCAGGGTGAGACCTTCCTCCCCGGACAGATCTTCGTATTCGGCGGCTTTGCACTGCGGGCCAATTCGCTTGGCCATCTAGAGCATATCAAAAGTTACGCCCCTGGCCGTCAGGTCAGATTTGGAAGTTTGAACTTCACGGGTGACATCCGTGGGGACTTGATCCTCGATGGATTCGAGCCACAGCCGAGCATGCCGCACTGTCACGACGAGCATGATTTAGCTCTGCGACCGGACAGTACCCTGGAGGCCGCACTTGAGCCCGCTCCGATCTTCAATTCAGAGCCGGCTGCGCAGATCGAGGACGGATGGTTAGACGCCGCCTCGGGGGCTGCAACCTCTACGGCGATAGAGCCGAACACTGACCTTGTCCCTCATGAAGCTCGTGACTCCGAGGTGCCGGACTCCGAACCTCTCACGCCCCCTCTGATCGAATCCGATTGGGCGCCGATCATGGAGTTCACCGCAGCGGACATCTTTCAACACTCACCTTTTGGCGACATCTTGAGTTCGCTAAAGTATCTCTCGTTATCAGGAGATCCCTGGCCGGACTGCGGCCAGGACGGTTGGGATGCGGACGACGAAGAAATTCAAAGCCCACCCACCACCCACTTGGTAGCCACTGTCGATGATCTAACCGACATGCTAGATTATGACTCGGAAGACATCGACGGTATGGACGACGACGCCGGAGACGACCAAGAACCAGCGCCTAACGGGCACTGGAAAGCCACCCCAACTCACGACGTATACATGGTGGATACACCAAAAGGAAGCGACAATGAGGAAAAACGGGACGTGGCGAAGGACAACTACCCCAACAAACAACCAAAACGGCGACGCAAGCGCCGCCCGAAGACCGGCCTCGATAAAAATGGCACCCATACGGACCCGGCCCTAGAGCAGGGCGAAGCAGTGGACGACGCACACGCCACCAAGCAGCCATCCGAACATGATGAACTGGACGAGCAACCCATCCCCGGCGAAGACGATCTCACATCACCAGAGCATACGAACCTTCATAAAAGGCTCGTCGCCACTGCAAGAAGTTTGAAGAAGCAAAAGCGGAAGCTCAAAACAGCGGAGGACGCACTCAGAATGAGATGGAGCAAAGTACTCAACACCGCAGATAAATATGGCGCTAGTCACCAGACAAAGAGCTACCCGAAGCGCAAGCTGTTGCCCGAATTTGACGAGGAGGCCTTAGAGCCCCCGCAGTCAAAAAAGAAAGAAGCCGCCTGGCCGGATAGACGACCAGATGACAGGCCAAGAGCAACAAGGGGCGCCGCACACAAGCCGGCACACGATCAGCTTAAAGATCCTCGGAAAAAGGATGACCCAGCCAGGTCTATCTATGGGCCAAAAAAGAAGACTCCAGGAAGCAATATAACCCGCCGAGCATTTGAAGACAACGGCACACCCAAATACAGGGGCGCCGCACACCCACTATGTTTCACCGACGAGGTACTGGATCATGGATTTCCAGCGGGATTCAAACCCGTAAACATAGAGGCATATGACGGAACAACAGACCCCGGAGTCTGGATTGAGGATTATATCCTACACATACATATGGCCAGAGGAGACGATCTCCATGCCATAAAATACCTACCCCTCAAGCTCAAAGGGCCAGCTCGGCATTGGCTTAAAAGCCTCCCAGAAAATACCATTGGAAGTTGGGAAGAGCTTGAAGATGCGTTTCGAGCAAATTTTCAAGGGACTTATGTCCGCCCTCCGGATGCAGACGATTTAAGTCACATAACTCAACAGCCCGGAGAGTCAGCACGCAAATTCTGGAACAGGTTCCTCACTAAAAAGAACCAAATAGTCGACTGTCCGGACGCTGAAGCCTTAGCAGCCTTTAAACACAACGTCCGAGACGAATGGCTCGCCAGACACCTCGGCCAGGAAAAACCAAGAACAATGGCCACACTAACAAGCCTCATGACCCGCTTTTGCGCGGGGGAAGACAGCTGGCTGGCTAGATGCAGCACCAGCGACCCGAGTACATCCGAAGTCAGGGATGGAAATGGGAAATCACGACGCAGAAAAGATCAGCGCCGGAATAAGGAAAATTGCCCAAACAGTACGGCGGTCAACGCCGGATTCAAGAGCCCTTGGCCGAATAACAAAACACTGCCCCTCAAGGACAACAGTGACGAGCTATCCAACCTAAACAAGATTCTGGACAGGCTATGTCAAATACATGGTACCTCCGGAAAGCCTGCAAACCATACCCACAGAGATTGTTGGGTCTTCAAGCAGTCCGGCCGACTTAACGCCAAACACAAGGGGCTCGATACACCAAGCGAAAGTGACGAACCCCAAATGCAGCACTCCGGAAAACAGAAGACTTTCCCACTAGAAGTCAAAACAGTGAACTCACTTCATGTGATAACACGAAAGCACAGCGCAGCACCTGCCATACCAGGACACTGTCCGTAGAATGGGGATAGACCCTACCACAATTCGCCATAACAGCACTTCCTTCAAAGGAGTGACGCCAGGCCTTCAAGCCAATCATACGAGCTCTGTACCACTAGAGGTTGTGTTCGGTTCATCCGACAACCTTCGTCGCCAAAAGCTCACTCTCCATATCGCCCCATTTTACAGTGGCCTTCAAGCACTATTGGGACGCAAAGCCTTCACCCGCTTTAACGCAATACCACATTACACGTCTCTTATACTTACAATGCCCGATCCACGCGGCATAATCTCATTAAAAAGTAACTCCGAGTGTTCCTCGACCACGGAGAGCGTGGGGTTGCCTTGACAGCCACTAGGACCTTGCAGGTCAAGGCCCCTAAAAACAGGTCATTCAGACCCCGGACATGCTTAGGCGAGTCCGGTATAAATAAACAAGGGGCTTCCCAGCCGCATACCCCCTTTATAACGGGCCGCGCGTATAAATGATGAGAGCCAATAACGCTCAACTTTCTTCATCTTCCAAATTATACTTTATTTTAATACAACCTTCGCACGATATTTCTTAGAAACTAAGTACTTCTCTTTTATAGATGAAGCACGTGCTACGCCCGTCCAGGATACAGCGCAACGGAGACACAGGCGCAGACGTGCAGCAGGGACCCGTTGCAAGGATTCTTTTCAGATTAAGACCCTGCGTAAACCTTTCTTACTGTCTCTTGTTGATACACATCCCCCGGTTTCCTACCATAGCCGAGGAGGAGGCTGGCGTTTTGGCATCGGCCGCGTCAGAAGTTCCCGCCTGTACCTGGACACTAGGGGCTTAGGGCATTGTTCTGCCCGGTATCATAAAGACCGAACACCTCAGGGAGTGTTCGGCGTCTCGAGTTAGGCCTTATATGCATCAGCTCCGAATCATGTCTTTGGTCAAATGTTGGGTTTGCCCGGCTCCTGTGTTTTGCTGCCTTACGTTCCGTATCATCGGCTAACGCGGCACCAGGAGAACTACTGCGATTGTGCCCCGGTTCGGCCGGGCGAGCACCTCAGTAGAGAAAGCCGAAAACTGACTGTCATGATATAGCGAGAGACTGGTCAACCACTCGATCGACCATTGGAATGTTTAGAATTCCTCCGCTTTGACGAAGGACCGCTTCCCGGTCAGGCACATACGCGCCCCGAGTTCGGAGAAGAGCGGTGCCGCCAGGGGCTATATAGTAGCCCCACATTCGAGCTCCTATGGCTAAGTGAAAGTGATAAAGCATTATAGTCCGGTTGCCTAGTTTGCTACGCTATCACCTCCTTAAAAGGACCAAGACGTTGGATTAAGTGTGAAAAAGCGCTTTCTTTTTGCAAACACCCCCGCACCATGTGCGTGGGGGCTGAAGCCAAAGACTGCCATCTTTCAGATTATACATACACATACGGCCGCACAGGAGATTGTTCAATACTTGAACACACAAGTATAAAAAGCTATTGCATTATAAACATGATCTCAGAAATCATACATGTCATTCAAACATAACATCTTTCGAGCACTGCGACTCTATTAAACGAGCGCCCTGCAGGACTTCCTCAAAATAGTGCTCGGTGGGGAATCGGCTTTTGTCCGAACCCCGGGATGCAACAGCGGTGGCATCCATCTCCGCCCAGTATGCCTTACCATGGGCGAGAGCCATCCGTGCACCTTCTATACACGCAGACCACTTCATCGCCCCAATACGCGGCACCGCCCCAAGGAATTGCTGCAACAAGCCAAAATAACCCTTCGGCTTGGGCCTTCCCGGCCACAGATGAGCGACCACATCCATCATGGCAAGTCCGAACAATCTATTCAGCTCAGCCCACTCAACCAGCCGATCACTCAACGAAAGTGGGCGCTCCGAACTATGGAATTGAGACCAGAAAAGCTCTTCCATTTCGTGATCCTTCTGGCTTTGGAAGTGCACGACTGCGTCCGCCGCACTCGCTGCCAAGTCCAGATAAGGATCCTCCACACCGTACAATCGGCCCAGCTGAGCATACTTCGGATCCGTGAACTTCCTACGTATCATAAAGGGCTTTCCAGCCAAAATGTCTGCGATCTGACGCAGTTCCTCCTTCATAGCCCGCATCGCACTACGGGCATCCTTGGCTTCGGCGTCGGCCTTCTTCAGGTCCTCTTGCTCCGCTCGGCATTTTCTTTCAAGAACCTCCTGGCGGTCGGTAGCAACTTTTAATTCCGCGGCCATTCCGGCCATCTCCTCCCTGCTTCGGCAGTGAGCAGCCTTCTCGGCTTCTAGCTCTTCCATTGCCTTCAAGGCAGCCGCCTCGCTTTTTCTGGCCTGCTCCTTGGCCCGAGCAACTTCTGCTCGAAGGTCTTCCACAGCAGCAGCACCATCTGCATCAAGCATACAAATTGTGAGGAATGTGCGTCAGCTCCCTTACTAGGCGACCGCGGAGCAACCACATACCTTGTGACTTATCAAGTCGTTTATTGACCAGCGAGATGTCCGCATCCGCAACATCGAGTTGCCTCTTTAGCTCGGCAAATCCATCAGTCCGGCTGGCCACCGAACGTTCCGCCACCTGCATAGGAAAGGCGACATTCTATAACTGAGATTATGATCCTTGGCACGCTATCGCTTTCGACGGCATACCAAGTCTCAGGGGCTACTATCTATACAGGGCACACTTCATGTGCAAAACTGTCAAAAGGTATGTCATTTTTTGCATACCTCAAAACCCGTCAGCAAGCTTCTGACAGCCTCATACAACCCGCTCTCGGCGGACGAGATCCTTTCAATCACCATACTCATTAATGTGCGGTGATCTTCCGAGATAGACACCCTCTTAAGCAAATCCTGCAGCTCCACAGGCCGTACTCCAATGGGTGCCGAACTCTCTAGCCCTGCCGGACTCGGGGAGACCCTCCGCGACGACACCTCATGGTCGTCTGCCCCGCACGATGGCGCGGCAGATGGAGGCGTTTCACTCTCCATCATCTCCGGACGAAGGTCTCCCGAAGATGAGATGTGCTGAGACGGGCTGAGATCCGAACTACAAAGATGAAAAATTCGGTTACCCTTAGAAATTAAGAAGGGGTGTCCACTATTACAAAATTCCCCCTTTTTTACTTACGGCTTGCTGGAGGGATGATTCCTCCGAGGAGACAGTACGGCCGGGGCTCTTCCCGGCATAGGACCTTCCGGTACAGATTCCTTTCCCCGCTTTGAGGCCTTGGCCTCCGGGTCTTCGGAAGCTGTCCTCTTCTCCCCCTGGAAGGAGGGACTCTTGATTCCTTCCTTACTGAAAGCCTCCTTGGCAGAGGTGGTAGTTCCCTTGTGCCCCCCTTCGACCTCCTCCGAAGGTGCAACATCCAACATTTTGATTAACACGGGATCCTGTATGGTCTCAGGGAGGGGGGCCAGACACCGTACCAGTTTTGCTTGCGCTATCCACTCATGTCCAAGGGATAGCTGGTCAAAAGGCAAACCCACGATAAATAGATGGACAATGTGTCGGGACACAGGGCTACTTACTTGAGTATCCGGGTGATTGCAGCTTAGGCCAGCGTCCTCGGTCAAGTTCGGATGCATCTCTTGCGATCCGAAGAACAGTTTGTACATCTCCGCGGGTGTCGAACCCATGAAGTGTTGAAGAGCTCATGGCCCCTCTAGATTAAATTCCCACAGGCGGAGGGGGCGACGTTTGCAGGGCAGTAGGCGCCGGATCAACATAACATGTACCACTGCGACTAGATTGATCTCCCTTTCTTGGAGGCCTTGAATCCGGTCCTACAATAGGGGTATGTCTTTGGACGGCCCCCAGTCACGCCCCTTGCTGACCCATGATGTCGACTGTTGTGGAGGGCCCGAGCGGAAGACGGGCGGCGGCCTCTGACTGCTGCCCCTGGGAGCGGTGATATAGAACGACTCCTGTTGCCAGAAGCCAAGCTCCTCCTAAAAGGAGCCCTCGGGCCATGGAGCATCGGCCCTCTTGCTTATGACCGCCCCTCCGCACTCTGCATGACGCCCCTCAATCATCTTCGGCTCCACATTGAAGGTTTTGAGCCACAAGCCGAAGTGAGGGGTAGTGCGGAGGAAGGCTTCGCAAACGACAATAAACGATGAGATGTGGAGGATGGAGTCCGGAGCCAAGTCATGGAATTCCAGCCCATAGTAAAACATGAGCCCCCTCACGAAAGGGTCCATCGGGAAGCCTAAACCCCGACGGAGGTGAGACACGAACACAACGCTCTCGCCGGGCTCAGGAGAAGGAATAACTTGCCCTCGGGCAGGCAACCTATGCGAAATCTCGTAGGTCAAGTACCTGGCGTCTCTCAGCTTTAACACGTCTTCTTCCGTGATGGAAGAGGGCATCCACCGGCCCTGTAGGTCGGAGCCGGACATTGTCGAAGGTTGAAGGTACCCGAATCTGGAGCCCTGGGTGTTGCAACTCGGGGGCGGGGGGGGGATTCGATTGAGGATTGAAGAAAAAGAATTGGCCTTGGTCTCATTATAAAGAGGAAGAATACCGAGAGCCGTCCCCGTGATCGTTTGGAACCCGCCTTCGATGGAGGGGGCGTGGCAACGGGCGCGGTTGGGTTACCCACGTCCGTATTGATGGGAATCCGGAATAAGGGGAACACGATGTCTGCTTCAACAAGACGTGCCAAGGAAACCGCTTCGCTAAACGCGCTGAGGTGGTGCAATAAAAACAATTTAAGTAAAGGCTTGGTAGTGGTGTGATGTCACACCATCAAATACGTCATCAGATTGAACTTGTGTAAATATTATTCTCTCTACGGTGGTATGTGGAAATTACTTTTGCAGAGCCGGACACTATCCTGGTGTTCACAATTTCCTATAAATTATCGGAGGAGGAACCCGCCTTGCAATATGCGTGACGGACTCGTCGTCATTGAAGCCTGGTTCAGGGGCTACTGAGGGAGTCCTGGACTAGGGGGTGTCCGGATAGCCGAACTATCATCATCGGCCAGACTCCAAGACTATGAAGATACAAGATTGAAGACTTCGTCCCGTGTTCGGATGGGACTTTCCTTGGCGTGGAAGGCAAGCTTGGCGATACGGATATGTAGATCTCCTACCATTGTAACCGACTCTGTGTAACCCTAGCCCTCTCCAGTGTCTATATAAACCGGATGGCTTTAGTCCGTAGGACGAACAACAATCATACCATAGGCTAGCTTCTAGGGTTTTGCCTCCTTGATCTCGTGGTAGATCTACTCTTGTAACACACATCATCAATATTAATCAAGCAGGACATAGGGTTTTACCTCCATCAAGAGGGCCCGAAACTGGGTAAAACATCGTTTCCCTCGTCTCCTGTTACCATCCGCCTAGACGCACAGTTCGGGACCCCCTACCCGAGATCCGCCGGTTTTGACACCGACATAAGGCTTGAGGGTTGGATTTGGCTTGCCGTTCTTGGGACACTGCCTCGCATAGTGTCTGGTCTGTCCACAAGAGAAGCTGTAGGATCAAAAGTATGTCTAGAGGGGGTGATTAGACTACTTGACCAAATAAAAATGTAACCTTTTCCCAATTTTAGTTCTTGGCAGATATTAGCAACTCAGCACAAGTCAAGTAATCACAATACAATTCAAGCAAGCATGCAAAGAGTATATGAGCAGCGGAAAGTAAAGCATGCAACTTGCAAGAAAGTAAATGGGGGGAGTTTGGAGGGAGCAAACGGAACTGGAGACACAGATGTTTTTGGCGTGGTTCCGATAGGTGGTGCTATCGTACA
Organism: Triticum aestivum; assembly: GCF_018294505.1. Lineage (NCBI taxonomy): Eukaryota > Viridiplantae > Streptophyta > Magnoliopsida > Poales > Poaceae > Triticum > Triticum aestivum. The sequence goes on along the minus strand of NC_057810.1, from coordinate 504,759,763 downwards.
TCCACGTTGATGGAGACTTCAACCCACAGAGGGTAACGAGTGCGCGAGTCCAGAGGGCTCCACCCACGAAGGGTCCAAGAAGAAGCAACCTAGTCTATCCCATCATGGCCATCGCCTACGAAGCACTTCCCTCACTACGGTAGATCTTCATGAAGTAGGTGATCTCCTTGCCCTTACAAACTCCTTGGTTCAACTCCACAATCTTGACAAAGGCTCCCAAGTGACACCTAACCAGTCTAGGAGACACCACTCTCCAAAAGGTAATAGATGGTGTGTTGTTGATGAACTCCTTGCTCTTGTGCTTCAAATGATAGTTTCCCTAACACTCAACTCTCTCTCACAAATTTTGCTATGGAAGAAAGATGATTTGAGTGGAAAGCAACTTGGGGATGGCTAGAGATCAAGATTCATATGGTAGGATTGGAATATCTTGGCCTCAACACATGAGTAGGTGGTTCTCTTAGAAAATGAGTAGTGGAAGTGTATGTTTGTTCTGATGGCTCTCTCCATGAATGAAGAGTGGGTGGAGGGGTATATATAGCCTCCACGCAAAATACTAACTGTTACACAGAGATTCCCAAACTCGGTGGGACCGAATAGCAAACTCGGTCAGACTGATTAGTTCAACATGTGAACGTCAGGATTTTCGGTGGGACAGATATAGTCATCTCAGTGGGGCCGATATGCTAGGGTTAGGGCATAATGTAATCTCAATGTGACGATCGCATGAACTTGCTGGGACCGATTTCAGCAAATAGTTACACAGAGGGTTGGTCAGGCAAACTTGATGGGACCAATTCGCTCAATTCGGTGGGACCGAAGTGTTATGAAAAGGAAACAGGGAGTTTGCAATACAGACTCAGTGGGACTGATTTGCTCTTTCGGTGAGACCGAAAAGTTGCAAAAAGGAAACATAGAGTTTTTAATCCCATCTCGGTGAGACCGAGATCCCTATTGGTGAGACCGAAGTAACTAGGGTTTGTGGCAGTGGCTATCTCAAGTGAAACTCAGTGGCACCGGATAGATCAAATCGGTGGGACCGAATTTGACTTTTAGGTTTAGGACATATGTGGATGTGAAAAAGTGGTTCAGGGTTTTGGAGCATATCACAAAGCATTTTGAGCAAGTAACCCATTAAGGAACACCTCATCCCCTTTTAATAGTATTGGCTTTCCTATCGACTCAATGTGATCTTGGATCACTAAAATGAGAATGTAGATTCTTGAGCTTGTTGCCAGTATATGTCCTTTGCATTTTGAGGGGTCCACATCTCTAGTCCATGCCATGCCAATCACTGAACTTTCTGAAATTATTATCTTGAAATAGGATTAGTTCAGTGAGCTATATGTTGTTAAGAATTACCAAAACCACCCAGGGATTAGTTGCACTTTCAATATCTCCCTTTTTGGTAATTGATGACAACATATAGATCAAAGCTTCGACAAATGATAATAAGAATGAAGTACATTGTCGCTTTGAGAAGTATGTGATAAGTAAGAGCTCCCCCTAAATTTGTGCATTGTTAAAATTTGCTTTGGACTGCAAATGCACAATCTGTTAGGATCATGGGTTACTCTTCCATGTCACATACATCTTGTTGGAGCGCTCAAAATGATAATAAATAAGAACAAGCACTCATCACCAATTCAAAGTGAATGATCATACATGAGATAGATAATGTTAACATCCAAGCATAAGCATAAAGAGTGATATGATCAAGCACATGATCATACAAAGTATCTCACACAAACAGAGATAATGTATCTCAAACAGGCAAGCAAAGCAAATAAGTAGCAAAAAGAGACAACACTCTGTCTCTCTCCGAATCCTATGATCTATACACTTTCTCCCCCTTTGGCAATAAGTTACCAAAAAGCTGAAAATGCATAGTGCTATGCGTCTCTCTAGGCATGATCTTCGGGAGGTGGTGTTGACGTTGTTGGAGTTGGATGGGTTGCCACTTGAGGGGCAACAGGAGCTGTAGGAGCTGTGGCTGCAGGTGTTGAAGTTGTAGCTCTAGTGTCTATCACTAGCACTGCTGCAGGCCTCTATGCCCTAGGCACCCTATGGAACACCTGTGTAGTAGCTTTGCCCTTTCTCTCCTGAGCTTCTTCCTGGATTTCTTCAACAGTTTCTGAATCCCAGTTACCTTCTAGTCCAGATCATAGAATTTTGTCTCTATTATCCTCTCCAAGCTCTCCGGGTTCTGAGTCAGGGTAGCTAGTCCTTTTTCAACCCTCGGGATTGATTGAATTAGAAACCCAAGCTGGTCTTGTTTGTAATTGAGAAAGACTTCTGAAGCCTCTGCTGCACTTGGCATCTTTGCTGCCCTAGCCTTCTTCTTCTTCTTCTCATGAGCTGCAACTGAAGATGGATCATTAGCATCCATGACAACTGTATTGTCCTCAAAGTCAGGCAGCAAAGGAAGGTGTTCTTTGTCCAAAAGATACACTCCTTGCTTCATCTTGGAATTGATTAGCTCTTGGATGTGTGGAGCATATTCATAAGATCTCTTCTGGTCAGCTGCTGTCCTTTTGATAGTCTCTACAACCAGGCTCATGACCTTGAATTTTTGTGGCACAACATCAAACAACTGCAGCAAGTTGATGGAATGGCCTCTGATCATCCTGTGATCTCCAAATTTGGGCAACAAAGTGTGCCTCAATATTGTGTTTATAGTGGCCAAACCAGATAGTAGATAGTAGACAGATCCAAACTTGTGTGTTTCCAAGGCCTCATCTGGAATTTCCTTATACGTATTGGCCATGGTGTTGTGATCCTTCTTCTTCTCAGCATACACATCAATTTGATGTTCTTCTTCTACAGGGGCATTTATGAGCCTAGCCCACTCATCAATAGCTGATTGGTGCCTCTTCCCTTCTGTCATCCACACAATTCTTCCATCTAGATAGAAGTGAGTTGCTGAGTAGAATTGCATAATGAGCTCATCATTCATTTGGTGAGCTTCTGACCAACAAGGTAATCAACATCATTAGCTTTGAAGCTTTCATGCACTCCTTGGAATTGATCAGCATTAGCATCAATGAATTTCCAATCCACCCATCTCATATCACTGACTATGGGTTTCTTGTCCAACAATACTGTCTCATAGAAATCTTGTTGCTCTTTGGTGTGGAACATGTAGTCCACTGCAGTCCTCCTCCTCACAGCATAAGGATCAGTTTATCTCCACTTTCTGAGACCAGCATCCTTTCTTTCCTTCATATTTTCAGCCACTTGGTGACTGTCATTGTGGTCTAGAATCTTGGGCTTGAGCTTTCTGAGGACTTGGGCTTCAGCTTCTTCAGCAGCTTCAGGCATTGGGGCCTTGTTCTTCTCTGTAGCAGGTATATTTCTGGTACTTCTCTTTGGAGCTTGAGATAGAGTTTTGGGGTCTGCCTTGGGCTTTGAAGGAGCTGCCCCAAACTTGATGGCATCCCCCATCAGCTTTTGTGCCTTTGCAGGAGGTTCTTGAGTAGCAACCTCTTCTTCCTCTTCACTTTCAGAATCCTTCCTCATTGAAGGATTTCCAATCACTCTAGCTATTGTCTTCCTGACCCTCTTCTTCCTTTCATCACCTGCTTTTGGCTCAAGTGAAAAGACCAATGTTTCCTGAGTGGAAGTTCTGGCCTTTGACATGGGAACTCTCCTGACAAGTGCCTTCTTGTGCATTCCAGGTTTTGTTGAACTAGCAGTTCCAAATTTGTTTTTCACCACTTTCTTCTTGGAGCTAACTTCCTCCTCAGCAACCACATAATCCTCATCCTCTGAATCTGAGGTTCTCTTCTTCCTTGTCCTTGTTGCTACCTTGGGCAAGTTGCTTGGAGTGCTCCTGCTACCATCATCTGATCTGCTAGAGGGACTAGTGCCCTCATTCATGTGCACTTGCTCTTCTAATTTGTTCTAGCTATCACTCTGGTCAGACATTCTGCAGAGCAAACTGAGAACTGTCCCTGTGAATAGAGTGTAGATGACGTAGAGTAGATGAGCATCACAAAGTGCAGAGTTTTTGCAAAAAGAATGAGTCAAAAACTTAGTTTTAGTTTTCTACAAGAAGCATTTCGGAGCTACCGATTTGTAAAACTCGGTGACACCGAAGCAACTATGGAGTCTAAACATGTGGAATCAGTCAGACCGAGGCACAGTTCGGTGACTCCGAGTTTGCTAGGGTTTCACTGGGTCCTGGTATCGGTCACACCGATTTGCAATTTTCGGTCAGACCGAAAATCACTTGTGCTTTAGCCTAAGCCAAATCGATGGAACCGATTCCTACAACTCAGTCGGTCCGAGATGAGTCCGGCGGAAACCTAACCCTAAATTTTCAAATAAAATCTAGTCTAATGGAAATTCTCTATGGATGGATCATTCTCATACGTGGAATAGAACATGGCATTGTCCTTGTGCGTAGAATCAGAAGTAAAAGAGTGCACAAGTGTCGTATTACGGGTTCTGCAAACCCTTGAAACGTTCGAACTCTAGAGTGTGTGCGGAGATCTTAACCTACCTAGCCTGTCTACTCGCAATCCTCCTAAGCCTAGCGTGACAAGCTCGAAGACACAACAGTTTATCCTGGTTCTGGACACTTTGCGGTGTAATACCCTATTCCAGCGTTTTGGTGGATTGCCTCGAGGGGCTGAGGATGAACTAGTACAGTGGATGAACTGGCCTCCTGAGGTGAGGTGTTCTTGAGCTCTAGAGAGCTGGTGAGGTGGTCAAATGAGTGTGGATCCGACCCCCCTCTATGGTGGTGGCTAAGTCCTATTTATAGTGGCCTTGGTCCTCTTCCCAAATGTTGGTGGGAAGGGATCCCACAACGGCCAGATTTGAAAGGGGACAAGTAGTACATCTTATCCTGACTAAAGTGGTCTTCGCCTATGAAAAGCCCCTGGTTGTGATGCTGCGGTGGGCTCGGTGATGACCTCCGTCCTGCCGTCCTGGCAGTCTTGGTCTTGTTGCACCAGAATGGAAACATTTGGCTGGTTCCTCGGGACTCCGCGCCTGTGGCTTGCCTCCCTTGCACCAAAGAGGAGACTGGCGCTCTGTGCCCGCTGGCTCCTGCCTGGCGCCCACCTGGCCTTGGTCATCATGGCTCACGTCAGGTGAGCCTCGTGAGGAGCACCTTGCATAGAACTCTCCGCCCCTGGGAGCCAGCCTGAGGAGGCGGATCCCCTCGTGGGTCTTGGTGTCGTCCGCCTCGTGAGGCTTGGCCCCTCGTGAGGGTCTTGAGTTGTTGACGCTGAAGCTGGGCCGTACCAGGCCGTTGATGGAGCCATGTGGTGGGCTGCAGGCACGCAAGTCTGGATACCCCCATATCCAGAACGCCGACAGTGGCCCCCGGGCCCAAGGCGCACTCGAACTTGGCTTCCAGGCGAAGCCAAAGGGTAAGTGCGGAGCGCCACGGGCCCTAACCGCATGTGGCCTTGATGACGCGTGGTGATTGATGGGACATGGGCGTCTCCACTTCCCCATGCTGCCTCGACAACTGTTTCGACTTGACGGAACGATGCAGCATGCAGAAGATCATCATGGCGCGAGGTCGTGGAGGCCAGCGGTTGGCCTTCCTTGGCTATAAATGTGCGGGAGGGACAGATCCCCCTCGCTCATCTCTCCTTCATCTTCTTGCCTCTTGCTTCTTCTCCTTCTCCATCTCGCTTCCATGGCGCCGCCGAGGAGGTTTCTGGCGGCTGAGAAGGGGAAGACTTCCAAGGAGGGACCAGCCTGTCCGCCTCCCAAGAGGGGTCACGGCCGTCCCCTTAAGCACCCCGCGACCCCCACAGCGGCCCCCAGGGGGCACGGGGGCGCATCCCCTAGGGCCGGCGTTTCTCTAGGTGCCCGTGCTGGCACCTCTTCACACGGCAGGGGCCAACGACTCCGGATCAGCCCCCATGACGAAGGGAGGTGCGTCGTGATCGCGTGACCTCCGCGGCCACGCTTCTCCTCACTGGACATGCTCCCTGAGTTCATGGTGTGGTCGGAGACCCCGGCCGGCACCTCGCTCCGGCTTCCGAGCTTCTTCTCCGGCGAGCTTCCATCTTCGGGGCTCGATGGTCCCTGGCTGTAGGCTGGCGGCTGCTGCAGCAGAGCTTCCTAGGTCGGGGCTAAGGTCGCTGCCTCTAGTGGTGTGGTCTTGACCCATGGCTGGCGCACGTTCGCTCGCGTGAGAGGCCTGGTTGGAAGGTGCACCCTCCACTTCAAGTATGTCGGCCTGGCGACCCTCTACGTGAGGGTGTTCAGGGAGGATGGCCGTCGCGTAGGGTGGTGCCCGGAAGATGGCAGCGATGACGAGGGTGGTGAAGGTGAGCTTGGCTGGCGGTGCACGCTCCTCTTCTCGCGACGGCAGCTCTTCCTCGGATGAGAGCTCGAGCAGTGGTGGCTACGACCAGCCCCCACGCCGTCGTGCTCGGGTCGAGGACGGCGGCGGTTCATCATGCCGCAGCGCTCCGGTGAAGCTGGAAAGGAGCCCGACATGAGCCTGCGGTCGTCGAACTTGGACTCAAGACCAGCCGCGGCCCCTGGTCACTTACGGGGGAACTGGTGGAGCGTCGGGCCACCTTAAGGCGCTTCTTGAGGATGCGGCGCTGGTGCCGGATTGATACGTCCTTGGGTCTTCTTTGTTTAGCCATTTCTTTCTCCTGTAATTTGAAAAATAAATAGTGTGCCCCGCTGGGGCATGTAATGAACTATGGCAGTTATGCCTTTTATGCTATGCTTTCTATCTTGGTGATGTTCTGTAATGTTTGCGCTCTGAGTAGGCCAGGGTAGGAAAACTTAGCTCGATATGTGCGTAGTAGCTTTTCGCCTCGCCACCCTGTCTACTTCGTGGCTTCTGGCGCCCGACAAGGCCCCCTTCCTAGGGAGCTGGGGGCAATAGGCCTCGGGGGGTGCCTTGGGGCCGCGAGAGCCACCGCAGAACTGTTGTGTGGCTGCTTTTAAAGGAAAAGGAAACCGGACGAGCACCCCATCCCTCCTTATGCGAGCCCCCTGTCATAGACCAGCTCTTACTTAATGTACTGTGTTGCGCTACCCGGGGGGTGCAGATATGAGGGGTACTAATGCCTGTGAGCTTGATCAAGGCCTCCTCGCGAGGACGAGGCCGAAGCACCAGGGCAGCGAGGTTCGGCTCGGTGTGCGTGCATGAGGGCAGGCCTGAGGTGCACACACCTGCCTAGCCCCCACGCGCGAGGCACGCGAGGGAGAGTGATGGGCAACTTCCACCACTCTCCTTTCCTTAGGCTAAAAGAAAATGAGCGGGAGGAGAAGGAACCAACTCAGCGAACCGAAACACGAAAGCATCAAATCCATTGAAAGATTACTAAAAAACTTCAAGCAACTTCGGAAAGCAAATGAACAGCCGCGTCCAGCACCTAAACTAGTCTTCTCACCTGCGCGGAGCTAAGTGCTGCCACTAAGACATGGGAGGGAGCCCCCGTGAGGCCCCATGGCGGCTTTTAGGAGACTCCGGGGCGTGTATATCCCCACTCATTATTACGTGAGAGAGTCATGAGCGGAGACCTTCACAGGACGGAGCCTTGCTTCATAGGCCGGAGCCTTTCTTCAGGGGTAGAACTTCCGGAGGTGCTGGATGTTCCAGGCGTTCTGGATGGGGACACCGTCCTGTGTCTCCAGGCGTGCGGCGCCAGGCCTGGAGACATGGGCAATCCTAAACGGGCCCTCCCACATGGGAGAGAGCTTGTGCAACCCTTCCCTGGAGAGCACCTGCCTCAGGACGAGATCGCGCACATCTAACGTCCTGGAGCGGATGCTGCGGTAGTGATACCATCGCAGCGCCTGCTGGTATCTTGCCGCCTGGAGCGAGGCTTGACGGCGGCATTCATCCCCCAGCACGAGATCCATCCCCCACGTGGCATCCTGACGCGCCTCGTCGAACGCTAGGACCCGCGTGGAGCGATGCTTGACCTCATGTGGGAGAACCGCTTCTGCTCCATAGACGAGGAAGAACGGCATCTCTCCCGTTGGCTTTGTCGCGGTGGTGTGGATGTACCACAGCACGGACTGTAGCTCGTCGAGCCAGCCCCTACCGCAGGCCTCGAGCTTCTTCTTGAAGGTTCTTGTCTTGAGGCCCCTCATGACTTTGGTATTGGCCTGCTCGACTTGGCCGTTGCTCCGGGGGTGTGCCACTGAGTCATAGCATATCTGGCTTCCAAGGTTAGCACAGTATGTTTTGAAAAGGTTGCTAGTGAATTGCGAGCCATTGTCGGTGATGATGCAGTTAGGAACCCCAAACCGGCTCACGATGCCCTTGATGAACTTGATGGCCGATCAAGCTAGGATGGTGCAAACGGCTTCTACCTCCGCCCATTTGGTGAATTTGTCGATGGTGACGTAGAGGTACCAGTAGCCCCCTGGTGCTCGAGGGAACGGCCCCTAGATGTCCAGCCCCCAGACTGCAAATGGCCATGTGAGCGGGATCGTCTGGAGGCCCTGCGCAGGCTGGTGGATTTGCTTGGTGTGGAACTGGCATGCTTCACAGGAATGCACCAGCTCTATGGCATCATTGAGCGCAGCGGGCCAGTAGAAGCCGTTGCAGAATGCCTTGCCCACCAGGGTGCGTGATGACGAATGATGCCCGTAGTCCCCACCATGTATGTCCGCTAGCAGCTCAAGTCCCTGCTCCCTAGAGATGCATCACAACAAAAGTCATTGGGACTCTTGCGATATAACTCACCGTTCTGGATGCAGTACGCGGTGGCTTGACGAGCCACATGCTCGGCATCCTCCTCCTTCTCTGGCAAGGTCCCTTGAAGCAGGTATGCCTTGAACTCTTCAGTCCAGCGCCCCTCCTGAGGCTCGAGCACAAGCTGCAGGCGGGCCCCAGTGGGATGGCCGCATGCTGGGGCGCCAGTCACACGTGCCTGATGCAGGTCCTCCTAAGGCGATGCTGGAGCAGCGGCGGGGGAAGCCGCAGATGGCTTGAAGAGCTGCTCCTCAAACACCCCCGACTCCTGGGGGAGCCTTCGGGAGGCTCTCTTGGCGATATCGTCCGCCTCCTTATTCGTCCCTCGTGGCACATGCTCCAACTCCAAGCCCATGAACCGTTTCTCCATCTTGCAAACCTCTTCTAGGTATGCCTCCATGTGCTCGTCCATGGGCATGTACTCCTTGTTGGAGAATTTGACAAGGAGCTAAGAATCGCCCTTGATGGTGAGGCGCTTCACCCCCAGTGCCACCGCGGCCCTGAGACCGGCAAGCATGCCCTTGAATTCTGCGATGTTGTTGGAGACCTTCTCGCCCTGCTGGAAGCAGAGCTGTACCGCATAGTAGAGCTTGTCCTTGGTGGGTGAGATGAGGACGGCCGCTACTCCTGCGCCTTGTCGCGCGAACGCTCCATCAAAGAACATGATCCACCCGGCTGGTTCCTCGTCCCTAGGTAAGGGGGAGCGGTCCTCGCTCACCCCATGGTCGGGGAGGTCAGTCCACTCGGCCATGAAGTTAGAGAGGGTCGCGCCCTTGATGACCCTAGTGGTGCTGAACTCGAGATGAAACGCCTGGAGCTCGATGTTCCATTCTGCAACTCGCCCGACGATGTTCAGGCTCTAGAGCACCCTCTCTAGCGGGTATGCTGAAACGACTTTGATGGGGTGGCCTTGGAAGTAGTGGTGGAACTTTCGGGAGGCGACGAGGAGCGCGAGCAAGAGCTTCTAAGGCATGGGGTAACGCGCCTGTGCCTCCCTCAGCACCGTGCTGACAAAGTAGACAGGGTGCTTGACGAGGGGAGCGGCATCAGTGGGGTCTTCCTCTTTTTGAGGGTGCTGGTCTTCGATGGTCTTGCGAGGTCCGTCCTCAGGAACGCCCCCAGCTGTGGGGTCAAGCGCAGCCTCGGGAGGGACATCGACCACTGGGTTGGCCGAGGCCCCGGGCACGTTGTCCTGAGGGTGCAGCGCCTTACTTGGTGGTTGAGCGTCCTGCCGAGGGTCCTTGGACAGGCGCTCCTTCCTTAGCGCCACCAGGGCAGCGCTGGCTGAGTAAGGGGTGGCTGCCTAATACAGCACCAAGGGCTCGAGAGGGCACCGCGCCACCATCACTAGTGGGCTAGTCATGTATCTCTTGAGGTCTTCGAAGGCTGCGTTGGCCTCCGAGGTCCACTCGAACGGCCCTTTCCTTTTCATCAGCTTGAAGAACGAGAGGGTGTGCTCCCCCAGCTTGGAGATGAAGCACCTTAGTGAGGTTACGCAGCCCACCAGCTTCTGCATCTCCTTCAGGGTTTGCGGGGGGCTCATGTCTTCTATTGCCTTAACCTTTTCTGGATTGTCCTTGATACCTCTATGTGACACTAGGAAGCCCATCAGCTTGCCAGAGGGGACCCCAAATACACACTTCTCGGGATTGAGCCGAAGATCCACCTTGCGCAAGTTGGCAAACGTCTCCTCCAGAGCTGCTATCAGGGTCCCGGCCTCCCGAGACTTCACTACTATGTCCTCAACATAGGCCTCTGCGTTTCTCCTGAGATGCATGCCCAGGGCGATATGCATCAGCCGCTGGAAGGTAGCCCCGGCATTGCGCAGCCCGAAGGGCATGCAGGTGTAGCAACACACCCCGAAGGCGGTCAGGAATGCCGTCTTCTCCACATCTTGCACAGCCATCTTGATCTGGTGGTAGCCTGAGAAGGCGTCCAAGAAGCACAATAGGCTGCACTCGGCGGTGGAGTCCATGATCTGACCGATGCGAGGGAGCGGGAAGGGATCTTGAGGGAAGGCCTTGTTGAGGTTGGTGAAGTCAACACACATGTGTTCCTTCCCTCCTTTCTTGGGGACGACAACGGGGTTCGCCAGCCACTCCGGGTATCGTACCTCCCTGATGACTCCAGCATCCTTCAGCTTGCGGGTTTCTTGGATGATGAATGCTTGCTTCTAAGTGGACTAGCGGCGGGCCTTCTGCTTCACTGGATGCACGTTTGGGCATACCTTCAGGTGATGCTCGATTATTCCCCTTGGGACACCAGCCAAATCTTTGGGCTCCCAAGCGAATACGTCCTTGTTGGCGTGCAAGAAGTTGACCAACACTTTCTCATGGTCCGGAGGGAGGCCAACTCCGATGGTGAAGGTGGGGCTAGTTGCCCCCTTCTCGCTGACCAGTACTTGCTTCGTCTCGGCTCGGTCTTGGGAGAACAGCTGCTTCTTCTTGGCTGGCACACCTCTCGAGGCCCCATGACCCCCTTTCTCATTAGGCAGCCTGGGCGGCACTTACTTGTCGGTAGAACTGCTTGATGTGGCAGTTGGAGGGTGGTGCCTGTGAGCCACCTAGGAGAGCTGCGACGACGAGGGGCGCCGGTGCCACGAAGTGCGCAACGAAGAGGCCACGCAGCTCCTCCCAAGAGGCCACAGAGGACTCCGACATGTGGAGCATCCAGGCGCGCGGCTCTCCTACAAGGGCCATGGGGAGCTAGTTGGCCTTCACCTTGCCATCTCCGCAGGCCGCCCAGATGGCCTCCTCGTACGCCTGGAGGAAGCCAGTCGGGTCCATCGTGCCGTCATAGTGTGGTGGCAGCTCAGGCCTGAACTTGGGCGGCCATTCCAGCCGCCGCAGGGAGGGGGTGAAAGGGCACAGCCCCGGCGCCTCTTTGAAGGCGCGCGTCGGTCGAGTCGATGGAGAGGCGCCTGCCATTGAAGCCAGTGGCGCAATCTGACGAACGGGGTAGAGGATCCCCGACATACCCCTACCTGGCGCGCCAAATGTCGGATTACGGGTTCCACAAACCCTTGAAAGGTTCAAACTCTGGGGTGCGTGCAGAGATCTCAACCTACCCGGCATGTCCACTCGCAAATGTTGGCGGGAAGGGATCCCACAACGGCCGGATTTGAAAGGGGACAAGTAGTACAGCTTATCCTGACTAAAGTGGTCTTCGCCTGTGAAAAGCCCCTAGTCGTGACGCTGCGGTGGGCTCGGTGATGACCTCTGTCCTGCCGTCCTGGAGGTCTTGGTCTCGTTGCACCAGAATGGAAACCTTTGGCTGATTCCTCGGGACTCCGCGCTTGTGGCTTGCCTCCCTTGCACCAAAGAGGAAACTGGCGCCCTGCGCCCGCTGGCGCCACCTAGTGCTCGCCTGGCCTTGGTCGTTGAGGGAGTCCTGGACTAGGGGGTGTCCGGATAGCCGAATTATCATCATCGGCCGGACTCCAAGACTATGAAGATACAAGATTGAAGACATCATCCCGTGTCCGAATGGGACTTTCCTTGGCGTGGAAGGCAAGCCTGGCGATACGGATATGTAGATATCCTACCATTGTAACCGACTATGTGTAACCCTAGCCCTCTCCGGTGTCTATATAAACCGGATGGCTTTAGTCCGTAGGACGAACAATTTTCATACCATAGGCTAGCTTCTAGGGTTTAGCCTCCTTGATCTCGTGGTAGATCTACTCTTGTAACACACATCATCAATATTAATCAAGCAGGACGTAGGGTTTTACCTCCATCAAGAGGGCCCGAACCTGGGTAAAACATCGTGTCCCTCGTCTCCTGTTACCATCCGCCGAGACGCACAGTTCGGGACCCCCTACCCGAGATCCGCCGATTTTGACACCGACAGTCGTCATGGCTCACGTCAGCTGAGCCTCATGAGGAGCACCTTGCATAGAACTCTCCGCCCCTCGGGAGCCAGCCTGAGGAGGCGGATCCACTCTGGGGACTTGGTGTGGTCCGCCTCATGAGGCTTGGCCCCTCGCGAGGGTCTTGAGTTGTTGACGCTAAAGCTGGGCCGTACCAGGCTGTTGATGGAGCCACGTGGTGTGCCACAGGCCGGCAAGTCTGGATACCCCCATATCCCGAACACCGAGAACAAGGGGTCAAACTCATACCCTAGTTCGGCGATGAGTTTGCTACAATGACAATGGCGGCAAAAAAATCCATTGACAGCGACGGAGACCAATGGCGGTAGGTCACTGGCGACAAGGTGATGATCCAGAGACTCGAGAGGCAGAGCAGGACACGCGCGGGCGATTGGGTTTTGAAGTGGTTTCGAAAATCTGGACCGTCAGTATTTATACCTTGACACTGTCGCTGTGACCGAGTGGAACAACTCGGTGGCACCGAGAGGCAGAACCGCAAGCGGTTACTGCAACTCGGTGAGACCCAAGGGTTCTAATCGGTTGCACTGAGATTGAAACTTGATCAACCCAGTGAACTTGGTGTGACCGAAATGGAGGAGTCGGTCAGACCGAAAAACACAATGAGGTTTTGGAAGTTTTAAGTCTATGACGAAATGGAACTCCGAGTTCTCCTTACACAGAGGGTTTGAATTTGACTCAGATCAAACTTTGTGATGTAGGATGAATAGAGCTTGAGAAGATAAAAGCATAGATAGCTATAGGGAGTTCTTAGGCATTCTTGTCCATCCATTTGGCAAAAAGAAGAAACTCCAAACATTCAAAGCAACAAATGGATGTCCTCGAATGACAGAAAATATGCAACAAGCATGCTCACACAATAAAATGGCAACTAAAATATGTGGCAAAGTATGCACAATCACTCTAGCATCTATCAAGCAATTGGCGATGACTAGGTCATCTATATATGAGTATATTGACTTAGGAGTCAAATGAGAACATTTGATCATAGGTCATACTAGCACAAGTGGGGTTACCACTTTTACATAAAGCATTATTGTGTTCACACCATTAGAGTTGCTTTAGCTCAATTATTAGAGTAAAGCTCCCCCTAGATGTGATATCCCCCCTTAAGAGGGATCAACTAACCTTGGGTTTTTTCGATGATGACTTCATGTAGATATCGAAGATGTGGACGCTCATTGTTGATGTAGATCATTTGAAGCAATCCATTGGAGTGAGTTGCACTTCCAATACCTACATAGGGTAGTCCCATAGGGAACAAACAAGGATATCCATAGACATAGAGTGAAGCACATACATGATGATGTCCATGAAAGCATTAGGTTACCTTGTCCCTTGTCTTACCAACAAGAGGGTTTGTGACTCCTTGAACTAGTGCAAGATGTGGAAATTGTTTGCACTTGTCCTTGCCAAAATAAATATGAGTGAAGTATGTTGGCGGATTCACCCTCAAGAACTATCCAGTACTTCTTATTCGGGATCCACATCATCTTGAAGGGAATCCTTGGAGTTGAAGATATACTTGACGAAGTAGAACTTGATGAAGTCTTGGGAACCCACTTGACCAAGGCCTTCGAAGCATCTTCAAATGCATCAATCTCTTCTTGAAGCTTGTCCTTGCGTTTTAGCTTGTGGTCTTGTGGTAGAAGATCATCTTGAGCTTGTGTCCCCTTGAAGAAAGTAGGGTCATACTTCTCTTGTCGAGGAACAAACTTCGTCTTGGGGTATTGATCTTCGTCCCACTCAACTCCATTGGCATTGAACTTTCATTCAAAACCAACACCTTGATTCTTCTGGTGCCTTCCTTGCTTGCGTACAATTTCCTCAAATTGCTTACTTCCTGTAAGGCTTTTGTAAACATCTTTCTCTATAATTCCCTTCAATAAGCTATTTTCTTGCTCAAGTGTAACTTGGCTAAGAGAATCATTAGTGGAATCAAGATAACTACTAGAGGCAACAATATTGGATTTAGCATGATTATTATTGCTACTAGGAGAAGAATCTTTCTTGTTCTTGTTGCTAGATTTTACTTGTGGCATGTAAGTAGACAAGAGTAAACGCTTGGCAATGTAAGAAGAACTTTTCTTCTGAAGATCATCATTGATGGCCTTTAAGAACTCATGCTCTTGCTCAAGATTGAGCTTTTCGAAGCATAACTTCTCATGAGTTTTTAAAAGTTCTCGACGATCTTCTAAAGTAGTTTCATGAGCTAACTTAAGAGTGTTTAGTTCTTTAGTTAGATGCTCAATGTTGTCCTTATCATTGTCATTCATTTTACCATGATTAATTGATGTTTCATCATAGTATTCATCTCTAGAGTTGTCAACAAGTAAATCATCATCACCTAGCAAGTCATCTTCATCACTATTGAAATCAACATACTCGGGGTGTGTTACCTTGGGGCCTTTAGCCATGAAACATATCCCAATTCCTTCATTTTGTGAGTCAAATATGTCGTAGGAGTTGGTTGACACAAGTGCTAGACCGACAACACCTTCATCTTGAGTATATTCGGAGTCGGAGTGATAACTTCTATTGGAGTGGTGGTCGGAGCCGGAGCCGGATACCCATTCACCAACATGACCTTAATGTCTTTGTTTTGTGTAGCTCCTTGACGACTTGTCCTTCCTTTCTGAATCCTTGCTTCTTCGAGAGGTTCTTTGTTCATAACGATCGTCTCTACTCCTTCTCTTTCCTGGAGGTGATTCTTCCCTTTTGATTCTTCTTTTAGGTGAGTCTTATCTTCTTTTATAGTGAGTCGTACACTCATTGGAGTAGTGTCTCGGTCTTCCACAATTGTAGCAGTTTCGCTCATGACTCGAAGATCTTTTGTCATTGTAAGATCTTGACTTGGAACTTTTTTCCTTGCTTCTACTCTTGTAGAATTTGTTGAAGTCCTTCACCATTAAGCTCAGTTCTTCATTGAAGGCTTGTTTCTCACTTGATGATGTAGGAGCATCACATGAGGCTTTGTAAGCACCACTAGACTTGTTGTGAAGCTCTTCTTTGTCCTTGAGTGACATCTCATGAGCAACAATTCTTCCAATGACTTCATTGGCTTGAGATCTTTGTAATTTGGCATCGTTTGGATCAATGTGCACACTGTGTCATATTTTCCATCCAAGGCTCTCCAGATCGTTTTGATGATGAATTTATCGGTCATCTCTTCACTTCCTAAGACGACAATCTCATTTGTGATGAGAGCAAGCCTAGACTACATTTCAGCGAATGATTAGAGGTGGCACATGCAAATTTACTTGGAACGATAGAGTAGTACCGCATATAGGTAGGTATAGTGGACTCATCTGGAACAACTTTGGGTTTAACGATTTGGATGCACAAGTAGTATTCCTGCTTAGTAGAGGCGAAGGCTAGCAAATTGATTGAGAAAAAAAGCGACCAACTAGAGAGCGATAATGGTCATAATCATGCATTGTGAATAATTAACATTGAATCCAAGCATGAGTAGGATATAAACACCTTGAACATAAATATCATGAAGGATGCATTTGTTTTGATTAAACTACATGTGTGAACATGTGCCAAGTCAAGCCACTAGAATCATTCAAAGGAGGATACCATACTAACATACTACATCATGACCATTTTAATGCATGTTGACACTAAGGATAAATCATTATCAACTCCATCTATTTAAGCATGGTACGAGCAACTATAATCTCTTATTGTCATCACGAACATGTTTACTCATAATATGCTGAATCAAGATCGACCGAGTTAAACATATTAGAAAACAAAAAACAAGAAGAGTTCATACCAACTTTCCTTCACCGCAATCACTTCATCCAATCATCATCATTATCGCCTTCCACTTGCATGATCGAATGATATGAAAATAATAATAATGCAAGTGTGCCATGGACTAAGCTGCAATCTGTAAACATTTTATTCTAAGGAGAAGACAAGATAGTATGAGATCTTCCTTAGATCAACAATAATGCATATGAGAGCCACTCAAAAATGTCATCATGACCTTATCCTTACGACAGCTCAAACTAAAGAAAATAATTTTAGAGAACACACTGAAATGTTTTTGGAGTTTTTAGTTTTTCTGAGGAAGCAAACTAACGAAGGAAAATGAAAAAGAGAAAAACTATTTACACTGGAAATCTCCCAACAAACAATATAACAAATGGGAAATCTTTTTGGGTTTTCTTTTACTACTACAAACTAACTAAACAAGAAAGAAAAACCTAAAAGAAGCGATAAATATTTTTGGGTTTTAGAATTTTTTCAAAGACACAAGAAGAAAGCGAAAATAAAACTAACATGAATATACAATGAAAAAGGATGAACACCGACAACTAGAATGAATGTGTGATACATGAATGTAATGTCGGTGAGAAATACGTACTACCCCAAGATTAGGCTTTTGGCCTAACTTGGTCAATGGCCACAACTGAATGTAGTCTAGTCTTGGGTTATACTGAGGCTCCTGAGGATCCCACTGATAAGGGGGCTCCTGAGGCTCCTACTAATAGATAGACTCCTCGATAGGCTCTAGCTCGGGTGCAGGCTTGGGTGCTAAGGGTGGTGCAACCCCCAATGAGCATAAACGTCCTCCAGCATAATGGTATACCTTCCCTTGAAAATGTTGAACAAAGATGGTGTACGCAAAGTAATAATCTCATGAGTACCCTGACTAAACACCAAGTTATACCGAAATTGCCTATCACCAGATTCAGTAAGATTATGACCAACCATGCTATCATAATCAAGATATTTGGTAGGTAAAAGCTCATCCTCTATATGTCTAATAGGAATCTGAAAATGTCTAGCGATGCCAGAAGCATAAATACCACCATAAATTACGCCCTTTGAATGGTTAGTCTGTAACCGTCAAGCAACCATAGCTCCAAAACTAAAAGTTCTATCACAATAAAGAGCATGGTGTAAAATAGCAAGGTTGGGTGAACTGGGCATTGCAATCTCCCACCTACCAGTTAACACCTCCCGACAAATAATGATGCAATACAGTAATAAATTGTAAACTAGTAACTCTAGCATCAAAACTCCTCTTGACTCTGCATATATCAAATCTGTGACGTCCCTAGGATGTGTCTCTAGAGGGCTGCCTTTATTAGGAATTTTGCACACTTGGCAAAATCAATCTAGTGTCATTTCTTGAGGAATATCATAAAGGTGGAATGATACAGTGGGTATATCCCTCCTGGCATGGAAATGAAATTTTTGAACAAAAGTACTGATGAGTAGGAGATATTGATGACACTTATCTTCAAGGAACGAGGTGAGACCGGCATTGTTTGCCAAATAATAAAAATCATCAAGAATTCCAGCATCTCTAAAGAACGTGTTGCATGACTAAGGGAGTCCTGGATAATGGGGTATCCGGACAGCCAGACTATATACTTTGGACGGACTGTTAGACTATGAAGATACAAGACAGAAGACTTCGTCTCGTGTCCGGATGGGACTCTCCTTGGCGTGGAAGGCAAGCTTGGCGATTCGGCTGTAGATCTCCTCCTCTGTAAACCGACTCTATGTAACCCTAGCCCCCTCCAGTGTCTATATAAACCAGAGGGTTTAGTCCATAGGACAAAAACAACAATCCTACCATAGGCTAGCTTCTAGGGTTTAGCCTCTCTGATCTCGTGGTAGATCAACTCTTGTAATACTCATATCATCAAGATCAATCAAGAAGGAAGTAGGGTATTACCTCCATCGAGAGGGCCCGAACCTGGATAAACATCGTGTCCCCAGCCTCATGTTAACATTAGTCTTAGACGCACAGTTCGGGACCCCCTACCCGAGATCCGCCGGTTTTGACACTGACATTGGTGCTTTCGTTGAGAGTTCCACTATGCCGTAGCGATAAGGCCTGATGGCTCATCTTGTTGTCAAAGACAACATCACCTCCGAGGGAGCCCTGGCTTTAGGCCAAACTCTCCGGCTGGGCGGCTTCATTATGATCGCCTAATCGGCTATTGCGCCGACAATGACTTCTTAGGTCATTAAAAATAGCATCCACGTTGATTCGGAATTCGCCGAATAGATGGACCCAATGGATCTCTTCTCCCTCAATGAGCTCTTGGATCGCATCGCCGCCCTGGGCGTCGCTACGAACTATGACCAGATCGGGCTTAAACCTGATCAAAGGGAGATTCACTCTCCATCGGTCACCCACGAGATAGCGGTAGTGGAAGAGCATCATCCTAATTCTCCCTCCACTTTGAGGACGAACTATGTCCGGATTTCCGAGCTCTCCGAGCCGGACACCCGCTCGTGGGAGGACATGACCCCGGTCCCGGACTCAGGATCGGGAGGCGGGCCAAAGAAATCGGGCAACGCCCCAAAACCCGAGCCTTTAAGCTCGGAAGCTCCTTTGCCCCTGGGTCCCAGATCGGGTCGGGATTCGGATTCAAATCCGCCCACCCACCCGGATTTATCCAATCTTTCTCATATCAAGAGCCCCAAGAAACAGTATATCATTACTGGGCCAGATTCCTCCTTGTGATAAATAGGGTCAAGGACTGTCGCGAGGCAGACGCAATCTCCCTCTTTTGCAAAAATTGCATGGACAAAGGGATTCTCAATGCTATAAGCGCCGTGAAATAGTACACTTCGCTAACTTAGCGGCCATAGTGCAAAAATACTGCGTGATGGAAAGCGCCTGGAAAACCCAAACAAGTTTTTGGGACAAACCAGCTCTAGCCAAATCCTCTGTCTGAACTAAAAGGGTAAACTCTCGTAAGTCACCCGATTCAAGTACCAAAAAAATAAAGCCCGCCGCAAGGCGCGGAAGCGTATTGGAAGAATGGCTAAACGGGCCGTGCAAGATTCACAGCACACCGGATACTATTACAACGCATAGCCTTAGAGCATGTTGGATACTCCGACAGGTAGCAAAGAGCGGCGAGGATCTCCTCATAAAACATACAACAGAGCAACATCCCGCCGGAGACAAAAATATGGTATTTACAGTCTTCAAGACTTTCGCCTCAAATAATAGGTGCAAGCGAGCTCAGCACAGCCTCGCAGAAGTTTGCCACGTGGCAACAATAAACCCATGGAACGACATGGCTAGAACGTACAATGCCAGTGATGAACCTCAATTCCGAACAGTTCGAGCACCAGCCTCTTTGGTCCTTAGCCCAATCATGGATGGCTTCAGGCTCACTAAAGTGATCATGGACGGCGGAAGGGGACTAAACCTCATCTATGAGGAAACTCTTAACAAGATGGAAATTGACAAGAGCCGCATTGAACGGAGCACCACGACCTTCAGGGGAATCATCCCTAGTCGGGAGGCACAATGTGTGGGAAAAATCACACTAGACGTGGTATTCGGCATGCCGGAGAATGACAGGTCTGAAGAAATTACATTCCATGTGGCCCCGTTCAGCAGCGGATACCACACCCTCTTGGAGCGGGGCGCATTCATGAGCTTTCAGGCTATACCTCATTACGGGTACATGAAGCTCAAAATGCCCGGGCCCAGTGGAATCATCACTCTAGCTAGCAATCCAGACGTCGCACTCCGTGCCGAAAATAAAACCGCCGCCCTCGCCCTATTGGCATTGTCAGAAGCCCTCGCGGCCGAAGAACTAACAACACTGCAAGCAATACTAGACAGAGACGACGTGATACTCGACAAGCGACCCAAATCCACCTCCTTCAAACCAGTGGACGAGATAGTCAAATTCCAAGTCCACCCAACGGACCCTTCGAAGACAGCTTCCATCGAAACATAACTGAACCCCACAATAGACGCTGCACTGTGAGACTTCCTGCGTGAAAATTGGGACATTTTTGCCTTGCATCCTTTCGACATGCTGGGCATCCCACGCAGGCTGGCCGAACACAACCTCAACATACTGAAAGGATACAAGCCAGTCAAGCAGACTCTTAGACGCTTCTCAGAGCCTAAGTGGCAAGCCATGGGGGAAGAGCTAGCCAAGCTACTCGAGGCCAGATTCATCAGAGACATCAAACATCCGGATTGGCTAGCAAACTTGGTAATGGTACCCAAAAAGGACAAATCCTGGCGCTTGTGTGTCGATTTCAAAGACCTCAATAAAGCTTGCCCTAAGGATCCCTTCCCCCTCCCCCGCATTGATCAAATAATCGATGCCACTACAGGACACGACTCAATTGTGTTTCCTCGACGCATACTCCGGATACCATCAAATAAAGATGGCGGAGTCCGACCAGGCTGCAACAGCCTCCATCACTCCGTACGGCCCCTTCTGTTTCAACACCATGCCCTTCGGGCTCAAAAATGCCGGTGCAACCTATCAACACATGATTCAAACATGCCTGGAAAAACAAATCGGCAAGATAGTAGAGGCCTACGTAGACGACGTGGTTGTCAAAACAAAACACATCAGAACCTTAATAGACGACTTGAGGCTTACTTTCGATAATCTCCGAACATACGACATCAAGCTCAACCTGGAGAAGTGTGTCTTCGGAGTACCCTCCGGAAAATTGCTCGGCTTCATTGTTTCCAATAGAGGAATTGAAGCCAATCCGACAAAAATCTGAGCTCTGTCACAGTTGGCTATCCCAACAGACCTCAAGCGGATCCAGAAACTAACTGGATGTGTGGCTGCCTTAAGCCGCTTTATCTCCCGCTTAGGAGAAAAGGCACTACCCCTGTATCGTCTTCTTAGACGCACCGAACACTTCGTGTGGACGGATGCGGCCACGGACGGACTGGAAGAAATAAAGGCACTCTTGGCCACCAACCCAGTCCTGACCGCGCCAAACATTGGCGAACCCATGCTATTATACATAGCCGCAACAAACCAAGTTGTGAGCACAGTGCTCGTCGTCAAACGATAGGCAGATGGACACAAGTTCCCGCTCCAAAAGCCGGTATATTACGTGTCCACGGTCCTCACTCCATGTAAATCTCGGTACCCGCACTATTATAAGATAGCGTATGCGGTCCTCATGTCATCCCGGAAACTATGACACTACTTTCAAGAGTGTTCAATCACGGTGGCCTCTGAAGTACCACTCAATGACATAATAAATAACCGCAACCCAACATGCCGAATTGCTAAATGGGATATTGAGCTCCTTCCGTTCGACATAACATACAAACCACGACGGGCCATTAAGTCGCAAGTACTGGCTGACTTCGTCGCTGAATGGACAGAGGCCGAACTCCCTAAAGAGTACGACGCGTACTCAAATTGGATCATGCATTTCGACGGATCCAAAATGCTAGCCGGATTGGGAGCATGTGTCGTCCTGACATCCTCCACCGGGGATACGGTGCAGTACGTCCTCCAAATATTATACACAGACTCCAACAATGTAGCCGAATGCGAGGCTCTATTGCATGGTCTTTGGATGGTGGTCTCCATGGGCATTCAACGCCTCGAAGTGCGCGGGGACTCGAACCTCGCAATATCTCAGGTAAATAGAGACTTTGACGCCAAGGACCCGACGATGGAGGCTTATCGCAATGCCGTCCTCAAAATGTCAGCTCAGTTCGAGGGGCTCGAATTCCACCATGTGGTCAAAGAAAATAACCAAGCGGCTGATATCCTCGCCCGCATCGGTGCTAGACGTGACCCCGTCCCAACTAATATCTTATTAGAAAGGTTGTTTAAGCCATTTGTGGCATGGGAAGGGGAGTCCGACACTATTAGTCCGGCTCTGAACGAAACCCTAGATTCTGAACCTTCAGACGTAATCGGAGGCTCTGCCACCGAAATAACATCTTCGACCCCGAAATAATGGCTGTCATCGCCTACCTCAATAGGCAAGAGCTCCCCGAGGACCAAAATGAGGCACGTTGTATTGTGTGACACTCTAAAGCCTACAAAGTCCATGAAGGAGAACTCTACAAGAAGAGCCCCACCGGAGTGCTCCAACGATGCATCTCCAAAGAGGAAGGGCGACAACTCTTAGCCGAAATCCATTCCGGACTAGGTGGGCACCACGCGGCAGCCCGAGCTCTCGTGAGCAAGGCCTTTCGGACAGGATTTTACTGGCTGACAGCCCGGGCGGACGCATAGGACCTTGTCCAATATTGCGTTGGTTGTCAACTATTTGCCAATCAGAGCCATATGCCCCCTACCGCTCTCCAAATGATCCCCATAACTTGGCCCTTCGCAGTCTGGGGGCTGGATATGGTGGGACCCCTTAAGGGGGTAAGCCATAAGAAAAAATACTTATTGGTCATGGTGGACAAGTTCACCAAATGGATAGAAGCGAAACCAGTTAAAATGGCCGAATCCAGACCAGTGATAGACTTCATATCGGAGGTTGTACACCGCTACGGTGTCCCCCACAGTATCATCACTGACAATGGCTCCAATTTTACAGCCGAAGAGGTAAAAGCCTAGTGCGGCAAAATGGTCATTAAGCTCGACTACGCCTCTATCTATCACCCCCAAACAAACGGTCAAGTTGAACATGCAAATGGTCTTATCATGAGCGGCATCAAACCCAGACTAGTGCAATCCTTGAAGGAATCAGACACGCATTGGGTCGAGGAACTCGACTCCGTACTCTGGGGGCTGCGGACCACGCCGAATCGCACCACCGGATACACACCATTTTTATGGTGTACGGCGCAGAAGCAGTACTGCCCTACGACATAATTCATGACTCACCTCGCGTGCGCATGTATGAAGAGAAGGAAGCCGAGTTAGATCGGCAGGACAACTTAGATGCTTTGGAGGAGGAGCGTGATGTCGCTAAAGCCCATTCCGCATTCTATCAGCAACAGGCTTGCAGGTATCAAAGCAGAGAAGTACGGGCCAAAACTTATAACATCGGCGAACTCGTTCTACGCCTACCTGAGAAGAAGAAGGACAAACTCAAACCCAAGTGGGAGGGTCCCTTCATCATTTATAAAGTTCTCACCGGAGGAGCGTACCGTCTGCGCAACGCATCTCATAACAAACTCGAGCCGAACCCATGGAACGCGGCCAGACTCCGGAGATTCTACGCCTAGCGCCGAACCCAGTGTTTGTCTCCTTCACTCCGCTTCTTCAATTATGTTCCCTTTCCTCCTTTCTCTCCCCTTTTCTTTTTCTTTCTTTTCCTTTTTTCACAGCCTTAAAACTGTACGGATGCCCTGAGCATTCCGGCTGCATTATGCATGCACACTATACCTGGGGGCTTCCTATTCGGAAGATAAATATAACCACTTTTAATGGCTTTTTGCGAGCCACATATGCATTTTTTTCATATGTGACTTTTCTTCACCATTATATGCATCGATATGACTTAAGTTTTGGCCATGCTGGGTTGCCTGGCTCTTGTATTTATGCCCTACGTTCTCGTTAATTCGGCTAGGGCATAAGGGGAGCACCTCTGCGATTTTTACTGCCGGTTGAGCCGGATGTGTACCTCAGACTGGGTGAAGCCAAAAGCTAGCATTCTTAAGGGAATATTCGGTCGGTGAATAAAAGATGTCCTCGTTCATAACAACGAAAAAACCCAGATGTTTTGTTTCCTGCGCTTCTGTTCGCAGATCGGACATGCACATCGATGCAAGCGTACCTAGAGAAAGGAACCCCTAACGGAACTATTTTCTCTGGAAGATGTTTCTTACTATCCATGTAATATAACATAACTAGTTGGGTACTTGTCTATTCAAGCACTTATGACTCCTACGCCTGGTTTCCACGCATACCCCGGTTTTTCATAACTGTGCGGGTATTCGGACACACCCAGATTGTCGGATCCGGGGGCTGAAGCGAAAAGGTCTGCCACGACAAATGATTTTCAATTTGGCTAGGGAGTACATGAGCCTGTTCAAATTACATAATCATATCGACTGGCCGTACTCTTCCTCGGTACCATCCAACAGGCTGTCTAACTTACAATCCTGCTGGGAATACTTTGCAGCTAACGCTACTCGATCATAAACCAAACTAACGGGTATCTCTTGTCCATCTGGCCCAGCCGTTCCAACTTCGGCCATATGGTTAGGGTCAGCTTTGGCGTATCACGTCTTCACCATGGCCCAAGCTTCTCTCGCACCTTGCCGGCAAGCTGACACCTTCCATAATCAGAACCGCCGCCGTGCTCCTTTGAGCATCTCTACAAGTTCGCTCATACCTCCTGGCAGGGAAGCGGACGGCCACAAAGCCTAGGCAATACCCTGCATCACCTGCCGAGCTCGCTCGTGCAGTTGTGAAAGCTCTTGCAGCATATCGCCTGTGGAACCGGGCATCTCCTCTTCATGGCGTCCCGTCAACATACCTGCAAACATAACTCTGTAAATACGCCTCCTCACCGAACTATACCACAGTTCGTTCAAGCACTTACTATATATGTCGCGTCAAAGCCTCTGGTTCTCCTTCATAGAGTCCACGAGCTGAGCCCGAACATCTTTCAATTTGACGCTCAGCTGGAGATTAGCATCTTGTAGCTTATTTCTCTCCTGAATAGACTGCGTCAGCACGCATTCGCCCGCCTTCAGCTGACTTCGCAGATGCAGCTCATCATCCCCTACAGTCTATGGATTTCCTCCAGGATTATCTGCCGAATACTTCATCAGATTTATAAACCATCGCGAACACGCAAACTGGTAGAAGGAAATTATTACCATAAGAAATCTTTTTAGATCCCTCTTGTTTGGCTGCATTAGCCTTCATCTGTACCTTACACTCCTCCAACTCTTGAGACAACTAGGTATTCTTCTCTACAAGAACCTGTGCATTTAATGATCCTTAAATCAGTTGTGCCAACTGTTTCAAGTCTCGGGGGCTACTACTACACATACTTATTAAATTCTCTTACCTGTATATCCTTCACATACTGGTCCGTTGCTCTGGCAAGTCCATTTTGAGCAGCACGGATATAGGCATGTCCGTAATTGAAGGCATTGAACGCCTCTTCGGAAAAAATACCACCGCGGAGTATGGCCTGTCGGTGCCGGTGATTCATGGCGCTCTCCACTTCTGAATTTGTGGCGGAAAGCATATCTGTATCCTCCGCAGGAGGACAGTGTGGCACTGTCCCCACATCAGCCTCCGTCTGTGAATCCAGTCCAGGAATCCGGTTGCTGGAGGCGTGGCTGGAAGGGTCCCCGAACATAGTCCGGCGCTTCCTGACAGGACATAGTTAAAGCCGTCACGCCTCGACAAATAGACCAAATAGACCACGGGGCAAGTTCAATGAATACCTCTGCGCCTGTGTGCTGCTCCTAACCGCCTTCCTTTTAAGCCTACCTTGTTTAGGCGCCTCTAGCTGAGAGGCCCCCGCGGGTTCCGCACGGTGTCCCGACCGTCGTTTCTATCAAAACACGGCGTGCGGCCATAAGGTACGACAAAGCGAAGGAATCCTTTCGGAAGCTTGTAACCCCGACATTACTTACATACGACACGGGAAGCAGTCCGGGATAATCCGCGATGATGGCCACCAAAGAGCCGTTACTGCTCGCCTGATAGAAAGTCCCGTCGATGAATTCCACGGATATGTCCAGATCTTCTTCAAATCCAGGGTAAAGAGCCTGGCCGGGATCCTCCAGCTGCGGAGAGGGGCTGTTGAACTCTTTCACAGCCTTCCTTAGTTCCTGTTTTGAAACAACAAGATAAATAATTGTGGAAAAGGAGGTAAGAACGAATAGAGTTGAGTAAAAGATGACCACTTACCCAGCTTCGGGGGTTCTACATGGAAAATCCATCCCGCGGTTTGATGCGGAGGAACTCCTCTTCCTCTCCCTTCTACAATTCGGATAGTATCCTTGCCAAATATGTGGCGGAGTCCGGACCTTTGCGACCACAGCGGGAGGCATCGTCTTCTCCATTGAAGTGCCACATGGGCTTTCCCCTATATTGAAGTGGTTGCACTCCCCTTATTATGCATATTGACATAACTTCGATTATTGTCAATCCTGATTTGGCCAGGGTTTGTATCTGGCTCATCAGATAGAAGACTTCCCCGTTTACTTCCTCTTGGGGGCTCCGAGAGCGCCATCTTTGGCGTTTCTTCAGCGGAGTATTGGTAAACTCAGGAAGGCCCGTCCGGACAGGGTCCGGAAGGGGAACGTCATCAACATAAAACCACTCTGAGGGCCAGTCTTCGGACGCCTTCTTGGGAGTACCGGACAAGTATTCGGTCTGGGCGATGCGCCATATTTCGGCTCCGCCCACTTGATATATAGATACCTCCTGGTTGTGGGGGACGAGGCAAAATAACCTCTTCCATAGCTCGACATGAGCTTCGCAGCCTAGGAACAGCTCGCAGAGGGCAACATAGCCCGCAATGTGTAGTATGGAGGCGGGGGGTAAGGCTATGCAACTGGAGACCGTAGAACTCCAAGAGCCCGCGGAGGAATGGGTGGATTGGAAACCCGACGCCTCTTAGCAGATATGGGACAAGGCATACCCGCTCCCCCCGAGATGGGTTAGGGAATCTCTCCGCTTGCTCCCCGCCATTATAGGTGGCAAGTCCGGATCGGACGGGGACCATGTATGCGGGCGGAAGGAACCCTTTGGTCTGCAGCTCTATTAGGCGGCTGTGAGGGATGGAACACTTTTCCCAATCCCCTGGTTTCGAGCTAGGGGAGCGGCGAGCGGGGCTGCGGAGACCGGCCATGATGGGATGGCCTCTTTTGGGCGTGCTCTGCGGAATGCTTGCTTGGGGAAAGATGGTGTGATTTGGATCTGAGGATCCCCGTCTCCTCAAATAGACGGCTCACCTATAAGATTAGGGTGGCAAATGCAAAAATGCCCCGGCCCCTCGTCTTTGATCGACACGTGGAGATCGCCATTATTGAAACACATAAACCGAGGAGTACAACCTTAAGGTGAGGCCGGTTACTATTCGCTACGACGGGTGCACCGATTTGGAGAAGAACCCGCCTTGCAATGCCGAAGACAATCTGCGCGCCAGATTATCGTAATTGAAGCCTGGTTTGGGGGCTACTGAGGGAGTCCTGGATAAGGGGGTATCCGGACAGCCGGACTATATACTTTAGCCAGACTGTTGGACTATGAAGATACAAGACATAAGACTTCGTCTCGTGTCCAGATGGGACTCTCCTTGGCGTGGAAGGCAAGCTTGGCAATTCGGATGTAGATCTCCTCCTCTGTAAACTGACTCTATGTAACCCTAGCCCCCTCCGGTGTCGATATAAACCGGAGGGTTTAGTCCGTAGGACAAAAACAACAATCATACCATAGGCTAGCTTCTAGGGTTTAGCCTATCTGATCTCGTGGTAGATCAACTCTTGTGATACTCATATCATCAAGATCAATCAAGCAGGAAGTAGGGTATTACCTTCATCGAGAGGGCCCGAACCTGGGTAAACATCGTGTCCTCAGCCTCTTGTTTGTTGGAAATATGCCCTAGAGGCAATAATAAAAGTATTATTATTATATTTCTTTGTTCATGATAGTTGTCTTTTATTCATGCTACAATTGTATTATCCGGAAATCGTAATACACGTGTGAATACTTAGATCACAACATGTCCCTCGTGAGCTTCTAGTTGACTAACTCGTTGATCAACAGATAGTCATGGTTTCCTGACTATGGACATTGGATGTCGTTGATAATGGGATCACATCATTAGGAGAATGATGTGATGGACGAGACCCAATCCTAAGCATAGCACAAGATCATGTAGTTCGTTTTGCTAGAGCTTTTCCAATGTCAAGTATCTCTTCCTTAGACCATGAGATCGTGTAACTCCCGGATACCGTAGGAGTGCTTTGGGTGTACCAAACGTCACAACGTAACTGGGTGACTATAAAGGTGCACTACAGGTATCTTCGAAAGTGTCTGTTGGGTTGACACGGATCGAGACTGGGATTTGTCACTCCGTATGACGGAGAGGTATCTCTGGGCCCACTCGGTAATGCATCATCATAATGAGCTCAAAGTGCCCAAGTGTTTGGTCACGGGATCATGCATTATGGTACGAGTAAAGTGACTTGCCGATAACGAGACTGAACGAGGTATTGGGATACCGACGATCGAGTCTTGGGCAAGTAACGTACCGTTTGACAAAGGGAATTGTATACGGGGTTGATTGAATCCTCGACATCGTGGTTCATCCAATGAGATCGTCGAGGAGCATGTGGGAGCCAACATGGGTATCCAGATCCTGCTATTGGTTATCGACCAGAGAGCAGTCTCGGTCATGTCTGCATGTCTCCCGAACCCGTAGGGTCTACACACTTAAGGTTCGGTGACGCTAGGGTTATTAGGAAGACTAGTATGTGATTACCGAATGTTGTTCGGAGTCCCAGATGAGATCCCGAACATCACGAGGAGTTCTGGAATGGTCCGGAGGTGAAGATTTATATATGGGAAGTTGTCATACGGTCACCGGAAAGTTTCGGGGGCATATCGGTATTGTACCGGGGCCACCGGAGGGGTTCCGGGGGTCCACCGGGAGGGGCCACCCCTCTCGGAGGGCCTCATGGGCCGTAGGGGGCAGGGAACCAGCCCCTGGAGGGCTGGGCGCCCCCCTTGGGCCCATGCGCCTAGGGTTGGGGGGGGGGAAACCCTAGTGGGGGCGCCCCCCCTTGCTTGGGGGGCAAGCCCCCTCCCTTGGCCGCCCCCCCCCCTCTAGATCTCATCTAGAGGGGCCTGGCCCCCATCCCCCTTCCCCTATAAATAGAGGGGCGAGGGGAGGGCTGCACACCACATCCAAGGCGCAGCCCCTCCCCTCCCCAACACCTCTCCTCCTCCGTTAAGTGCTTAGCGTAGCCCTGTCGAAGTACTGCCTCTCCACCATCACCACGCTGTCGTGCTGCTGCTGGAGCCTTCTTCCTCAACCTCTCCTTCCCCCTTGCTGGATCAAGAAGGAGGAGACGTCATCCACTCTGTACATGTATTAAACGCGGAGGTGCTGTCCGTTCGGCACTTGGTCATCGGTGATTTGGATCACGGCGAGTACGACTCCATCATCCCCGTTCCCTTGAACGCTTCCGCACGCGATCTACAAGTGGTATGTAGATGCATCTCTTTCCTATCACTCGTTGCTTAGATGAACTCATAGATGGATCTTGGTGAAACCGTAGGAAAAAATTTAATTTTCTGCAACGTTCCCCAACAGTGGTATCACAGCTAGGTCTATGCGTAGTTCTCTATTGCACGAGTAGAACACAAATCTGTTGTGGGCGTAGATCTTGTCAACTTGCTTGCCAATACTAGTCTTTTCTTGCTTCAGCGATATTGTGGGATGAAGCGGCCCGGACCGACCTTACACGTACGCTTACGTGAGACAGGTTCCACCGACTGACATGCACTAGTTGCATAAGGTGGCTAGCGGGTGTCTGTCTCTCCTACTTTAGTTGGAGCGGATTCGATGAAAAGGGTCCTTATGAAGGGTAAATAGAAGTTGACAAAATCACGTTGTGGTTATTCGTAGGTAAGAAAACATTCTTGCTAGAACCCAATTGCAGCCACGTAAAAGATGCAACAACAATTAGAGGACGTCTAACTTGTTTTTGCAGCAATTGTCATGTGATGTGATATAGCCAGAAGTTGTGATGAATGATGAATGATATATTGTGATATATGAGATCATGTTCTTGTAATAGGAATCACGACTTGCATGTCGATGAGTATGACAACCGGCAGGAGCCATAGGAGTTGTCTTAATTATTGTATGACCTGCGTGTCAATGATTCAACGCCATGTAATTACTTTACTTTATTGCTAAACCGTTAGCTATAGTAGTAGAAGTAATAGTTGGCGAGCAACTTCATGGAGGCACGATGATGGAGATCATGGTGTCATGCCGGTGACGAAGATGATCATGGAGCCCCGAAGATGGAGATCGTAGGAGCTATATGATATTGGCCATATCATGTCACTACTTTATATAATTGCATGTGATGTTTATTATGCTTTATGCATCTTGTTTACTTAGAACGGCGGTAGTAAATAAGATGATCCCCTATAATAATTTCAAGAAAGTGTTCCCCTAACTGTGCACCGTTGCTAAAGTTCGTCGTTTCGAAGCACCACGTGATGATCGGGTGTGATAGATCCTTACGTTCACATACAATGGGTGTAAGACAGTTTTACACATGCATAAACACTTAGGGTTAACTTGACGAGCCTAGCATGTACAGACATGGCCTCGGAACACAAGAGACCGAAAGGTCGAACATGAGTCGTATGGAAGATACGATCAACATGGAGATGTCCACCGATGATGACTAGTCCGTCTCACGTGATGATCGGACACGGCCTAGTCGACTCGGATTGTGTAACACTTAGATGACTAGAGGGATGTCAAATCTGAGTGGGAGTTCATTAAATAATTTGATTAGATGAACTTAATTATCATGAACTTAGTCTAAAATCTTTGCAAAATATGTCTTTAGATCAAATGGCCAACGCTCATGTCAACATGAACTTCAACGCGTTCCTAGAGAAAACCAAGCTGAAAGATGATGGCAGCAACTATTCAGACTGGGTCCGGAACCTGAGGATTATCCTCATAGCAGCCAAGAAAGGAGATGTCCTAGAAGGACCGCTAGGTGAAGCACCCATCCCAGAGAACCAAGACATTATGAATGCTTGCCAGTCACGTGCTGATGATTACTCCCTCGTTCAGTGCGGCATGCTTTACAGCTTAGAACCGGGGCTCCAAAAGCATTTTGAGCAACACGGATCACATGATATGTTCGAGGAGCTGAAAATGGTTTTTCAAGCTCATGCCCGGGTCGAGAGATATGAAGTCTCTGACAAGTTCTTTAATTGTAAGATGGAGGAAAACAGTTCTGTCAGTGAGCACATACTCAAAATGTCTGGGTTGCACAACCGCCTGTCCCAGCTGGAGATCAACCTCCCGGACGAGGCGGTCATTGACAGAATCCTTCAGTCGCTCCCACCAAGCTACAAGAGCTTTGTGATGAACTACAATATGCAGGGGATGGTAAATACCATTCCTGAAGTATTTTCAATGCTGAAGTCAGCAGAGGTTAAAATCAAGAAAGAACATCAAGTGTTGATGGTCAATAAGACCACTAAGTTCAAGAAGGGCAAGGGTAAGAAGAACTTCAAGAAGGACGGCAAAGATGTTGTCGTGCTCGGTAAGCCAGTTGCCGGGAAGAAGTCAAAGAATGGACCCAAGCCTGAGATTGAGTGCTTTTATTGCAAAGGGAAGGGTCACTGGAAGCGGAACTGCCCCAAATACTTAGCGGACAAGAAGGCCGGCAACACTATAGGTATATGTGATATACATGTAATTGATGTGTACCTTACCAGTACTCGTAGTAACTCCTGGGTATTTGATACCGGTGCCGTTGCTCATATTTGTAACTCACAGCAGGAGCTGCGGAATAAGCGGAGACTGGCGAAGGACGAGGTGACGATGCGCGTCGGGAATGGTTCCAAGGTCGATGTGATCGCCGTCGGCACGCTACCTCTACATTTACCTACGGGATTAGTTTTAAACCTTAATAATTGTTATTTAGTGCCAAGTTTGAGCATGAACATTATATCTGGATCTCGTTTAATATGAGATGGCTACTCATTTAAATCCGAGAATAATGGTTGTTCTATTTATATGAGAGATATGTTTTATGGTCATGCCCTGATGGTCAATGGTTTATTCTTACTGAATCTCGAACGTAATGTTACACATATTCATAGCGTGAATACGAAAAGATGTAAAGTTGATACGATAGTCCCGCGTACTTGTGGCACTGCCGCCTTGGTCACATTGATGTCAAGCGCATGAAGAAGCTCCATGCTGATGGACTTTTAGAGTCTCTCGATTATGAATCATTTGACACATGCGAACCATGCCTCATGGGCAAAATGACCAAGACTCCGTTCTCCGGAACTATGGAGTGAGCAACCAACTTATTGGAAATCATACATACTGATGTGTGTGGTCCAATGAGCATCGAGGCTTGCGGAGGATATCGTTATGTTCTCACTCTCACTGATGACTTGAGTATATATGGGTATGTCTACTTGATGAAACACAAGTCTGAGACCTTTGAAAAGTTCAAGGAATTTCAGAATGAAGTAGAGAATCAACATGACCGAAAGATAAAATTCTTAAGATCAGATCGTGGAGGAGAATATTTAAGTCACGAATTTGGTACGCACTTAAGGAAATGTGGAATCGTTTCACAACTCACGCCGCCTGGAACACCTCAGCGTAACGGTGTGTCCGAACGTCGTAATCGCACTCTATTGGATATGGTGCGATCTATGATGTCTCTTACCGATTTGCCGCTATCATTTTGGGGATACGCTCTAGAGACAGCTACATTCACTTTAAATAGGGCATCGTCTAAATCCGTTGAGACGACACCGTATGAATTATGGTTTGGGAAGAAACCTAAGCTGTCGTTTCTAAAAGTTTGGGGATGCGATGCTTATGTCAAGAAACTTCAACCTGAAAAGCTCGAACCCAAGTCGGAAAAATGCGTCTTCATAGGATACCCCAAGGAAACCATTGGGTATACCTTCTACCTTAGATCCGAAGGCAAGATCTTTGTTGGCAAGAACGGATCCTTTCTGGAAAAAGAGTTTCTCTCGAAAGGAGTAAGTGGGAGGAAAGTAGAACTCGATGAAGTACTACCTCTTGAACCGGAAAGTAGTGCAGCTCAGGAAAATGTTCCTGTGGTGCCTACACCGACTAGAGAGGAAATTAATGATGATGATCAAGGTACTTCGGATCAAGTTGCTACTGAACTTCGTAGGTCCACAAGGATACGTTCCACACCAGAGTGGTATGGCAACCCTGTCCTGGAAATCATGTTGTTAGACAACGGTGAACCTTCAAACTATGAAGAAGCGATGGCGGGCCCAGATTCCAACAAATGGCTAGAAGCCATGCAATCCGAGATAGAATCCATGTATGAAAACAAAGTATGGACTTTGACTGACTTGCCCGATGATAGACGAGCGATATAAAACAAATGGATCTTTAAGAAGAAGACGGACGCGGATGGTAATGTCACCATCTATAAAGCTCGACTTGTCGCTAAGGGTTATCGACAAGTTCAAGGGGTTGACTATGATGAGACTTTCTCTCCCGTAGCGAAGTTTAAGTCCGTCCGAATCATGTTAGCAATTGCCGCATACTATGATTATGAGATATGGCAGATGGATGTAAAAACGGCATTCCTTAACGGATATCTTAAGGAAGAGCTGTATATGATGCAGCCGGAAGGTTTTGTCGATCCTAAGAATGCTAACAAAGTATGAAAGCTCCAGCGATCCATTTATGGGCTGGTGCAAGCATCTCGGAGTTGGAACATTCGCTTTAATGAGATGATCAAAGCGTTTGGGTTTATGCAGACTTATGGAGAAGCCTGCGTGTACAAGAAAGTGAGTGGGAGCTCTGTAGCATTTCTCATATTATATGTAGATGACATACTTTTGATGGGAAATGATATAGAATTCTTGGACAGCATTAAGGCCTACTTGAATAAGTGTTTTTCAATGAAGGACCTTGGAGAAGCTGCTTACATATTAGACATCAAGATCTATAGGGATAGATCGAAACACCTCATAGGTCTTTCACAAAGCACATACCTTGATAAGATTTTGAAGAAGTTCAAAATGGATCAGTCCAAGAAAGGGTTCTTGCCTGTATTGCAAGGTGTGAGATTGAGCTCGGCTCAATGCCCGACCACGGCAAAAGATAAAGAAGAGATGAGTGTCATCTCCTATGCCTCAGCCATAGGATCTATTATGTATGCCATGCTATGTACCAGGCCTGATGTAAACCTTGCCATAAGTTTGGTAGGAAGGTACCAAAGTAATCCCGGCAAGGAACACTGGACAGCGGTCAAGAATATCCTGAAGTACCTGAAAAGGACAAAGGACATGTTTCTCGTTTATGGAGGTGACGAAGAGCTCGTCGTAAAGGGTTACGTCGACGCTAGCTTCGACATAGATCTGGATGACTCTAAGTCACAAACCGGATACATGTATATGTTGAATCGTGGAGCAGTAAGCTGGTGCAGTTGCATGCAGAGCGTCGTGGCGGGATCTACATGTGAAGCGGAGTACATGGCGGCCTCGGAGGCAGCACATGAAGCAATATGGATGAAGGAGTTCATCACCGACCTAGGAGTCATACCCAATGCGTCGGGGCCGATCACTCTCTTCTGTGACAACACTGGAGCTATTGCCCTTGCTAAGGAGCCCAGGTTTCACAAGAAGATCAGGCACATCAAGCGTCGTTTCAACTCCATCCGTGAAAATGTTCAAGATGGAGACATAGATATTTGCAAAGTACATATGGATCTGAATGTCGCAGATCCGTTGACTAAACCTCTTCCGCGAGCAAAACATGATCAACACCAGAACTCTATGGGTGCTTGATACATCACAATGTAACTAGATTATTGACTCTAGTGCAAGTGGGAGACTGTTGGAAATATGCCCTAGAGGCAATAATAAAAGTATTATTATTATATTTCTTTGTTCATGATAGTTGTCTTCTATTCATGCTATAATTGTACTATCCGGAAATCGTAATACACGTGTGAATACTTAGACCACAACATGTCCCTAGTGAGCCTCTAGTTGACTAGCTCGTTGATCAACAGATAGTCATGGTTTCCTGACTATGGACATTGGATGTCGTTGATAACGGGATCACATCATAGGAGAATGATGTGATGGACGAGACCCAATCCTAAGCATAGCACAAGATCGTGTAGTTCGTTTTGCAGAGCTTTTCCAATGTCAAGTATCTCTTCCTTAGACCATGAGATCGTGTAACTCCCGGATACCGTAGGAGTGCTTTGGGTGTACCAAACATCACAACGTAACTGGGTGACTATAAAGGTGCACTACAGGTATCTCCGAAAGTGTCTGTTGGGTTGACACGGATCGAGACTGGGATTTGTCACTCCGTATGACGGAGAGGTATCTTTGGGCCCACTCGGTAATGCATCATCATAATGAGCTCAAAGTGACCAAGTGTTTGGTCACGGGATCATGCATTACGGTATGAGTAAAGTGACTTGCCGGTAATGAGACTAAACGAGGTATTGGGATACCGACGATCGAGTCTCGGGCAAGTAACGTACCGTTTGACAAAGGGAATTGTATACGGGGTTGTTTGAATCCTCGACATCGTGATTCATCCGATGAGATCATCGAGGAGCATGTGGGAGCCAACATGGGTATCCAGATCCCGCTGTTGGTTATTGACCGGAGAGCCGTCTCGGTCATGTCTGCATATCTCCCGAACTCGTAGGGTCTACACACTTAAGGTTCGATGACACTAGGGTTATTAGGAAGACTTTTATGTGATTACCGAATGTTGTTCGGAGTCCCGGATGAGATCCCGGACATCACGAGGAGTTCCGGAATGGTCCGGAGGTGAAGATTTATATATGGGAAGTTGTCATACGGTCACCGGAAAGTTTCGGGGGCATATCGGTATTGTACCGGGGCCACCGGAGGGGTTCCAGGGGTCCACCGGGAGGGACCACCCCTGTCGGAGGGCCTCATGGGCCGTAGGGGGCAGGGAACTAGCCACTGGAGGGCTGCCCACCCCCCCCCTTGGGCCCATGCCCCTAGGGTTGGGGGGGAAACCCTAGTGGGGGCGTGCCCCCTTGCTTGGGGGGCAAGCTCCCTCCCTTGGCCGCCGCCCCCCCTCTAGATCTCATCTAGAGGGGGCCATCCCCCTTCCCCCTTCCCCTATAAATAGAGGGGCGAGGGGAGGGCTTCACACCACATCCAACGCGCAGCCCCTCCCCTCCTCAACACCTCTCCTCCTCCGTTAAGTGCTTGGCGAAGCCCTGTCGGGGTACTGCCTCTCCACCATCACCACGCCGTCGTGCTGCTGCTGGAGCCTTCTTCCTCAACCTCTCCTTCCCCCTTGCTGGATCAAGAAGGAGGAGACATCATCCGCTCCGTACGTGTGTTGAACGCGGAGGTGCTGTCCGTTCGGCACTTGGTCATCGGTGATTTGGATCACGGTGAGTACGACTCCATCATCCCCGTTCCCTTGAATGCTTCCGCACGCGATCTACAAGTGGTATGTGGATGCATCTCTCTCCTATCACTCATTTCTTAGATGAACTCATAGATGGATCTTGGTGAAACCATAGGAAATTTTTTAATTTTCTGCAACGTTCCCCAACACTGTTACCATTAGTCTTAGACGCACAGTTCGGGACCCCCTACCCGAGATCCACCGGTTTTGACACCGAAAATGACCATTCACATGGCTGGACTTTGTCCGCACGAGGAAGATTCTACTTGGGTTTCAAGGTTTCCTTGGTACTCCGACTCGAGGAACCTCTCTACCTCGACTTAAGCATTTTCCTTTTCTTTGAGAAATTCTGAAATTTTCAGTACCACAAAATAAAAGTGAACCAAACTAAACAAAATTGATAGCAACTACTCCCACAAGTGTCTAGAGGCTATATCATGCATCAAAACTACTTTGGACCATATAAATTCAACATGTAATCTCAAATACATGGTCACCACAACAACAAAAATTTGCAAAATATAAAGCACCTGAACAAAAACTAATTGGACCATTGGAGGAGTCACATACCAAGGAGTAATCTTAAAACAACTTTGGAAATGGAGCTCCAAGCAAGGAGATCAAAAATCGCACAAAAATGAGCCAAAACATGCACTAGGAGGCAAGTTTGATTTTTTCTGGAGGTGGAAGTAGGTTGTGGGCTGTTGCACTAACTGAGGGCCCCCTATGGGACCGACGAGCTCACTAGGCACACCCAGGGGGGTAGGAACGCCCTATGAGCTCGTGGCTCACAGCTGCACCACCCCTGGGGTGTGTCCAGTGCCAAAATTTCTTAAATATGGTAGAAAAAATCATAATAAATTTTCATGACATTCCGACAACTTTTATTTTCGAGACATTTTTTATTGCACAGATATTTCAGAAAACAGGAAAAACATGGCATTCTACTTTTTTCAACTTTAAATAATAGAGAGTAAATAGTAGCTAGAGTAGGTTGTGCTTACTAAATTCATCGACCGCATTTCCCTCAAAAAGAATCCATTAATAAGGTTGATCATGTCCTATCGACAAACTATTTTCGAGTAACATGAAACCGCAGAATTTTCATATAACACTAAGTTACCTCAACGGGGATATGCATCTCCCAAACAAAAAGAGTTTCTTGTTTCTTTTTTATGGTTGGAAGAGGAAACTTGAAACCTCCAATAGTAATTGTCGCAATTTTTTCAATAGTGTGGAAACTATTTACCGAACTTTGTTTCCTCAGGAAATAAACCATATGCTCATTACCATTGGCATGAGAATTAACCTTGCTTTTGTTGCAGTCAGTACGCCCCTGCAGTATTTGAAAAGGGTCTACCAAGGATAGTCGATAGAGCATCGTCCCCGGGCATATCGAGGATAACAAAGTCTATTAAGATAATAACATTTGCAACTACAACGACAATGTCCTCACAATTCCAATAGGTATAGCAGTTGATTTATCAGACATTTTCAAAGATATTTCAGTAGATGTGAGCTTAGCCAAATCAAGTCTTCTATATTAAGAGAAAGGCATAGCACTAATGTCGTCTCCTAAATCACATAAAGCAGTTTTGACACAACTTCTTTTAATGGAGCATGGTATAGTAGGTATTCCTGGATCTCCTAACTTTTAGGTACTCTACCCTTAAATGAATAATATCCTATCATGGTGAAAATTTCAGCTTCAAGTATCTTTATTTTATTAGTGACAATATCTTTCATGTATTTAGCATATGGAGGCATTTTCAGAATATCAGTCAAGCGTGCGCGCAAAAAAAGACAAGGCATTAGTTTTTTGGGAGGTTTAGTAGGAAAGGGCATGAGTTTTTGAACCCATGGCTCTCTTTCTTTACCATGCTTTCTAGCAATGAAATCACTCTTATCATATCTTTTATTCTTAGGAGGTGTGTTATCAAGATCAAAACAGGTT
The DNA here is from genome assembly GCF_018294505.1 of Triticum aestivum. Taxonomy (NCBI): domain Eukaryota; kingdom Viridiplantae; phylum Streptophyta; class Magnoliopsida; order Poales; family Poaceae; genus Triticum; species Triticum aestivum. The sequence continues at coordinate 504,721,324 of NC_057810.1, read as the reverse complement.
TCATTTCTACATCATTAACATGTTCTTTATCATTACCTGGTTGAGGATCAAGATGAACATCTTTATTATCATTATCACTAGGTGGATGTTTATTACCAGATTGTGTCATAGCATCAGAAATATAAACATAGTTATGATTATAAAAAAATCTACCACATGTTCACTATAAGCATGCAAAGTTCTATCATTTTTCTTTTTATTTTTCTCCTTAGATGAACTAGGTGCATCAATGTTAGTTCTCTGAGAATCTGTCTCAATTCTTTTAAGATGACCTTTAGGATATAGAGGCTCCTGAGTCATTGTACCTCCTCTATTCACTACTCTAACAACACGATCATTCGTTTTATTATTCATCTCATTAAGAAAATCATTATGTGACTTAGCAACTTATTCTAACTGATATGAAGCATGGATGAGTGTTTACTTAAACCTTTAACATCATTAGCAATTCTAAACATTAAGTCACTCAAATGATCAATCATGATGTTTTATGTTTCAATTGCTTGCTAACATACATACCGAAGTGTTCTTCTTAACAATGTAATTATCAAATTAATCTAGGTATTGACTAGCTGATTTATTATAGGGAATACACCCTCATTGAATCTAATAAGAGAATTTACCTGTACTACTTGTGCTGGGATATCGAGTCCATGTATTTCTTCAATAGGTGGTAAATTATTAACATCTTCAGATTTAATACCCTTTTCTTTCATAGACTTCTTTTCCTCTTGCATATATTCTAGACTGAGGAATAGAATACATCTCTTCTTCGGAGTTGGCTTCGGTGGCGGTTCAAGAAGTATCCAATCATAGGCATTTCTTAATATGTTATTCAATAGTTCTTCATCCTATTCATAGTCCATTCCCTGAAAACAGAACCAGCACAACTATGTAGGTAGTCCCTAGAAGCATCGACTAGTCGATATCAAGTATGCCATTTTTCTGAAGAGGATGATCAGGCAAATCATTAAGTAATTGGAGAAGCCTCCCCCAAGCTTGAGGGATTGTATCTTCTTTAATTTGCACAAAGTTAAATATTTCCTGTTAAGCAACTTGTTTCTTATGAGCAGGGAGATATTTTTTAGAAAATCAACTAATCATATCATGGTGACTATGCACACAACCTGGAGCAAGAGTATTAAACCATTTCTAAGAATCGCCCTTTAATGAGAAAGGAAACAACTCGAGAATATAATAGTAGCGAATTTTGTCCTCATGATCAAATAGGGTGGCTATATCATTCAATTTGTTAAGGTGTGCCACAATAGTTTCAGTTTCATAACCATGAAAAGGATCAGATTCAACCAATGTAATTAACTCGGGATCGACAAAGTATTCATAATCCTTAACAGTAACAAATATAATAGATGTAGCAAACTTTGGATCATATTTTATTTCTCTCTATCATAGATTTTCGTTTTAGCTTACTCGGTAATTTCTTAACATCATCTGGTAGGATCGAAAGTAGGTCTAGAGGGGGGTGATTAGACTACTTGAGAAAAAAAATCTAACCTTTTCCCAATTTTAAGTCCTGGCAGATTTTAGCAACTTAGCAAAAGTCAAGCAATCAACCTACACATGCAATTCTAAGAGTATAGTGGTGGAAAGTAAAACATTGCATATGAAGGTAAAGGGAAGGGTTTGGAGAAGGCAAACGCAATGTAGACACGGAGATTTTTGGGGTGGTTCCGATAGGTGGTGCTATCGTACATCCACATTGATGGAGACTTCAATCCATGAAGGGTAATGGCTGTGCGAGTCCATGGAGGGCTCCACCCACGAAGGGTCCATGAAGAAGCAACATTGTCTATCCCACCATGGCCATCGCCCATGAAGGACTTGCCTCAATTGGTAGATCTTCACGAAGTAGGGGATCTCCTTGCCCTTACAAACTCCTTGGTTCAACTCCACAATCTTGACGGAGGCTCCCAAGTAACACCTCACCAATCTACGAGACACCACTCTCCAAAGGGTAATAGATGGTGTGTTGATGTTGAAATCCTTTCTCTTGTGCTTCAAATGATAGTCTCACCAACACTCAACTCTCTCAGAAGGATTTGGCTATGGTGGAAAGATGATCTGAGTGGAAAGCAACTTGGGGAAGGCTAGAGATCAAGATTCTTGTGGTTAGATTGGAATGTCTTGGTCTAAACACATGAGTAGGTGGTTCTCTCCCAAAAAATGAGTAGTGGAAGTGTAGGCACGTTCTGATGGCTCTTTCACAAGCGGAGAAGGGGGTGGAGGGGTATATATAGCCACCACACAAAATTCAACCGTTATACACATTTGACCCAACTCGGTCAGACCGAAAAGAAGAACTCGATGAGACCGATTTAGTTCAAAATGTGAATGTTAGGATTCTTGATGGGACCGAAGAGATCAACTCGGTGGGACCAATGTGCTAGGGCTAGGGCAAAACCTCATCTCGGTGAGACCGGTCGCATAAACTCGGTGAGACCGATTTCAGCGGTGAGCAAACAGAGACTTGGTCAAGCAAACTCGATGGGACCGGTCGCTCCTTTCGGTGAGACCGAAACGATATGAAAGGGAAACAAAGAGTTTGCAATGCGAACTTGGTTGGACCAATCTCTCATTTTGGTGAGAACGAAATGTTATGAAGGGAAACGGAGAGTTTGCAAAGCCATCTCGGTGAGACCAAGAGCTGTATCGATGAGACCGAGAGCCGTATCGGTGAGACCGAATTGATTAGGGTTTCTGGCTGTGGCTATTTCAAATGAACTCGGTGGCACCAGATAGATCAAATTGGTGGGGCCGAGTTTTACTTTAGGTTTTGGACATATGTGGAAATGAGTAAGTGGTTGAGGGTTTTGGAGCAATATCACTAAGCACTTTGAGCAAGTAGATCATCAAGCAACACTTCATCCCCTTTTAATAGTATTGACTTTCTTATGGACTCAATGTGATCTTGGATCACTAAAATGAAAATGTAGAATCTTAAGCCTTTGCCAATCTTTGTCCTTAGCATTTTTAGGAGTCCACATCTGTAGTCCATGCCATGCCAGTCATTGAACTTTCTGAAATATTTAGCTTCAACGGATATTAGTTCAATGAGCTATGTGTTGTTATGAATTACCAAAACCACCCGGGAATTAGTTGCACTTTCAATCTCCCCCTTTTAGTAATAGATGACAACATATAGATCAAAGCTTTGACAAAAGATAATATTAATGAAATACATTGTCGCTTTGAGAAGTATGTGATAAGAAAGAGCTCCCCATAAATTTGTGCATTCTTAAAATTTGCTTTTGAATGCAAATGCACAATCGATTAGGATCATGGGTCACTCTTCCATGTCACATACATCTTGGTGGAGCACTCAAAATGATAAGATATAAAAAATGCACTCATCACCAAGGATAAACATGATTGAACATACACAAGTATCATGGATATCATCAAGCAAACACACATTAAAGCAAAGTATGATCAAACATATGATCATAAGAGTATCTCACACACAAGCACAAATATTGTAGTATGCATCAAACAAGCAAACGATCAAAACAAATGATCAAAGTAGAAAGAGAGGCAACAAAAAGGCAAAAATCTATCTCTTGACAGCTAATGATCCATACACTTTCTCCCCCTTTGGCAACAAGTTACCAAATAGCTTGAAAATGCATAGTGCCATGTAGCACTCTAGTCACGATCTCCGGGAGCTCCTGAATATGTCTTCTGACTGGTTGCTCTGGTGTGCGTAGATGGCGTGGAGAGGAGTCCGTTTGCAAAAGTTTCAGCTGATGTCTATGGAGCTGGAGGAGTTAAAACTGGAGGTATCACTAAGGCAGTTGCTGCAGGTGCTGACAATGTAGTCCTTGTATCACTTGAAACTAGCATAGCTGAAGACCTTTGTGCCCTTGGCACTTGCTGAAAAGCATTTGTGGTTGGTCTGTTACTCCTTTCGTCAAGCTCTTCCTAGAGTCTCCTCCACAGTTGATTGGATCTCTATGACCTTCACATCTGGATCATGGAGTTTTGTCTCAATGATCCTCTCAAGACTCTCATGATTCTGAGTCAGGGTGACCAATCCCTTCTCAATCCTCATATTATCCTCAAGTAGATAGCTAAGTTGATCCTGCTTGGTCTTGAGCATCACCTGTGAAGCATCTGGAGCACTAGCTGGTTTTGCTGCTTTTGCAGCCTTTGCTTTCTCTCTCTTCTCCTAGGCTTCTGCACATGTTGGATGAGATGCATCCATGACAACCTCATTGTCCTCAAATTCTGGCCTTAGGGGAAGATGCTCTTTGTCAAGAAGATATGTCTCTGTCCCCATCTTGTAGTTGATAAGATTTTGAATGTGAGGCGCATTGTCAGGACCCCGACTCGATGTCACATCGATCTAGCTGGTAACACCTCATATCACTTTGCGGCCTCACGCACGGTATTCCCACGGGTGTCGTCTTACCTTTTTCCGGGACCGTTTGCGCCTTTTGGCTCACGTATATGATAGTGTCGCTAGCATCCATATGATAAAGAGCCCGGGCTGACATGACTAGTCGTAAACCCAAAGTGGCACAGACTTACAGGGACAGGCATCCATGACCCAGCTTCGAACGTGTCGGTCATCAGCAAGTGGGTCCGGGCTGTAGCACTGGGCTAGCAGGACTCCGGTAAACCGGGCTGTAGCGGGCTAACAGGACTCCGGTACTCAAAGCGTGACATTTCCCCGAAGGGACAGACACAGGAACGAAGAAGGACACATGCCGGCCAGCCTAAGTGTTCCAGAGCAGTAGCAAGCTACCATGGCTCAGCGGTAACACTAGGAGACATTTCCCGGTAAGAGAGGCTACTAAAGATAAACAACTAGATAGTCAGATCCCACACATACCAAGCATTTCAATCATACACACAATATGCTCGATATGTGCAAATACAACGAAGCATCACAACATGACTCTATGACACAAGTACTTTATTTAAGGCTCAGTGAGCCATACATAACATACACAAAGGTACGGGTCTCACGACCCCACATACAAGTCATACAGTCATACAAACCAGCAGCGGAAGTAACTTGTCTGAGTACAGACAACTAGTAAAATAAAAGAGGCTTGGAAAGCCTAGCTATACTACGTGGTCCTTCACAAGCTCAGGGTCACCACCTGGGTCTTTAGCCTACTCGTTGATGTCAACGTCTACATAGAACCCATCAGAAGGGGTTGCAGCGTCTTCTGTAAAAATGTAGATTATAGCAACATGAGTACAAAGGTACTCAGCAAGACTTACATCAGATCCTACATACATGCATAGTATCAAGAAGGGTTGGTGGAGTTATTGCAGCAAGCCAGCTTTGACTCTTGGCTAGACTATCCTACGATACTCCAACTTGAAATGGTTTTGCGCACACGAGTCCACTACTCACCACTTCAATACACTACCGAGGATCCACCTCCGTCTTCCTACGGAAGAGCCATCCTCGGCACTCACACTTATCTTGAGGCTTTTAACAGTTTCCATTTACTTGTCTATGAACTGTATAGGCAACCAAGTAGTCCTTTACCGCGGACGCGGCTATTCGAATAGATCATGATAACCCTGCAGGGGTGTACTTCTTCATACATGTTTCCACCACTTAGCGTCTGCACACGACATGTGCTCGGCAGACTTCAAGCGAAAGCCGACGTGGGTGTAGACCACGACCTACCTAAACACTTAAGCCTCTAGTCCAGGTTTATCGCCTATTCAGGTTCCATCCGCAGGGAGTCCGGCCGAGGTTTCCCATACGGCCCCGAACGATGTGAACAGGGTTCCCGAGATACCTAACGGGTATTCGGTACACCCGGCCACGTACCTACCGCATCACAGCCCACCCCTACGGTCAGCGCTGTCCACGGCCTCCAGTAGGCTACAAACACCAGAAACTACTTGCAACTCCTGGACAGAGAGCTAGGGTGAATAAGAAGTCGAGCGGGGTCATATTTCAGGGCCCAATGCATGGTAGTAGCTGTATCTTAAATCACACATACAGATCTCAGTGCTTAAGGTCGGCTTCAATGAAACAACCCACCATGTACTCCTACATGGCCTCTCATCGATACCTTTACCAAATCGTGTTCACCACACCACTCTCATTACCGACATAATCATTTCACTCTAGCCCATCACCCAGATGAACCAGACCTGACACGACTCTAAGCATAGCAGGCATAGCAAGGTAGGAACAACACATACATATGGCTCAATCAACTCCTACACATGCTAGTGGGTTTCATCTAGTTACTGTGGCAATGACAGGTCATGCAGAGGAAATGGGTTCAACTACCGTAGCACACAGCAGTTTGAATCGCGTTGTCTTAATGCAGTAAAAGAGAGCAGGAGCGAGAACATGGGATTGTATCGATATGATCAAATGGTTGGTTGCTTGCCTGATGGTTCGATGCACTGATACGGTTCTTCGTTAGGGTAATCACGGTACTCCTCGGGGACAGAACCTGTCGCAAAGGACATCGATACACAAGCATCACCAAACAATGTGCAACAATATGATGCATGCATGAAACATGGCAATATGAGTGTATTGGGCTAATGCAACTAAAACCAGAAGGGTTTGAACAAATTTGAATCAAAGATTCAAATTTCAAATTCAAATATGGCCTTTTAAAGTGCTTTTCCTTGTTCTGCTTAAAACATCAATTTAACTTGTTTGATCATGCATGAAAATAGTACAGATGGATAGATTGGATTTTTCTGATCATTTTTCATATATAATTTGTCCAATTTGGAGTTACAGAATAAAAGTTATGAATTTTTGAAGTTTAAATAATATTCTGGAATTTCCTGATTTAATTTAAATCCAGAAAATCAATTACTGCGTCAGCCTGACGTCAGTGTGACGTCAGCAGGTCAACGGAACTGGTCCAGGTCAAACCTGACAGTGGGTCCCGCATGTCAGGGTGATTATTTTAATTAAAACTTAATTAAAACTAATCCTGTTTAATTAACAGGGCTGGGCCCCACCTGTCATTGACTCAGGGGAGTCAACCAGGGCCCACCCGTGGTCAAAGTCAAGTCGGCTGCCGGCGTTTAGCCGCCGGCGAGCCCGACGCGGCGGCGGAAGTGGTTTTGGCCATTTCGGCCACCAAAGGGCCGCGGAGACCACCGGAGTGGAGCTGAGGACAACCCGCAGCTCTTGGCGGAGTCCGTTGGGGTCGGGGTGGCCGGAGTCGACGGCGGCGAGCTCGGCTGCGGCCGCCGGGGTTCGGTCGTGCACGGGAACGGGGTTGGAGCTCGAAGTCGAGCGAAGCGAGGCGCTAGGGATGCTCTACGGGGTCTTGCGAACTCGTTGGACTCGCCGGGGTGACCAAATGGTCACCGGAGCTGCGTCGACGGCGAGCTCGGCGACGGCGGAGGTTCGGCCGTGGTGGGGAGGAGGCTACGGTGGGGGAACGAGGGGGAGGAGAGGGGGAAACGGTGGCGTAGCTCACCGCGGTTGCAGTGGGCGTCGAAGCGGGCTCGGGGACGCGCTGGAGACGACGAATTCGACGGCGACGATGGTCGGAGCCCGAAGAGGGGAACGGCGACGTGGCGGCGATGCAGGGCTTCCGGGGAGCTGTGGAGCGGTGGGGAGGAAGAGGGGGTCGTGGCGGAGCTTCTGAGCTAGTCGGGGGAGCGAGGGGTGGCCGGAGACGGCTGCTGTGGCGAACGGCGGCGAGTGTGGTGTTCGGCCGTGTGAGAGAGAGAGCGAGGGAGAGGAGAGGAGGGCCGGGGGAGAGTGAGAGAGAGCAGGGGGAGAGGCGTGGCGTCGTCCAGGGCATCGAGCGAGGAGGGGAGGGCAGGCAAGCAGGCGAGCAGGTGGCGTGGCGCGGTGGCGCGCGCGCGCGCCGGCCACACTCCCCTCCCTCTGTCGGGACGAAGACGACAGAGGAGGGAGGTGGGCTGGGCCGGCTGCCGGCTGGGCCAGCCAGCTGGCTGGGCCGCACAGTGGAGGAGCCCAGGTAAGCTCCCCCTGTTATATATTTTTCTGTTTTTTTAATTTCTGACATTTGTTTTGATTTAAATAATATATTAAATCATTTATTTAACTTATGCCAATTTTTGCAGGAGCTATTTATATTATTCCAGAGCTCTTTTATAATTGGCATAATATTTGGGCATATATTAATATATATAATTAATATATTTCCAATGCAAATATTTATGCATTAATTCCAAATGCCCAAAATAAATGTCCATGAGCCACTAAAAATATTGGTTTGATTTTTATCTCTGTCCAATATTTTCAGAGAGCAACATGAGCATTTTCTTGGACCCTTTTGGAGAAATTTTTATTTGGGTCATTTTCAAAATGATTCTGAGGGTTTCACAGATCCCCATTTCAAGTTTCTGATGAAAGAGTAAACATGATGCAACACTCTAATGCATGACTAGCTAGGGTGTGACAACTCACCCCCACTCAAAAGAATCTCGTCCCGAGATTTGGGTTCCTCCGGGAAGAAGGCGGGATACTCGAGTCGAAGACGATCCTCCCTTTCCCAAGTTGCTTCATCCTCAGAATGGTGCGACCATTGAACCTTGAGAAACTTGATATTATGACGTCGCGTGGTACGTTCGGCTTGATCGAGGATACGAATGGGGTACTCTCGATATGTAAGATTATCTTGGAGATCAAGCGTTTCGTGGTCCACTTCACGGATAGGATCCGAGAAGCAACGCCTGAGTTGAGAAACGTGGAAGACATCGTGAACTCTGGAGAGGTGCGGAGGTAGTTCCAACTGGTAGGCAACTTCTCCTCGTTTGGCAAGAATGCGAAAAGGTCCAATGTAACGAGGAGCCAATTTGCCTTTGATACCGAAACGATGGGTTCCCTTCAGAGGGGTGACCCGAAGATAAGCCTTCTCGTCAACCTCGAAAGTCATAGCCTTATGTTTTCGGTCATATTGACTCTTTTGACGGGATTGGGCTGTTTTCAACTTTTCACGAACGATACGAACTTGTTCTTCTGCTTCCTGAATCATGTCCGGGCCAAAGAATTGTCTTTCCCCGGTCTCTGACCAGTTAAGGGGTGTTCGACATCGTCGTCCATAGAGAACTTCAAAAGGGGCTTTACCCAAGCTAGATTGATAGCTGTTGTTGTAAGCGAATTCGGCAAATGGAAGGCACTTCTCCCAGTCCATTCCGAATGAGATAACAGAGGCTCGAAGCATGTCTTCTAGAATTTGGTTGACGCGTTCCACTTGACCACTCGACTGAGGGTGGAAAGCGGTGCTAAAGGAGAGACGGGTTCCCATAGCATTTTGGAAACTTTCCCAAAATCGAGAGGTGAAAAGACTTCCTCGATCCGAGTTAATTTCCAAAGGAACACCATGGAGAGACACTATTCGGGAGATGTATAAGTCTGCCAGTTGACTAGCGGTTATACTCTCACGAACAGGTAGGAAATGGGCTACTTTGGAAAGACGATCGACCACGACGAAAATAGCATTATTCCCTCTCTTGGTCCTGGGAAAACCGGTAATGAAATCCATACCAATTTTATCCCATTTCCATTCAGGAATAGCTAAGGGTTGAAGGGTGCCAGCAGGCCGTTGATGCTCTGCTTTTACACGACGACAGACGTCGCAATTAGCAATATACTGAGCAATTTCTCTCTTCATCCTAGTCCACCAGAACCTCTGGCGTAGGTCCTGATACATCTTAGTACTACCGGGATGAATGGTGAGAGGAGATTCATGAGCCTCCTTAAGGATCAACTGCCGTAGATGCTGGTTCTTGGGAACCACTAGACGGTTCTCAAAGTACACAACACCATGATCATTTGTGGAGAAACAACTAGCACCTCCGCTAGCAATGTTCTCCTTGATCTTAGATATTCCCTTATCTCGCTTCTGGGCAGCGATGATTTGATCCGTAAGAGTAGGTTTTCGCCACCAAGGTGGAAAGAAAACCTTGAGGAACAATGTGAAGGTTAAGCTTCCGAAATTCCTCATGGAGAAGCGGTTGACTTTGTTGTAACATCAGGTTGTTACAATAAGATTTACGACTTAGCGCATCAGCCATGACGTTGGCTTTCCCTGGGGTGTAGGTTATTCCTAAGTCGAAGTCTGTGATCAATTCAACCCAACGTCTCTGCCTGAGATTCAAATCCGGTTGGGTGAAAATGTACTTCAGACTTTGGTGATCAGTGAATATTTCGCAACGATTACCGAGGAGGTAATGTCGCCAGGTCTTAAGTGCATAGACTACGGCTGCAAGCTCTAGATCATGAGTAGGATAATTCTCCTCATGTGGGTGCAATTGCCGTGAAGCGTAGCAATTACGTGTCGATCTTGCATGAGAATGCAACCTAGTCCTTGTCGCGAGGCGTCGCAGTAGATAACAAAGTCCTTGGAGAAGTCTGGCGGTACCAGTACGGGAGCAGAAGTCAGGCGTCTTTTCAGTTCCTGAAAGCTGTGCTCACATTGTGGAGTCCATTCGAACTTCTTATCTTTCTTGAGGAGTTCGGTTAGAGGTTTAGCAACTTTGGAGAAGTTCTCGACAAAGCGACGGCAATAGCTCGCTAAGCCTAGAAAACTCCGAACTTGCTTGACCGATTCAGGTGGAGTCCAATTAAGGACGGCTTGAACTCGCTCAGGGTTAACAGCAATACCTTTACCAGATATTACATGACCCAGATAGGTCACTTCTGACAACCAGAATTCACATTTAGAAAATTTGGCATAAAGGCGATGCTCTCGAAGTTTCTGCAACACTAGCCTTAGATGTTCGGCATGTTCTTCCTCGTTCTTGGAGTAGATGAGTATATCATCGAGGTAAACCACGACGAATTTATCCAAATACTCCATGAAGATTGAGTTCATTAACCGAGAAAAGGTGGCTGGAGCGTTGGTTAACCGAAGGACATGACGGTGTACTCGTATTGGCCATAACGAGTAACAAAGGCCGTTTTAGGAATGTCCCCGTTTCTGATTTTGATTTGATGGTAGCCCAACCTCAAATCCATCTTGGAGAAGACTGAGGATCCAGCGAGCTGATCATACAGGTCGTTGATCCTGGGAAGCGGATATTTGTTCTTGATTGTGACCAAATTGACAGGTCGGTAATCTACAACCATCCGGTCCGTACCATCCTTCTTCTTGACGAATAGGACGGGGCAAGCCCACGGAGATGAACTAGGGCGGATGAAACCCTTTTTCAAGGACTCATCGAGTTGTTTCTTAAGCTCGGCTAGTTCTAGGGGTGCCATCTTATAAGGTCTTCTAGCAATCGGAACGGTTCCTGGAATGAGGTCTATTACGAACTCAACATCCCTGTCAGGTGGAACACCTGGCAATTCCTCTGGAAAGACATCCGGGAAGTCACGGACTACCGGAACGTCCTCAAGGTCTGGCAAAGGGCTGGCGTTAAGAGAATATAATTGTCGCTTGGCTATTCGGGTCAAGACATTGACTATCTTCCCCGAAGGATGGGTGAGTTGAACAGTCCTAGAGAAGCAATCAATTTGGGCATGATGAGCTGACATCCAGTCCATACCCAGAATGATATTAATATCTGAAGATTTAAGGGCTATCAAAGACGCAAGGAAAACAAGTCTGTCGACTTGGATTTCATTTCCATAGCTTACCCTAGAGGTCTGCCATCTAGACCCGGAGTAGAATTTCCATAGTGGATGGCAAGTCACAGAATGCAACGTTATGCAAACGAGCATAATTTTCAGATATAAAAGAATGAGAGGCTCCTGTATCGAAAAGAACAGATGCCGGGTGGCAATTAACAAGAAGCGTACCGAGAACGACGTTGGGATCCTCTTGAGCTTCTTCGGCAGAGATACAGTTGACATGGCCACGTGAAGCGGTGACCGGCTTGGCGTGGAACACTTTTCCTGTCGGCTTGCCACGGCCAACAGCTTTAGCAGATTGATTGGGGTTGGTCTGGGGACACTCACGCATATAGTGACCAGATTCCCCACACTTGAAACAAGTCACGGAACTGGTACGTGGAGGAGCATTGTTGGTTGGACCCCCATAGGGCTTGGCTGGAGCAGACTGTTGAACGGGGCGAGGCGCCTGGAAAGATGGCCTCGGTGTGAACCTGGGTGGCAGGGCGGTGTTGGGTACCCACACGCGGCGCTTCTGAGGACCAGCACCGGATGAGGAACCCATGTCACGTCCATGCTTGCGTGTTGCGTCATAGTCAGTCTGACCAGTTTCAGCACTGATGGCTTTGTTGACAAGTTTCGAAAAAGATGTGCACTCATGCAGACGGAGGTCGCGGCGAAGCTCAGGACTAAGGCCCTTACGGAACCTTGCTTGCTTCTTGGCGTCAGTAGACACTTCCTCAGTTGCATATCGGGCGAGATTACCAAACTCCCTGCTATAGGCATCCACAGAAAGTCGGCCTTGGGTGAAACTGCAAAATTCTTCACGTTTACGGTCCATGAGACCCTCCGGAATGTGATGTTCACGGAAAGCCTCGCTGAATTCAGCCCAAGTAGTGACATGGCCCGCTGGGCGCATAGCTCCATAATTCTCCCACCATAGACTGGCGGGGCCTTCAAGATGATATGCAGCAAAGGTGACCTTGTCAGCCTCCGCTACCAGCGCGGAACGCAGTTTGTGAGAGATACTGCGAAGCCAGTCATCAGCGTCGAGAGGCTCGACGGAGTGGTGGAACGTGGGTGGATGCAATTTGATAAAATCACTGAGTGACACCACGTTAGCCCTCTGATGGTGTGCTGTATTCTGTTCAATACGCTCCAACAAATGGTTTGTCTCCCGCTTGTTTCTCTCAGCTTCCATCATAACCTCGGCTAGTGAAGGAGGATGAGGCAGATTTGCATCCCTGGCTTCACTGCCTTCGGCCTGCTCTTGAGAAGCAGGGTTAGCGCGCGTGTTGACCATCCTAGGTAAACAAGACAATGATTTAGTCAGGATGGTAAAATTCCGACATAGGATTCATAATGTAAGGAATAACTCGGAATGCAAGATGATCATCCGTATGACATGGTAGATACAGAAACTGCTTCTTTTATTCCATTGTCATACACACCATACAGGGTTTAGTACAAGACCAAACAAAGTACTATTACGGTGAAAAGAGGATTACATCTCATCGGAGGCATTCCAAGCTCCTATACATTATTTTTCTACACCTCCGGAAGGAGTACAAACTAGGTCATATCCCACGAGTCACGCGGGACGATAGACGACACAGCTAGTGCGAACTAGTGATACTACCACTAACTCAGACCGATCCGTAGTAGTCCTCGTAGAAGTCACCTCCATAGCCTGGAAGCTCAACATGATCATCCGGAAACAGACGGTCTCGCGGAGCTTGTGGACCATAGGGGCTAGGATGAGGCCTTGGACCAACAAACGGTGGCCTGCGGGGACCGCGAGGTGGGGTGATGCCTCCTACATCACGCCAAACCATCACGTCTGGCAGAGCAGATCTCACAGGATAGAGATCGCGCATATCTGAATATCCAGCTTGCACCGCCGGTGCGAACCGAGTCAAAGTGGCCCAGTGGTCAGCACGGGTGTTGAAGAGCTCTAACCTTAAGGCCCGATTTTCACGGTCCTTATCCTCGAGCATCTCAGCAGTGGTGCGAGTCCGTGAATCCTCCTGAGTGGGGTCAGCATAGATAGCCTGGAGATACCCTTGTGCTCCCGGAAGTGATCCTGGCATATACCGGAAATCAGAGTCCCGAAATAACCAGATCTGACTCGCATAATGGTCATCATAGAGTAGGCGGCGTCCTGCACAGCCATCTCAATAGTAACCCCGAGTCCATAGGAGCAGTGAAGAGGCTCGGTGGATCCAGGATAAGATGGAAATATCTTGACAGTGCAGAGATACTGGCTTTGATTAAAGTCTCGGAATTGCTCTTCGACCGTGTACTCAGGATACCAGCGGTATCCAGCCTCAGTCATTACCCTGACCAACTTAGCAGTATGGCCGGGTACATCTAGGCATCGAGTCAGGCGAACCACTTGATTGAGGTCGCGAGTGGCCATCTGAAAGCACAATCATAATGCAAAGGCATTAGAATTTCTAGCAAAATTTCGGCAGCATAACAGCTGTAAATGCTCAAAAAGGATTTTGAGACATTTGACAAAGGATTTCGTACACACTCAACATCATCATATCAAAGTTCTGAAACCATTCTAACGACATAATGTGGTAGTAGAACTGAACTAGGCTTGTAACCATCAAACTTATAAGGTACTACTGATTAGTAACTCGTGATCCTGATAGAGAGAACAGATCCTAATTCCTTAACCCCCGGTGGAAGAATGGACTGACTCAGATCAGAAAGTCATAAGGTATAAGGAGTAAAAAGAGCCTTACGTTCCAACCCACAAACAATTCCCCTACATATAACTAAAGAATTTCTAGACTCAACATCGACCAGTTTGGCTTGGAGAACCTACAGGCAGTCCGGCTCTGATGCCAACGCTGTCAGGACCCCGACTCGATGTCACATCGATCTAGCTGGTAACACCTCATATCACTTTGCGGCCTCACGCACGGTATCCCCACGGGTGTCGTCTTACCTTTTCCCGGGACCGTTTGCGCCTTTTGGCTCACGTATATGATAGTGTCGCTAGCATCCATATGATAAAGAGCCCGGGCTGACATGACTAGTCGTAAACCCAAAGTGGCACAGACTTACAGGGACAGGCATCCATGACCCAGCTTCGAACGTGTCGGTCATCAGCAAGTGGGTCCGGGCTGTAGCACTGGGCTAGCAGGACTCCGGTAAACCGGGCTGTAGCGGGCTAACAGGACTCCGGTACTCAAAGCGTGACATTTCCCCGAAGGGACAGACACAGGAACGAAGAAGGACACATGCCGGCCAGCCTAAGTGTTCCAGAGCAGTAGCAAGCTACCATGGCTCAGCGGTAACACTAGGAGACATTTCCCGGTAAGAGAGGCTACTAAAGATAAACAACTAGATAGTCAGATCCCACACATACCAAGCATTTCAATCATACACACAATATGCTCGATATGTGCAAATACAACGAAGCATCACAACATGACTCTATGACACAAGTACTTTATTTAAGGCTCAGTGAGCCATACATAACATACACAAAGGTACGGGTCTCACGACCCACATACAAGTCATACAGTCATACAAACCAGCAGCGGAAGTAACTTGTCTGAGTACAGACAACTAGTAAAATAAAAGAGGCTTGGAAAGCCTAGCTATACTACGTGGTCCTTCACAAGCTCAGGGTCACCACCTGGGTCTTTAGCCTACTCGTTGATGTCAACGTCTACATAGAACCCATCAGAAGGGGTTGCAGCGTCTTCTGTAAAAATGTAGATTATAGCAACATGAGTACAAAGGTACTCAGCAAGACTTACATCAGATCCTACATACATGCATAGTATCAAGAAGGGTTGGTGGAGTTATTGCAGCAAGCCAGCTTTGACTCTTGGCTAGGCTATCCTACGATACTCCAACTTGAAATGGTTTTGCGCACACGAGTCCACTACTCACCACTTCAATACACTACCGAGGATCCACCTCCGTCTTCCTACGGAAGAGCCATCCTCGGCACTCACACTTATCTTGAGGCTTTTAACAGTTTCCATTTACTTGTCTATGAACTGTATAGGCAACCAAGTAGTCCTTTACCGCGGACGCGGCTATTCGAATAGATCATGTTAACCCTGCAGGGGTGTACTTCTTCATACATGTTTCCACCACTTAGCGTCTGCACACGACATGTGCTCGGCAGACTTCAAGCGAAAGCCGACGTGGGTGTAGACCACGACCTACCTAAACACTTAAGCCTCTAGTCCAGGTTTATCGCCTATTCAGGTTCCATCCGCAGGGAGTCCGGCCGAGGTTTCCCATACGGCCCCGAACGATGTGAACAGGGTTCCCGAGATACCTAACGGGTATTCGGTACACCCGGCCACGTACCTACCGCATCACAGCCCACCCCTACGGTCAGCGCTGTCCACGGCCTCCAGTAGGCTACAAACACCAGAAACTACTTGCAACTCCTGGACAGAGAGCTAGGGTGAATAAGAAGTCGAGCGGGGTCATATTTCAGGGCCCAATGCATGGTAGTAGCTGTATCTTAAATCACACATACAGATCTCAGTGCTTAAGGTCGGCTTCAATGAAACAACCCACCATGTACTCCTACATGGCCTCTCATCGATACCTTTACCAAATCGTGTTCACCACACCACTCTCATTACCGACATAATCATTTCACTCTAGCCCATCACCCAGATGAACCAGACCTGACACGACTCTAAGCATAGCAGGCATAGCAAGGTAGGAACAACACATACATATGGCTCAATCAACTCCTACACATGCTAGTGGGTTTCATCTAGTTACTGTGGCAATGACAGGTCATGCAGAGGAAATGGGTTCAACTACCGTAGCACACAGCAGTTTGAATCGCGTTGTCTTAATGCAGTAAAAGAGAGCAGGAGCGAGAACATGGGATTGTATCGATATGATCAAATGGTTGGTTGCTTGCCTGATGGTTCGATGCACTGATACGGTTCTTCGTTAGGGTAATCACGGTACTCCTCGGGGACAGAACCTGTCGCAGAGAGCATCGATACACAAACATCACCAAACAGTATGCAACAATATGATGCATGCATGAGACATGGCAAAATGAGTGTATTGGGCTAATGCAACTAAAACCAGAAGGGTTTGAACAAATTTGAATCAAGGATTCAAATTTCAAATTCAAATATGGCCTTTTAAAGTGCTTTTCCTTGTTCTGCTTAAAACATCAATTTAACTTGTTTGATCATGCATGAAAATAGTACAGATGGATAGATTGGATTTTTCTGATCATTTTTCATATATAATTTGTCCAATTTGGAGTTACAGAATAAAAGTTATGAATTTTTGAAGTTTAAATAATATTCTGGAATTTCCTGATTTAAATTAAATCCAGAAAATCAATTACTGCGTCAGCCTGACGTCAGTGTGACGTCAGCAGGTCAACGGAACTGGTCCAGGTCAAACCTGACAGTGGGTCCCGCATGTCAGGGTGATTATTTTAATTAAAACTTAATTAAAACTAATCCTGTTTAATTAACAGGGCTGGGCCCCACCTGTCATTGACTCAGGGGAGTCAACCAGGGCCCACCCGTGGTCAAAGTCAAGTCGGCTGCCCGGCGTTTAGCCGCCGGCGAGCCCGACGCGGCGGCGGAAGTGGTTTTGGCCATTTCGGCCACCAAACGGACCGCGGAGACCACCGGAGTGGAGCTGAGGCAACCCGCAGCTCTTGGCGGAGCCCGTTGGGGTCGGGGTGGCCGGAGTCGACGGCGGCGAGCTCGGCTGCGGCCGCCGGGGTTCGGTCGTGCACGGGAACGGTGCTGGAGCTCGAAGTCGAGCAAAGCGAGGCGCTAGGGATGCTCTACGGGGTCTTGCGAACTCGTTGGACTCGCCGGGGTGACCAAATGGTCACCGGAGCTGCGTCGACGGCGAGCTCGGCGACGGCGGAGGTTCGGCCGTGGTGGGGAGGTGGCTACGGTGAGGGAACGAGGGGAAGGAGAGGGGGAAACGGTGGCGTAGCTCACCGCGGTTGCAGTGGGCGTCGAAGCGGGCTCGGGGACGCACCGGAGACGACGAATTCGACGGCGACGATGATCGGAGCCCGAAGAGGGGAACGGCGACGTGGCGGCGATGCAGGGCTTCCGGGGAGCTGTGGAGCGGTGGGGAGGAAGAGGGGGTCGTGGCGGAGCTTCTAAGCTAGTCGGGGGAGCGAGGGGTGGCCGGAGACGGCTGCTGTGGCGAACGGCGGCGAGTGTGGTGTTCGGCCGTGTGAGAGAGAGAGCGAGGGAGAGGAGAGGAGAGCCGGGGGAGAGTGAGAGAGAGCAGGGGGGAGGGCGTGGCGTCGTCCAGGGCGTCGAGCGAGGAGGGGAGGCCAGGCAAGCAGGCGAGCAGGTGGCGTGGCGCGGTGGCCGTGCGCGCGCGCCGGCCACACTCCCCTCCCTCTGTCGGGGCGAAGACGACAGAGGAGGGAGGTGGGCTGGGCCGGCTGCCGGCTGGGCCAGCCAGCTGGCTGGGCCGCACAGTGGAGGAGCCCAGGTAAGCTCCTCCTGTTATATATTTTTCTGTTTTTTTAATTTCTGACATTTGTTTTGATTTAAAAAATATATTAAATCATTTATTTAACTTATGCCAATTTTTGCAGGAGCTATATATATTATTCCAGAGCTCTTTTATAATTGGCATAATATTTGGGCATATATTAATATATATAATTAATATATTTCCAATGCAAATATTTATGCATTAATTCCAAATGCCCAAAATAAATGTCCATGATCCACTAAAAATATTGGTTTGATTTTTATCTCTGTCCAATATTTTCAGAGAGCAACATGAGCATTTTCTTGGACCCTTTTGGAGAAATTTTTATTTGGGTCATTTTCATAATGATTCTGAGGGTTTCACAGATCCCCATTTCAAGTTTCTGATGAAGAGTAAACATGATGCAACACTCTAATGCATGACTAGCTAGGGTGTGACACGCATATCCACATGATCTCTTCTCACCAGCTGCAGTTCTCTTCACTGTTTCAAGAATGAGACCCATTAACAAGAACTTTTGTGGCACATCAAACAAGTGAAGCAAGATGATGGAATAGCCACGGATCATCCTATGATCTCCTGACTTGGGCAAAAAAGTGTGCCTCAAAATGGAGTTGATGGTGGTCAAGCCAAAGAGAAAATAGTAAATTGATCCAAACTTGTGAGTATCCAAAGCCTTATCAGGAATTTCCTTGTACATATTTTCCCATGGAGTTGTGGTCCTTCCTGGGCTTGGCATACACATCTATAACATTTTCATCCTCAGCAGGGGCATTGATCAACTTGGCCCACTCAACAATTGTTGATTAATACCTGGTTCATTCAGTCATCCAAACAATCTTGCCATCTGGATAGAAATGAGCAGTGGAGTAGAATTGCATTATCATCTCACTATTCCACTTTGTCAATTTCTGGCCAACAAACTTGTTAACCTCATTCATCTTGAAGCTCTCATGCACTCCTAGGAAGTAATCCTCATTGTCATCAATGTAAGTCCAATCCACCCATCTCATGTCACACAGTGGGTTTCTTGCCCAACAACATTGTTTCATAGAAGTCATGTTGTTCCTTGGTGTGGAAACGATAATCAACAGCAGTCCTTCTCCTGACAGCATAGGGATCAGACTGTCTCCACAATCTCATACCTGCATCTTTCCTGTCCTTCATGTTATCAGCAATGGGATGATCATCACTATGATCAGGAATTTTCGGCTTCAGCTTTCTGAGCACTTGATGCTCTTCTTCCTCTTGAACTTTTGGCATTGGGGCCTTGTTCTTTTCAGTAGTAGGTATGTTCCTAGTGGATCTCTTGGATGCAGAGGGTTTTGAAGCTTGAGCAGCTAGCTTGGGGGCTGTCTTGGGCTTAGATGGAGCAGACCCAGACCTAACGGCATCCCCCATGAGCTTTTGGGTCTTTGCAGGAGGTGCAACTGGTTCTTCCTCCTCCTCTCCCTCAGAATCTCTGGCCATGGAAGGCTTGCCAATGACTCTGGCCATAGTCTTTTTGACTCTTTCCTTCCTCTTCTTTCCTCCAGTAGCCTCTTCCTCTCTTGGTTCAAGAGTGAACTCCATAGTTTCCTGAGTGGAGTCTCTAGCTTTGGGCATGGGCTTCCTCTTGGCAGGAGCTTTCACTTTCATGCCAGGCTGAGTGGAGGCAGCAGCAGCATACTCCTTCTTGAGCACTTTCTTCTTTGAGGTCACCTCCTCAACTTCAAAGTCCTTATCCTCTGAATCTGAGGTTCTATTCCTCCTTTGCCTAGTAGTGGCCTTAGGCAAGTATCTTGGGGTGCTTCTGCTACCTTCATCAAAGCTGCTACTGGAGGGACTAGTGCCCTCACTGAGATTCACTTGCTCCTCTGACCTGCTCTGACTCTCACTGCCCTCAGACATCTCTGAAAATGTCCCTGTGAATAGATATATATAGGTAGAGTGGATGAGCATCACAAAGCACATCTATTTTCAAAAAGGTTGAGTCAAAAACTTAATTAGTTTTCTGCAAAAAGCATTTCGGAGCTACTGATATGACTAACTGGGTGACACTGAAGTAGCTGTAGAGTCTAAACATGCAATTTCGGTCAGACCAAAATGCAGTTCGGTGACTCCGAGATGCTAGGGTTTCATAGAGTGAGTGATTTCGGTCACACCGATCCGTACGCTTTCGTCAGACCGAGTTGTACTTGTGCAATGGCCCGAGCCAAATCGATGAGACCAAGATCCTCAGATCGGTCGGTCCGAGATGAATTCGGCGGAGATCTAACCCAAAGTTTTTGCATCAAATCTAATCTAAAGGAACTTTTTGGTGGATAGATTGATCCCATACGTGGCAAGAACAATGGCAGAAATCTTTATGCAAGAATCAGAAAAAGGAACACACAAAGAAATCGAGAACGTACCCTAACTTGGCGATGTACTCACTACGGCGACAATGGTTGTGAGATTTTCGGTGACGGTGACAGAGTCCAGCGGCAGGAGGACGCTGGCGACGACGTAGATGATCCGGAGACCAAGGGGGCGGCAGAGCTGGGAGGCATGGATGAAGAGTTTGGAGTAATTTCCAAAATTTCAAACCGCGAATATATGTAACTAGTCACTGTCGGTGTGACCGAGTGGAATGATTCGGTGGCACCGAGATGGAAAACTGCGAGTAGTTATTGCAACTCGGTATGACCAAAATGTTCTAATTGGTTGCACCAAGGTGAAAACCTTGATCAACTTAATGATTTCAATGAGACCGAGTATGGTGGATCGGTCTGACTGAGATGCATTAAGAGGTTTTGGAAGTTTAAGCCATTGACGGATCGGTGGCTCTGAGTGCTCCTCACCCAGAGGGTCCGAATTCGACTTGTTCAAGCTTTGTGATGTAGCATGAATAGAGTTTGAGACGAGAAAAGCATAGATAGCTAGAGGGAGTACTGAGGCATTCTTGTCCATCCATTTCGCAAAAACAAAAACCAAATAATCAAAGCAAGAAATGGATGTCCTCGAATGCAGAAAATTATGCAACCAACATGCTCACACAATAAGATAGCAGATGAAATATGTGGCGAAGCATGCACAAACACTCTATCATCTATCAAACAATTGGCGATGACTAGGTCATCTATATATGAGTATATTCACCATATGTCATACTCATCATTTAAGCACAAGTGGGGTTACCACTTTTACATAAAGCATTGTTGTGTTCACACAATTAGAGTTGCTTTAGCTCAATTTTTTAGTAAAGCTCCGCCTAGATGTGATATCCCCCTTAGAGGGATGAACTAACCTTGGGTTTTGTCGATCATGACTTCATGTAGATGTTAAAGATGTGGATGATCAATGTTGATGTAGATCATTTGGAGCAATCCATTGGAGTGAGTTGCACTTTCAATACCTACATGGGTTAGTCCCACAAGGAACAAACAAGGATATCCACAGACATAGAGTGATGTACACATATGATGATGTCCATGGAAGCACTTAGTTACCTTGTCCCTTGACTTACCAACAAGAGGGTTTGTGACTCCTTGAACTAGTGCATGATATGGAAGTTTATTGCACTTGTCCTTGCCAAAAAGAATATGAGTGAAGTATGTTGGCAGAGTCACCCTGAAGAACTCTCTAGTTCTTCTTCTTTGGGATCCACATCAACTTGATGGGAATCCTTGGAGTTGTAGTCATACTTGATGAAGTAGAACTTGATGTAGTCTTTGGAACCCACTTGACGAAGGCCTTAGGAGCTTGTTCAAATGCATCAATCTCCTCATGAAGCTTGTCCTTGCCTTTTAACTTGTGGTCTTGTGGTGGAAGATCATCTTGAGCTTGGGTTCCCTTGAAGGAAGTGGAGTCATACTTCTCTTGTTGAGGAACAAACTTCGTATTGGGGTATTCATCTTCTTCCCACTCAGCTCCATTAGCATTGAACTTTCGTTCAAAACCAACACCTTGATTCTTCCGGTGCATTCCTTGCTTCCGTACAATTTCCTCAAATTGCTTACTTCCGGCAAGGCTCTTGTAAACACCTTTCTCTATAATTCCCTTCAATAAGCTATTTTCTTGATCAAGTGTAACTTGGCTAAGAGAATCATTAGTGGAATCAAGAGAAATACTAGAAGAAACAATATTGGATTTAGCATGATTACTGTTACTACTAGAAGAAGAATCTTTCTTACTCTTGTTGCTAGATTTTACTTGTGGCATGTAATTAGACAAGAGTAAACACTTGGCAATGTAAGAAGAACTTTTCTTCTGAAGATCATCATTGATTGCTTTTAGGAACCCATGCTCTTGCTCTAAATTGAGCTTTTCAAAGCGTAGCTTCTCATGAGTTTTTAAAAGATCTGGATGATCCTCCAAAGCAGTTTCATGAGCTAACTTAAGAGTGTTTAGTTCTTTAATTAGACGCTCAATCTCTTTCTTATCATTGTCATTCGTTTCATCTTGATTAGCATGATTAGTAGCAATTTCATGATGGTTTTCATCACTAGTATTGTCAACAAGTAAATTATCATCACCTAGCAAATCATCTTCATCACTATTGAAATCAATATACTCGGGGTGTGATACCTTAGGGCCTTTAGCTATGAAGAATCTTCCAATTCCTTCTTTGGTGAGTCAAATATGTCATAGGAGTTGCATGACACAAGTGCAAGACTGGCACACCTTCATCTTGAGTATATTCGGAGCCGGAGTGATAACTTCTCTTGGAGTAGTTGACGGAGTCAGAACCGGATACCTGATACGTCTCCAACGTATCTACTTTTCCAAACACTTTTGCCCTTTTTTTGGACTCTAACTTGCATGATTTGAATGGAACTAATCCGGACTAGCGCTATTTTCAGCAGAATTGACATGGTCTTATTCTTGTGCAGAAATAAAAGTTCCCGAAATGACCTGAAACTCCTCGGAGACACATTTTGGAATTAATAAAAAATATTGGCGAAAGAATCAACGTAAGGGGGCCCACACCCTGTCCCCGAGGGTGCAGGGCGCGCCCACCCGCCTGGGGCGCGCCCCCTGCCTCGTGGTCCCCCTGGACCTCCACCGACCTCAACTCCAACTCCATATATTCACGTCCGGGGAGAAAAAAATCAGAGAGAAGGATTCATTGCGTTTTATGATACAGAGCCGCTGACAAGCCCTAATCTTCCTCGGGAGGGCTAATCTGGAGTCCGTTCGGGGCTTCGGATAAGGGAATCCGTCACCATCGTCATCATCAACCATCCTCCATCACCAATTTCATGATGCTCACCGCCATGCGTGAGTAATCCCATCGTAGGCTTGCTGGACGGTGATGGGTTGGATGAGATTTACCATGTAATCGAGTTAGTTTTGTTAGGGTTTGATCCCTAGTGTCCATTATTTTCTAAGATTGATGTTGCTATGACTTTGCCATGCTTAATGCTTGTCGCTAGGGCCCGAGTGCCATGATTTCAGATCTGAACCTATTATGTTTTCATGAATATATGTGAGTTCTTGATCCTATCTTGCAATTTAATAGTCACCTACTACGTGTTATGATCCGGCAAACCCCGGAGTGACAATAGTCGGGACACTTCCCGGTGATGACCGTAGTTTGAGGAGTTTGTGTATAAACTAAGTTGTAATGCTTTGGTCCGGTACTCTATTAAAAGGAGGCCTTAAATCCCTTAGTTTCCAATAGGACCCCGCTGCCACGGGAGGGTAGGACAAAAGACGTCATGCAAATTCTTTTCCATAAGCATGTATGACTATATTCGGAATACATGCCTACATTACATTGATTAACTGGAGCTAGTTCTGTGTCACCCTATGTTATAAATGTTGCGTGATGAATTGCATCCGACATAATTACCTATCATTGATCCATTGCCTACGAGCTTTTCACATATTGATCTTTGCTTAGTTACTTCTCCGTTGCCACTGTTACGATTACTACAAAAATGCTATTGTTACTTTTGCCACCATTACTGTTACCTCCATACTACTTTGCTACTAAATACTTTGCTATAGATATTAAGTCTTTCAGGTGTGGTTGAATTGACAACTCAGCTGCTAATACTTGAGAATATTTTTTGGCTCCCCTTGTGTCGAATCAATAAATTTGGGTTGAATACCCTACCCTCGAAAACTGTTGCAATCCCCTATACTTGTGGGTTATCAAGACCTTTTTTTGGCGCCATTGCCGGGGAGCATAGTTCTATTCTTTGGGTCACGTGGGATTTATATCTTTTGGTCAATATGAGGAATTTTAAAGATGAAATAACCAAGATTTTTCCCTCAACTATGAGGGGAGGTAAGAAACTGCCATCTAGCTCCGCACTTGATTCACCTTCTGTTATGAGTAAATTTGCGACACCTACACCTGCCCCTGCCAATGATTCTGATATGTCGCATGTTATTGATGATGCCACTTCTGCTATGCATGATGCTTATGATGATACTACTTCTCTGCTAGATAATAATGTGCCATTAGGTGAATTTCTTGATGAACAACTTTCTAGGGTTAGAGAGAATGAAATTATTGAAACTGATGATATTGATGAAAGTGATGATGAAGATTCTCCCCTAGATATGAATTGCCTGTTGTGCCTCAGGGTTATGTTATGGATGAAGAAACTGCTAGAGACCTTTTTGCTTGCATTGATAGATATGATCTTAAGAAATTGTTAGCTAAGCTGAAACAAAAGTCTTTGAATGCTAGAATGAAATATGACCCTGCTTTTTCTACTTCACCCATCTGTGTTTCTAATAAGGATTATGATTTCTCTGTCGATCCTGAGTTAATTACTTTGGTTGAATCTGATCCTTTCTATGGCCATGAATCTGAAACTTTTGTGGCCCACCTTACTAAATTAAATGATATAGCCACCCTATTTATTCATGAGTAAAAAATTCGTTATTATTATATCCTTAAATTGTTTCCTTTCTCATTAAAGGGTGATGCTAAGATATGGTTAAATTCTCTTGCTCTTGGTTGTATGCGTAGTCCCCATGATATGATTTATTACTTGTCTGCAAAATATTTTCCCGCTCATAAGAAACAAGATGCCTTAAGGGAAATATTTAATTTTGTGCAAATTGAAGAAGAGAGTCTCCCACAAGCTTGGGGGAGGCTTCTCCGATTACTTAATGCTTTGCCTGACCATCCTCTCAAGAAAAGTGAAAAACTTGATATCTTTTATAATGGATTAACTGATGCTTCCAAAGACCACCTGGATAGTTGTGCTGGTTGTGTTTTTAGGGAGAGAACTATTGAGCAAGCTGAGTTGCTATTGAATAATATATTGAGTAATGATAATGATTGGACACTTCCTGAACGAACTCCTAAGCCAACTCCGAAGAAAAGGGGTATTCTATTTCTCAGTCCTGAAGATAAGCAAGAGGCAAACAAATCTATGAAATAAAAAAGGTATTAAAGCTGAAGATGTTAAGAATTTACCACCTATTGAAGAGATACATGGTCTTGATAACCCGACGCAGGTAGTAAAGGTAAATTCTCTCTATAGATTTGATGAAGGTGATTTTCCTCGTAATAAGTTTGCTAGTCAATGATTGGATAAGTTTGATAATTTTATTGTTAACCAAGAAAACTTCAATGCTTATGTTGGTAAACAATTGAAACGTAATGCTTATATGGTTGAACACTTGAGTGATTATATGTATAGAGTTAAAGGTGATCTTAATCTTATTAGTAAACATGCCTCCACGGTTACCACTCAAATAGAACAAGTGCTTAAGGCACAAGAGGATTTGCTCAATGAGTTAAATAATAAGAACAATGATAATGTCGTTAGAGTTATGACTAGAGGTGGTAGAATGACCCAGGAACCTCTGTATCCTAAGGGCCATCCTAAGAGAGTTGAGCAAGATTCTCAGAGAACTAATGTTGATGCACCTAGTCCTTCTAAGAAGAGGAAAAAGAAAAATGATAGGACTTTGCATGCTTCTAGTGAACCTGTTATAGACACACCTGAGAATCCCAATGATATTTCTATTTTTGATGCTGAAACACAATCTGGTAATGAACATGAACCTAGTGATAATGTTAATGACGATGCTCATGTTGATGCTCAACCTAGCAATAATAATGAGATAGAGATTGAACCTGTTGTTGATCTTGATAACCCACAATCAAAGAATCAACGTCATGATAAGAGAGACTTTGTTGCTAGGATGCACGGTAAAGAAAGAGAACCATGGGTTCAGAAACCCATGCCTTTTCCTCCTAAGCCATCCAAGAAAAAGGATGATGAGGATTTTGAGCGCTTTGCTGAAATAATTAGACCTATCTTTTTGCGTATGCTATTGACTGATATGCTTAAAATGAATCCTTATGCTAAGTATATGAAAGATATTGTTACAAATAAAAGAAAGATACCGGGAGATGAAATTTCCACCATGCTTGCTAACAACACTTTTAAGGGTGGAATACCAAAGAAACTTGGAGATCCAGGAGTACCAACTATACCATGCTCCATTAAAAGAAACTATGTTAAAACTGCTTTATGTGATCTTGGAGCCGGTGTTAGTGTTATGCCTCACTCTTTATATCATAGACTTGATTTGAATAAGTTAACACCTACTAAAATCTCTTTGCAAATGGCCCATAAATCAACTGCTATACCCGTCGTTATTTGTGAGGATGTGCCTATTGTGGTTGCAAACGTTACTATCTTAACGGACTTTGTTATTCTTGATATTCCCGAGGACGGTAGTATGTAGATCATCCTTGGTAGACCCTTTTTGAATACTGCAGGGGCTGTTATTGATTGAAAGAAAGGCAATTTTACTTTTTATGTTAATGGTAATGAGCATACGGTACACTTTCCGAAGAAACAACCTCAAGTTCATAGTATCAATTCTATTGGAAAAATTTCAACGATTACTATTGGAGGTTTTGAATTCCCTCTTCCTACTGTCAAAAAGAAATATGATATTCTTATTGTTGGGGACATGAATATCCCCATTGAAGTAACCTAGTGTTATTCAAAAATTCTCCGGTTTCATGTTATTCGGAAGAAGTTTGTACACAAGACCTGATCAACCTTGTTAGTGGATTCCTTTTGATGAGCATGAGATGGATGAAGTTAGAAACCACAAGTCTCTGTACCCACTTTTTACTTTATGTTATTTAGATTAAATAAAGCAAAAATAGTATTTTCTGTCTATTTTCTGAATTATCCTTGCAATAAAAAAACACCCCGAAAATAAAAGTTCTCCAAATGCCCTGAAAATGGAGTATGATTTTTTGTTGAATATTTAAGAATTTCTGGCACTTAGAACACACTAGGGGGACCCACCATTTGGCCCCCTGCCTTGTGGGCCCCACGTGGCCCCATCCACTTATTCCAGCACCCACACACTTCGGCTTCCTCCAGAAAAAATTATCCCATAGCTCAAACTCGTGTTCTAGCTCGTTTTGCTGCCATTTTCGATCTCCTTGCTCAAAGCTGCATTCGCAAAACTGCTTTGGGGGATTGTTCTTCGATATGTAACTCCTCCAATGGTCCAATTAGTTTTTGTTCTAGTGCTTTATTTATTGCAAATTTTTGCTGCTGAGCTGACCCTGTTCTTGATCTTGCATGTCAAATTTATATGGTCTAAAGTAGTTTTAATGCATGTTATGGCCTCTAGGCACTTGTGGGAGTAGTTGCTATCAATATTGTTGAGTTTAGTTCACTTTTATTTTGAGTCACTAAAATTTCAGGATTTTTTCAGAGAAAGAAAATGATGAAGAGATTGCTGAGGGGCTCCTCGAGCCGAAGCTCGAACGATAAGCAGAACAGAGAGAATAAAAAGCCCAAATACAATTTTCCTTGCACTGCGGAGGTTCAACCGTGCTTATGGCCTTGTGATGCATTCTTGAGAGCCGCTGGAATTCAGGACGACTTTTATTATTTAGCTGAGAATGCAGGACTCACTAACTTTTATTATTTGGCTGAGAATGCAGGACTCACGGACTCATCTTATTTGGCTATGAACAATATCTCCTACTCACTAATATTTTCATGCAAAACTTTTACTTCCATGCTAGAAAATTACCTCCTTCAGTGGAGTTTTATTTATAAGATGAGTTTAAGGAGATGTCTCTATATGATTTTTGCGTAGTTTGCAAGCTGCCCTTTGCGGGCAGCATCGAGGAACCACATCCTATTGATGTGGATGGATTTATTGATCAAATTGTTGTAGGGGAAACGAGAAAAGTTTCAGATGCAAGGACTACTAGTATACATTTTCTTGTTCTACGTTACTTTGCAATATTTGCTAGTAGATGCTTAATTGGTCGTGGGAATAGGGGGAACCTTAGTGCTCCAGACCTTGCTATTTTGTGCCATGCTTTATTTCGTGATACAACCTTCAGTTTAGGCGCTATTGTTGCTAAACGGTTAAGTCTGAACTGTACAAAGGGCCCCATCTTTGGAGGTATCTTTGCTTCATGCCTTGCTAAACATGTTGAGATACCTATTAGGCACCATGAGAAAGAGGAAAAGTTGTTGCCCACTATTTTGCTAGACTATAAGAGTATGGTAGCACATGACTTTATTGTTAAAAATAAGAAGAAGATACTTAAGTATAACTTGATATTTGCTAAAACTAAGTGTGAGACTATTACCTTGCCTGCACCCTCTTTGTTTAACATACTTTCAGGCATGTACCTCATCCTGCTCGAGGACATTTATGCATACTGGGAACTTACACAAGTCCCAGAGCCTGAGCCTCAGCCACCACTTGACCCATATCGAGAGTCTGTTTATCAGTGGGATCCGGAGGAGCTCGCTAACCAGTGGCACCCCGAGGACCCTCCTCGGTACACCGGAGAGAGTCGCTTCAATCCATGGTCATAGACCAACTTAGACCAAAAGCCTAAGCTTGGGGGAGTACGTATTTCTCACCGACATTACATTCATGTTCACACACTCATTTTAGTTGTCGGTGCTCATAATTTTTCATTGTATTATCCATGCTAGTTTATTTTATTTTCTTGCTTTCTTCTTGTGTGTTTGAATAACTTTGAGAAAAAAAACAAAAAAAAATAGTTGTAGCTTTTAGCTAGTTTACTTTCCACGCTCGTAGTAGTAGTAATATTAAAAGAAAACCCAAAAAGATTTCTCATTCTTCTTTTTCTTGTTGGGAGCTTTCCCGTGTAAATAGTTTTAGTTTTATTTGAATTTTTTCTTTCCTTTGGGGGTCGAGAGGAGAAGACCACAATGAAAATGTTGAGTGCCTCTCATATGCATTATTGTTGATCCAACCAAGAGCCCATATTACCTTGTCTTCTCCTTTGTAGTAAATGCTTGCAGATTCCAGCTTAGTCCAAGGCACGTGCACTATTATTATTATACACACCATTCGGTCGTGCAAGTGACAGGCAATAATGACGATATATGATGAAATGATTGAGATGGGAGAAGCTGGTATGAACTCGACCTATCTTGTTTTTGTAAATATGATTAGTTCATCATTCCTGATTCAGCGTATTATGGATGAAACATGTTTGCAATGACAATTAGAGATTATAGTTTCTCATGCCATGCTTAATTAGCTAGAGTTTATAATGGTTTACCTTGTGTGTCAACATGCTATCAAAATGGTTGTGATGCGGTATGATAGGGTGGTATGCTCCTTTGAATGATTCGAGTGGCTTGACTTGGCACATGTTCATGCATGTAGTTGAAACAAAATCAACATAGCCTCAACAATATTTATGTTCATGGTGACTTATATTCTACTCATGCTTGCACTCATTGTTGATTAATCTTAATGCATGTTCATGACTGTTGTCGCTCTCTAGTTGGTTGCTTCCCAGTCTCTTCCTAGCATTCACCTGTTCTAAGCGGGAATACTACTTGTGCATCCACTTCCATAAACCCCAAAGTTATGCCATATGAGTCCACCATACCGTCCTATATGCGGTATTTACCTGTCGTTCCAAGTAAATTTGTATGTGCCAAACTCTAAACCTTCAAATGAAACTCTGTTTTGTATGCTCGAGTAGCTCATGTATCAACTAAGGATGTCTATATCTTCCATGCTAGGTGGGTTATTCTCACGATGAGTGGACACCGGTCATCATTCACAAGAAAATGGCCGGTAACCGGGATGCCCAGTCCCATGCTCAAATCAAATCAAAATAATTGCAAACAATACTCCCCCGGGATTGTTGTTAGTTGGACGGTGCCCGTAGTTTTGGGCCAGCCATGGAATGTGCTCGTTGGTGTTGGGGGAGTATAAACTTTACCATTCTATTTGTGAACCACCTATAATGTATGTAGCATGGAAGATATCGAGACTCTTGGTTGTTATGTTCACAATGAAAGTATGCCACTCAAAATATATTTATCTCTATTTCAAAACTCGATCTCTGGCACCTCTGCAAATCCCTGCTTCCCTCTGCGAAGGGCCTATCTATTTACTTTTATGTTGAGTCATCATCCTCTTATTAAAAGCACCAGTTGGAGAGCACCGCTGTCATTTGCATGCATTGCTATTAATTTACATTGAGTATGATTGTGACTGGATCTCTTTTGCAATGAATTATAATGTCTAGTCAGTCCTTGATCTTCAAGGGTGCTCTGCATTTATGTTTTGCAGTCTCAGAAAGGGCTAGCGAGATACCATCTTGTTATATCATATTATGATTGTTTTGAGAAAGTGTTATCATTTGAGATTTATTATTATTGCTCGATAGTTGATTATGCCATTGATATGAGTAAACATGAGACCTAAGTGTTATTGTGAATATGCTTAGTTCATAATCTTTGCTGAAAACTTGAATGCTAGCTTTACATATTTGCAAGAACAAGATCAAACAGAGTTTGTAAAAGTTTTTCTTTATCACTTTCAGTTTGCCAACTGAATTGCTTGAGGACAAGCAAAGGTTTAAGCATGGGAGAGTTGATACATCTCCAATGTATCTAATTTTCCAAACACTTTTGCCCTTGTTTTGGACTCTAACTTGCATGATTTGAATGGAACAAATCCAGACTGACGCTGTTTTCAGCAGAATTGCCATGGTGTTATTTTTGTGCAGAAATAAAAGTTCTCAGAATGACCTGAAACTCCACGGAGACACGTTTTGGAATTAATAAAAAATATTGGCGAAAAAATCAACGTAAGGGGGCCCACACCCTGTCCACGAGGGTGCAGCGCGCGCCCACCCCCTGGGGCGCGCCCCTTGCCTCATGGGCCCCCTGGACCTCCACTGACCTCAACTCCAACTCCATATATTCACGTTTGGGGAAAAATTAGAGAGAAGGATTCATTGCATTTTACGATATGGAGCCACCGCCAAGCCCTAATTTTCCTCAGGAGGGCTGATCTGGAGTCCGTTCTGGGCTCCGGAGAGGGGTATTTGTCGCCATCGTCATCATCAACCATCCTCCATCACCAATTTCATGATGCTCACCGCCGTGCATGAGTAATCCCATCGTAGGCTTGCTGGACGGTGATGGGTTGGATGAGATTTACCATGTAATCGAGTTAGTTTTGTTAGGGTTTGATCCCTAGTATCCATTATGTTCTAAGATTGATGTTGCTATGACTTTGCCATGCTTAATGTTTGTCACTAGGGCCCGAGTGCCATGATTTCAGATCTGAACCTATTATGTTTTCATGAATATATGTGAGTTCTTGATCCTATCTTGAAAGTCAATAGTCACCTACTACGTGTTATGATCCGGCAAACCCAAGAGTGACAATAGTCGGGACACTTCCCGGTGATGACCGTAGTTTGAGGAGTTCGTGTATTCACTAAGTGTTAATGCTTTGGTCCGGTACTCTATTGAAAGGAGGCCTTAATATCCCTTAGTTTCCAATAGGACTCCGCTGCCACGGGAGGATAGGACAAAAGATGGCATGCAAGTTCTTTTTCATAAGCACGTATGACTATATTCGAAATACATGCCTACATTATATTGATGAACTGGAGCTAGTTCTGTGTCACCCTATGTTATAACTGTTGCATGATGAATTGCATCCGCCAATAATTATCCATCATTGATTCATTGCCTACGAGCTTTTCACATATTGATCTTTGCTTAGTTCCTTCTCTGTTTCCACTGTTACGATTACTACAAAACTGCTACTGTTACTTTTGCCACCGTTACCGTTACTGTTACCTCCATACTACTTTGATACTAAATACTTTGCTGCAGATGTTAAGTCTTTTAGGTGTGGTTGAATTGACAATTCATCTACTAATACTTGAGAATATTCTTTGGCTCCCCTTGTGTCGAATCAATAAATTTGGTTGAATACTCTACCCTCGAAAACTGTTGTGATCCCCTATACTTGTGGGTTATCAATACCCATTCACCAACATGAGCTTGTTGTCTTTGTATTGTGTGGCTCTATGATTACTTGTCGTTCCTTTTCAAATCTTTGCTTCTACGAGAAGGTCTTCGTTCATAACGATCATCTCTACTCCTTCTCTCACTTGGTGGTGATTCATCTCTTTTACTTCTTCTTTTAGGTGAGTCTTCTCTTCTTTTGTAGGGAGCCATACACTCATTGGAGTAGTGTCCGGTCTTCCACAATTATAGCAATTGCGATCACGACTAGAAGATCTTTTGTCATTGTAGGACCTTGACTTGGAGCTTCTCTCTTTGCTTCTATTCTTGTAGAACTTGTTGAAGTTCTTCCCCATTAAGCTGAATTCTTCATTGAAGACTTGTTTCTCACTTGATGTGGTAGGAGCATCACATGAAGCTTTATAAGCACCACTAGACTTGTTGTGAAGCTCTTCCTTATCCTTGAGTGACATCTCATGAGCAACAATTCTTCCAATGACTTCAGTTGGCTTGAGATCTTTGTAATTGGGCATCATTTGGAACAAGGTGCACACGGTATCATCTTTTCCATCCAAGGATCTTAGGATCTTCTTGATGATGAATCTGTCGGTCATCACTTCGCTTCCTAGGCCGTCAATATCATTTGTGATGAGAGCAAGCCTAGAGTACATTTCAACGACTCCTTCACCATCCTTCATTTTGAACTTGTCAAGTTGACTTTGAAGCACATCCAATTTGGATTCCTTGACAGACTCGGTACCTTCATGCATATCAACCAAAGTATCCCAAATTTCCTTTGCATTCTCAAGACGGCTGATTTTTTTGAATTCTTCAGGGCACAATCCATTGAAGAGGATATCGCAAGCTTGTTCATTGTATTGCAACATCTTCAATTCTTCCACAGTTGCTTCATGATTCGGTTCTCTTCCATCCTTGAAGTATTCACCTTGCAAACTAATACACACAATAGCCCAAATGGCAGGGTAATGACCAAGAATATGCATTTTCATCTTATGCTTCCAACTAGCAAAATTAGTACCATCAAAGTAAGGACCTCTACGGTGGTAATTTCCCTCGCTAGATGCCATACTCTCTTAGGTTGTGAAACCAAAGCTATGATCACCAAGAGCTATGGAAATCAAGGCAAATAGAGACCACATCTCTTATACCACTTGTAGGATCGAAAGTAGATCTAGACGGAGGTGATTGGACTACTTGACCAAATAAAAATATAACCTTTTCCCAATTTTAAGTCTTGGCAGATTTTAGCAACTTAGCACAAGTCAAGCAATATACCTACACATGCAATTCTAAGAGTGTAGCAGCGGAATATAAAACATTGCATATGAAGGTAAAGGGAAGGGTTTGGAGAAGACAGATGCAATGTAGACACTAAGATGTTTGGCACAGTTCCGATAGGTGGTGCTATCGTACATCCACGTTGATGGAGACTTCAACCCACGAAGGGTAACGGCTGCGTGAGTCCACGGAGGGCTCCACCCATGAAGGGTCCACGAAGAAGCAACCTTGTCTATCCCACCATGGCCATCTCCCACGAAGGACTTGCCTCACTTGGGTAGATCTTCACGAAGTAGGCGATCTCCTTGCCCTTACAAACTCCTTGGTTCAACTCCACAATCTTGACGGAAGCTCCCAAGTGACACCTAACCAATATTGGAGACACCACTCTCCAAAAGGTAATAGATGGTGTGTTGATGATGAACTCCTTGCTCTTGTGCTTCAAATGAAAGTCTCCCCAACACTCAACTATCTGTCACAAATTTGGCTATGGTGGAAAGATCATTTGAGTGGAAAGCAACTCGGGGAAGGCTAGAGATCAATATTCTTGTGGTTGGATTGGAATGTCTTGGTATCCACACATGATTAGGTAGTTCTCTCTCAGAAAATGAGTAGTGGAAGAGTAGGCACGTTCTGATGGCTCTCTCACAAATGGAGAAGGGGGTGGAGGGGTATATATAGCCTCCACACAAAATCCAACCATTACACACATTTGACCCAACTCGGTCAGACCGAATAGAAGAACTCGGTGAGACCATGTTAGTTCAAAATGTGAACGTTAGGATTCTCGGTGGGACCGAAGAGATCAACTCGATGGGACCGATGTGCTAGGGCTAGGGCAAAACTTCATCTCGGTGAGACCGATCACATAAACTCGATGATATTGATTTCAGCAATGAGAAAACAGAGACTTGGTCAAGCAAACTTGATGGGACCGATCGCTCCTTTCGGTGAGACCGAAACATTGCGAAAGGGAAACTGAGAGTTTGCAATGCGAACTTGGTGGGACCGATCGCTCATTTTGGTGAGACCGAAATGTTACGAAGGGAAATAGAGAGTTTGCAAAGCCATCTCGGTGAGACTGGGAGCCATATCGGTGAGACCGAATTGATTAGGGTTTCTGGTTGTGGCTATGTCAAATGAACTCGGTGGCGCCGGGTAGATCAAATCGGTGGGGCCGAGTTTGACTTTAGATTTTGGACATATGTGGAAATGAGAAAATGGTTGAGGGTTTTGGATCAATATCACTAAGCACTTTGAGCAAGTAGATCATCAAGCAACACCTCATCCCCTTTTAATAGTATTGGCTTTCCTATGGACTGAATGTGATCTTGGATCACTAAAATGAAAATGAAGAGTCTTGAGCCTTTGCCAATCTTTTTTCCTTTGCATTTTGAGGGGTCCGCATCTCTAGTCCATGACATGCCAATCATTGAACTTCCTGAAATATTTAGCTTGAATGGATATAAGTTCGATGAGCTATATGTTGTTATGAATTACCAAAACCACCTGGGGGTTAGTTGCACTTTCACATCTCTATCATTACAAGCAAGAATTTCTCTAGCTGTCTCCCCATCTATAACATAACCATCAGGTGTCTTAGGCATTTCAACCCTAGTAGGAGAGCTAGGCATAGTAGGTGAATCATAATTTTCATCAGTTTCAACATTCTCAATTTTAAAGGTTTAGCAATTTGTTCATCAACAAATTCACCTAGTCGAATAGTAATATCAAGCCGAGTACTAGCATCATCACAAGTTTCATTTATAATATAAGTAGTATCATCAATTACTTGTGACATATCGGACTGGATAGCAGGTGGTGGTGTCACAAGCCTACCTAAAACAGAAGGTGAATCAAGTGCGGAGCTAGATGGCAGTTTCTTACCTCCCCTCATTTTAGAGGACACGACCTTGGTTATAGGGTCTTTTAGATTCTTCATAGTGTAAAATCCCAAGTGAACTCAATAAATAGAGCTATACTCCCCAGCTATGGTGCCATAAAAAGGTTGTGATAATCCACAAGTATAGGGGATCGCGGCAGTCTTCGAGGGTTGTATTTCACCCAAATTTATTGATTCGACACAAGGGTAGTCAAAGAATATTTACGAGCCTTAGCAGTCGAGTTGTCAATTCAAGAACACCTGAGAAATTATCTCTCTACAGCAAAGTGATTAGTAGCACAGTAATATGATAGTTCTGATAGTAGCAGTAACAGTAGCAATAGGAATAGGAATAGTAGCAGTAGCAATTCTGTGATGATTGTAATAGCAGCAGTAGTAGTAACTTAGCAAAGATTAATATGCGAATAGCGTAGGCATTGGACCAATGATGAATATCTATGTTGTAAGACATTCATCATGTAATAGTCACAACCGAAAGCGTTACACAATAGCTCCAGTTCATCAATGTAACATAGGCATTATTCCACATATAGTCATACGTGCTTATAATAAGAACTTGCATGACATTTTTTGTCCTACCCTTCCGCGTCAGTGGGGTCCATAAGGAAACTAAGGGATATTAAGGTCTTCTTTTAATAGAGAACCAGAACAAAGCATTAGCACATGGTAAATACATGAACTCCTCAAATTATAGGCATCCCCCAAGTATCCCAACTATTGTCAATTTTGTGCCAATGGATCAGAACAATAACAAGTGCATGTAACTAGCAGATAGGATCAAGAACTCAAATATATTAATGAAAATATAGAGGGTTCAGATCTGAAATCATGGCACTCGGGCCCTAGTGACAAGCATTAAGCATAAAAATCATAGCAACATCAATCTTAGAACACAGTGGATACTAGGGATCATGCCCTAACAAGTTGACTCAATTACATGGCAAATCTCATCCAACTCCATCATTGTCCAACAAGCCTACGAAGGAATCACTCGCTCCTGGTGGTGAGCATCATGGAATTGCCGATGGAGAAGGGTTGATGATGATGAAGGCGACAAATTTCACCCGTCGGTGCCCCAAACGAACTCCAGATCAGCCCTGCCGAGGAAGAACGGGAGGTGGCGGCGGCTCCATGTCGTATAACACGATGAAACTTTCTCGGTATTTTTTTTCTCTGTGAGACTGTACTTATGGAGTTGGACTTAGGGCAAACGGAGGCTCGAGGGGCCTATAAGCTCACATGATGCGCCCTAGGGGGTGGCGGCACCCTGAGCCCGTGGCTCTTGGTGGGCCCCCTCTGGTAGTTCTCTTCACCAATATATTTTATATATTCTAAAAATAATCTCTTTAAATTTTCAGCTCAATTCGAAAACTTTTATTTCTGCACAAAAATAACACCCTGACAATCTATCTATTTATATATATAAAAAGTGCTTTACGGGCTAACCAGAAAAAAGATAATTAAGCTAGAAAATCCCATAATAATTAGAAACATCTAGCCATCAATTTAAACACATTAGACAAGCACAACCAATGGATTAAAAGATCCAAAATATTACCCACCAATGCCCTTAATAAGTTATCTTGGCCACGTCCAAAAAAACAAGGTCTTTCTCCCCCGTACGCTGTTGCAGCAGCCGTCATCGACCTCTCCTCAATTCTGCTAGCTCCAACAATCCCCAATTCTCCTTCAATTCCTTATTGCTCTATTTATTGGCCCTGTAGAGATTAATTTGTTGTTATTTTCTTCCTCGCTTCCCCAGAAGAATTGTTGGCGGATCCATGAGCTAAAACTAATTTTGCGTGCAGATGCGTTTCCGGCCGGTTGCAAATCAATTAATCAGCTAGCTAAGCATGACAGGAGGAATTAATCTGCTTTGATGATTGCCGTTTACGGTTGCTGTTGAAGCCATTAGCTAGAGCATGTTTCATGTGTGTGCGCATTTCCGGCCGGCTGAATCAATCAGCAGCCTCGCTACCTACGCACAGGAGGAATCAATCTGATTTGCTGCTAGTTGTGTACGTGGATGTTTAGTCCAACCAATCCTTTGATCAATAGAGCGGCTGGGGTATGTTGATTCCACGACTCTCACCCCGTGACGGTTTTGCCATTAGTGTCTCATCATCAACCACAATTATTTGATTTATTTCTCTAAGATGCACTACATTCATTCGTTAGCTGTTTCAGAGACCGATTTGTCCAAGTAGAAAGCAGGTAATATCTACTGTATGTGATATTTAGTATCCAAGTTATAGAAAATATCCAAGCTAAACATGCATTGACTAGGCCGTATTGAGCGCGAGGATGGTGAAGACTGCTGCTGACTGCTCTCATGGTGGTAGGGCACCAACACTATGGTGGATTGGTACAGATCAGGTGCCGTCTTGGACATCGTCCTCATCCCCATCTCCACTGGTCGAGCCCAAAAGCCCTTGGTTACTTCCTTCTGTCCAATACAATAGTGCAGTATATGATAGTAATCAGATTGATGTGTGATATATAGGAACAATTTACTCGAGTATGATACACCAAATTATATATTGTGTCTTTTTTAGCTGCACCATCAGCGGGCAATGGCTTCCTCTGAATTTGCTTGCAGTGCAGTACGTCAGTAATGGAGCAAGGCGATGCCATCGTCCAGAACTCAAGATAGGGTTGTCAGTGTTACTAATTGGGTTGAGACACGTTGGAAATTTTCCGACCAAACTCTTCTTAGAGGCAAGAGAACCTCCACGCATCGGCTTTATGCATCCCGACTCAACATTAACAGGTTATGTTGATGTGATCCAGTCATTCATGCAGGCTCAACATCAAGTAATTAGAGATTTTCGCGCTCCTACTGTCCTACGTGCGACCATCTGACCGAGCAATGCACCGGTAAGTACGTAACAAGCACCATCTATTTCTACAAGTAGTACAACATATGATCGATCTCTAGAATATAAATTATTATTTTCTTTGATTAATTATTTCTTTCTTAAGTATTGCACACAGCCAGAAGATACGTGCTATCCGTGACATAGGAGATAGGACAACGTCATGGAATTTTGGTAGACCGTAAGTTGTTTATCAGACGAGATGATAGAAGATACATATAGAAGTGGGAAATATCAAGCACACACAAATGAAGGTATGCAACAGATCTCTATTGATAAAATACCTTTAAAATATATATAACTAAAGGTGATAACCAAGCGACAACGCTAATAGAAAACAATAAGATCAATAGGTGCCTCAAGTACATGTACATATCACGCAATGATGCGTGTTGAAGAATATTTCAGTTCAAAATGCACTTTCAAGATCCCTGCATTGAAAGGTTGTGTTTCCACCTAGAGAATGGGCAACAAATCATTTTAACTGATTATACAGATTTAACAAAGATCGTAAGGAAAGAAAGAGTGGGAATAACAAAATTTACACAGTGGATGGAGACAAACAAGATCATGTGAAGCAAGAGAATTAACATATGCAGAGTTCCCGTTAAAATGGGTATGGAACAAAAAAAGAGAAAAGGTGGGGCAAAACAAAGAAAGTAAGATCCGTTGGAAGGATATATTATGCTCATACAACAAATGGTGAAAAATACTACATGCGAATGCTACTTAACACCCACAAAGGATGCATGTCTTTCAAAAGGAACCCTAAATGGATTTGTCCAGTCCACACTTCATACATATCTGCTTGCGAGCACTAGGATTTCAACGACAGAGTGGATTGAGTGCATAAATGGGGCATCAGACTGGGTGATTGGCTACCAGCTAAGACAACTGTTCAAAACTCTTACGCCACTGAAGTCACAAGCCCAAAACTTTTGTCGGGGACATGCTCAGAAGTTCTAAGCGAACACATGGAGTATAGGCAGAGAAGACTCTTGAACTATCCCACACTTTGACTAACAGATACACAGAAGCAAGGATACGCCTTGATGAAAGTAGATAAGCTCATGATACAAGCTGGAAAGACATTTAAGGAATACCCCGGAATACAACATTCGGATTCTTCACAGATAAAGGAACTTGGAAACAGATTGCACAATGAAGAGATGAATTATAACAAAGAGGAATAAAAAGAACATTATTCCAGGATCTTTGGCAATATGAACTCTGAACAACTACATGTGTTTGATTTAGTAATGGAATCGATGAACAAAAATTTGGGAAAGAATATATTTGTGGACGGCTATGGAGGGATATGTAAGACATGCCTACGAAGGCAATCACAGCAAAGTCGTGTTCTGAAGGAAAGATAGTACTAGCAGTGGTGGCATCTCATATTGCAGCGCTTCTTCTATAGGGAGCACACTCTAGGTTCCACATCCCCCTATACTTGCAGAAGAGTCAACATGTTAAGGTTCCCACTTGACCTACTAAAAAAGACATCACTTATACTATGTGAT
Source organism: Triticum aestivum (assembly GCF_018294505.1). Lineage (NCBI taxonomy): Eukaryota > Viridiplantae > Streptophyta > Magnoliopsida > Poales > Poaceae > Triticum > Triticum aestivum. The sequence continues at coordinate 504,681,419 of NC_057810.1, read as the reverse complement.
GAAGGTCCAATGGCAAACAAGATATGCTTTGAGGCGCTAGACAGAACTAAAGGTAGGACTATATCTGCCTAAACAAGTGTTCACAAATGGATAGCTATACGTAGCATTATCAAGATTCACAAGAAGAGATGGACAATGTGCAGTGGTAAATGATGAAGATAGCAAAGAGGATGATGTGGTCAAGAACACTGTCTATACTGAAATATTTTAAAGGTATGGAAAAACTAAAACACTTTTAGTATGATTCTTAGATAAGAATAGGTACATGAAAAATTTGTACACTGCAAACTATCTTCAAAATACAAATTAATAGCATACCAATGCTAACATTATATGGTGGGACAAATATGGTCCACTGCTCTGCGTAAGTACTGGAAACGTGCATCAACATTTGAAGGAAATAGTTAATCAATACCAAACATGTACACTATATTTTCTGATATTTGTGGATTAATATATAGTACAACACAATATAAAGAGCATATGTGCATCATTATAATTTGTATGTATAATGCGGTCAGACCTATTTTACTACCCTGTTATTATAAATACATTTTTTCCTTTGGGAAATATTAAACTAGAGTTACACAATTACACAGATTAATACATATATTTGTTCAATATGAATTGGGGTAAGGTTTATTATTTATATGTGTTAAATATGAATTGGGGTAAGGGGGGGGCTAATACTGCCGATTACGGTCCAAACCTGGAAAAAAGTGGAGGGGCATAAGAAAATAAACATTTTCCACTAACAGGCAGTACCTTAATCACATTATATTGGTATGCAATCGTACAAACATAATAGAAGGTTAATAAAAATGGCAATCAGGAAAAGGAGAAAGGGGGAACCTGTAGGTCGAAGAAAGCTGCCGATGTGGAGGATGACGACGATGTGTCAGTCTGCCTCGACTAGGAACAACGACGATGCGTCCGGCTCGCGCGCTAGTGGAAGACAACGCTGCCGCCATCCTCACGCTCAAGATGGATTCAAGCTGGCAGTGGAAGACAAGATCCAAGCCCACATCACCTGCGAGTCGAGCTGGGAGGTGCCTCAGTCGAGGACGAGCAAGCTAAAGAAGAATGAAGAGCAAACTGATGGTAGCTGAGTTACCAGTCGGGTCTCATCCGGTCGTACGAATTTTGGAATGAGCGAGCGGAGAGAAGAAGGAAAGGAGAAAGGGGATCGGGCAAGAGTAAGACTTTTTATTTGTAGGGAAGCAACAGTAATACGTTTCTTTTAGCGGTGCAAGAGCAACATGCTCACATGTGAAGGTACGGTCTGAGCGAGAGAGAAAATGTGTGAGCATTGTGTCTAAGCATCGCCGTACACTGTTGGGCTAAAGCACAACTAAAGAAAATATTATTTAAAGAAAACACAAGATTTTTTTTGCCAGAAAATAAACACAAGATTTCCTACATATTAGCCAGGATTACGTACAGTGTACATGATCAAGAAAAAGTACAGTGCACATGCCCCAATAAAATACATAACCATACGAATATAAAAACCATAACCGATGCCAACAATTCATATTTGGACTCAAAATTAATGAGCATGTAACTTCTCTGCAAAACAACTATATATTTAACATGAACAAATCTACCATGACATGATGGACCAAGGCAAGATAAGCTCAAATTTCATGACAAGTCGTAACAACACCAAAAACATGATCACCCGGACACATGACAATCTTCAACAATTCGAGCGGATGTGCCTTCTCAATATTCTTCCAAACATGGAAGGGAATTCCTTTTATCATAAGATAACAACATCACAGCCAACCAAGAAAACTACCAAAGGTTACATTCTTTTAACCAAACTTTATTACATACTAGCCCGCACGTATGTGCGGGCCACTTTACTAGTTCTACTAAAAACAATGTCAGTCCGGGTTAGTTCCATTCAAGTCGTGCAAATTAAAGTCGAAAACAAGAGCAAAAGTGTTTAGAAAAGTAGATATGTTTGGAACGTATCAGAAGTTAGTCCATAGATAACATTAATTAACTTACTAAAATTTGACAATGTGTGCATGCCTTGATTGTGTCTTCTTGAGGTGATTATATCCACAGGAGAGGACAAGGTAGAATTATGAATGCGTAGGTAGGTGAACGGATGACTATATTAAGACCCTTTTCATGTATGGTTTCTCATCTCTAATCTAGTAGACGTAAGTGTAGTATATCTCTTAGTCGATTGCGGCAATCTCACCACTTTACCCCTACCATACCTCTAAGTGTTTTACTTCTAGTACCATTGGTAATAGACTTGCTGAGTACGCAAGTACCCACCCTTTCCACGACAACAACAATAGGTACCGATGGAGTTTACATGTATGGTGATGGATGAGGTTAGTCTAGTTTCCCTTAGACAACGGTCTGCATAAGTTTATGTATGCCATTGACTTTACTTTGAGCCTTCTTAGGGCAATTTGTATTCTTACTTATTCTCTTCTGTTGTATGAGTTGGATTTTGGTCGTAAAATCTTGATTGTATGATATATTGTATATGTATTATTCTTGTTGTATGCAGAATTTGTAATCTACATTCTAACATCAACTCTTCCACATGCATGGAGGGTACATTTCCACATTCTCATCGTGTGAATCTTTAGTGGTCCTGGGATTGATGCTATGTAGAGGCTACCCGAGGTTGCTAGATCTGTATAGTGCTCGTCTCATGGTGCTACATTCGCTTTAACTGATTGCTGATGCTTGCTTCCCTTGGATTGTACATAAATAATCTCTATGAGGATGGAGGATATGTTCTCCATCTATGTACCAGGTTATATGCATGATTGCCTCCTCTCTGACTGATGCTTGTGGAAGCCCGTCCGGGTTGATTGCAGCTTGGGCAGGAGGGATGATGGGCAGCCTATCAAGCAACACTTTCAACCATCGAACGACGGTCACTGAGTTTATGCAACGATACTTGGAAGTCTAACTCACTTGGTCAGGAATCAAATGGGTTAAGGACTGGGGAAACCTGGATGACCTTCGTTGCATCCACACCGTTGAATTTCTTTGTATGGTTTGTCGGCTCCATGTAGTCTTTAAAAGTCCATGTCTTGTGGCCCAGGAGCATGTGATAATCTACCTGATAGGGCACCATTTTCTCTACCCCTCCATTCCCATCTCTTTCCTATTCATAGGCAATGTTGGTTTTTTAATTGCATCTACTTGTGGCGTGTTTTACGATGTGAGCCCAATATTTCAGTGCTATCGTGTAGCCAAAGGACATGTTTCAGATTGTCTTCCTGAACACTTCTGCTAGTTGGATGGCGTGTTTTTTCATGTCTACCCAGCTTTCGACGTTGCATTTTACACTGCTGGATGTACAATGCACCTCCTCGTTGAGCGCACTCTTTCATGGACCATCAGTCGCCTTGTTGGTTCTCTTGGTTTCCTTTTTCTCATGGGTTTTTGGGTGGAGAGCCTATTTTCAATGGTTCATGTCATTTGTCGTGGGTCGTGCAGGCTGTGTTTTTTATCTGCCTGGCTGGAATATGGAAACAAAATCTTATATTTAACTCACTTGCTTACGCAAACGACTTATGTATTGGCAAACAAAGACATGGAAAATGATCATACTTGTTTGTTGTTCATAAATACAACACAAATATAAACACAATACAAACATAACCACTCGTAGTCAATTCAAAATAACATTATTCAAATAGTTCACCAAAGTTCTCACATGCATTTGTTTTTTGAACCTTTGTGGACCATTTATAATATATTGTGTTCATAAGTTGCTTGTTTTTTTGGTTCCAACCGGTCTCTACGCCAATTGCACAATGAGTAGAGACTCATCTAATAAGACATAGGAAAACCATGTCGAGTAGAGACTCACAAGCCTACATAAGCATCACTCCGCATCATAGTCACATGCAACATAATATGTTGTAGACACTAGGGTCAATATAATGGTTGTATTGGCAAGTGTCAATGTTGATCATATTGGCAAGTGCCACATGGAATATTATAACATATCTATCTCACCAACATGAATGTTGGGGTAAGTTAAGGTCTGGTTTGGTTTTGCAGAAGAAAATGTAGTTTTATCCTAACATTGTAATAGGTGGATCTTCTCTAATATATTGGACCAACTGTGTCACACAATAGCCCTAGACCCGACGGCTCAAACCAAATGGGGATAACTTACCATCACTTGCTAGATAGAAGATGTCAAATTCCTATGTTCAACCGAACAAGTTTTAGTTAGAAAATATATGGTGATGTGATTATTTTCGTAGTTTTTGGCCAAGTTACTCAAAGTTGTTCATAATCGAGGATGCGGCTAATTAGGATAACATTTGAAACTCTTGAGATGTTTGTGTACTTTACCCGCTTGACCTAGTTAGTCCATGTTCAAGAAAACTCAAGGTGTTAACTAAGAAGAACAAGCCGAGGACTTCGAGAAGTAGACCCCCGAGCCCACCTTGTCCGACCCTTTCAACCTATCAACACCTACATCTATAATGGGTCAAGTACCCACAACATACTTAGATAATATAGGATCCATAATTAAACACAACTACACATGGAAGCCACTCAACCTGAAACTCGTACAATCTCTTTGAACCTGGGTGGCGGACCCCACCAACTTGAACTCACTGACCCCAATAACCAATCCAGCTAGATGATTCACTAAGTGAAGTTGACGTTCAATATACATTGGTAAAGTATCCTATTTCACAACTGGTGGTCCCTCCCTGTTTATAATCACAACAATGCTAAGAAGTGTAACTACACATTCGCGACAAGGAACATTGTACATATAATATGGCTATCCTGCTAGGTTTCATCTCATAGCATATTAATAGTATAGTCCTAAACTCACACCCTATCATGGCATACTACATGCATAACGAAAATAAGGTGATATGGTAAAAATGATCCACTTGTCATGGTTGCTGCTATCAAAGGCACACTTTTCACAATAGTAGGGATTGCACTCCTAATGATCTATACTTAAAAGAGTACTTACATAAGAACCAATAATTCATGTAAAGGGAAAACTTGCATAAAAAAGAACAATAACCAAATGTTAGTTAAGGGACAACACATGATTCAGTGTGCAAAAGAAAATTATGGCATTTGGGTATGTAGTTTTTAAATTAAGGTCAAACAAGGGTTTATTCACATTTGAAACAATTCAACTTTTAATGACCCACTTGAATTCAGAAGGTTTGAATGGTTTGGGTTCAACATTTGAATGAATGTGAAAAAGGATTTGTGTTGAAATTCAATTGGGATTGGAAGTTATCATTCAAATGGTTTGAATGATAATTTGAAATAATTCAAACATGATTGGTTAGGGTTGGTCTCAGAAGTTCAAATAGGCAGCGATCAAAATTTTACTGAATTTGCAAAAAAAATTCATTTTATTTGGACATGTGATTTAAATACTAGGTTGAAATAAGGTTTTAATTATAACTTATATAACTTTGAACTTGAAAGTTCAAACTTGGGTGGTAAGGTTTTATTGGTTGATAACCCACAAGTATAGGGGATCAATTGTAGCCTCTTTCGATAAGTAAGAGTGTCGAACCCAACGAGGAGCTAAAGGTAGAACAAATATTCCCTCAAGTTCTATTGACCACCCATACAACTCTACGCACACTTGACATTCGCTTTACCTAAAACAAATATGAAACTACAAAGACTTTGTAGGTGTTGTTGGATAGGTTTGCAAGATAATAAAGAGCACGTAAATAAAAGCTAGGGGCTGTTTAGATAAAGAAGCAATAAAATAGTTTTAGTAGAGAGCTTTTTGTCACGAGAAAGTTATTTGTCCCTAGGCAATCGATAGCTAAACCGGTAATCACTATTGCAATTTTATTTGAGGGAGAGGCATAAGCTAACATACTTTCTGTTCTTGGATCATATGCACTTATGATTGGAACTCTAGCAAGCATCGGCAACTACTAAAGATCATTAAGGTAAAACCCAACCATAGCATTAAAGTATCAAGTCCTCTTTATTCCCATACGCTATGACCCACTTATCTGTGTTTGTGTTTCAGTCACTCATGCAACGCAGACAATAAGCAAACCATGAACATAATCCAAACCCTACAGAGGGGATCCCTCACGTTTGCACGACACAGAGAGCACCATAGGACAGCACCAATAATAAAACATGCAACTCAAACCAATCACAATCATCAATTAACCCATAGGACAAAACAGATCTACTCAAACATCATAGGATAGCCATACATCATTGAGAAATAATATATAGTGTTGAGCACCATGTTTAAGTAGAGATTACAGCGGGTAAAAGAGGGGTTAATCCGCTGCATAGAGGGGGGAAGAGTTGGTGATGAGGGCGGTGAAGTTGTTGGTGTAGATTGCAGTGATGATGATGGCCCCGACGGTGTTCCGACGCCACTGGGAGCGAGGGGGAGAGAGCCCCCCTCCTTCTTCTTCTTCCTTGGCCTTCTCCCTAGGTGGGAGAAGGGTTCTCCCTCTGGTCCTTGGTCTCCATGGCATGGGAGGGGAGAGAGCCCCTCCAAGATTTGATCTCTCTCTCTGTCTCTCTGTTTCTGCGTTCCCAGATTCTGCCCTTTCACTGTTTCTTATATATCCGGAGATCCGTAACTCCAATTGGATTGAAACCTTCGCCACGATTTTTTCTGAAAACTAGCTTTCTTGCGGCAAAAGAAGAGCAGCAACCGCCTTACGGGGTGCCCACGAGGGTCAGGGGCGCGCCCCCTACCTCGTGGCCCCCTCGGGCACCGTCTCGCGTTGATTTTTCTTCCCAAAACTCATAAATATTCCAAAAATATTCTCCGTCCGTTTTTATCCCATTTGGACTCCGTTTGATATGAGGTTTCTACGAAACATAAAACATGCAACAAACATGAACTGACACTGGGCACTGGATCAATATGTTAGTCCCAAAAATAGTATAAAAAGTTGCCAAAAGTATATGAAAGTTGAATAATATTGGCATGGAACAATCAAAAATTATAGATACGACGGAGACGTATCATTGGTCATTTGTTAACTTTTGGAACACAAATAATTAATTCGCAAATTTTAATTCATATTCCAAAATTTACAATCAATTCAAATAACAACTTTAATTGATTCTAAAACCTCTTCCATGATAGAAGAAAATGGCTGCCATGGGAGGATTCATGAAACTTTACCATGGCAGCGCCATGAACATGAAGTTTGATTAGGCTTAAATTTAAATGTTGGAGTATGAAAATTAACATCTAAAGGGCCATTTTACAACAAGTTTCACTCAAATTTGAATCGGTACCGTCGAATAGTGCATCTAATGAGGGTCAATATGTAAAAATAATAACCTAACATGGACTTACAAATAAAAAGTTACGATGGTTGTAAGTTGCACGGTCTTTTCTACAAAAGTAAATTATTAATAATGTTTTCATTTAATTAAATTTGTTTAGAATGGTGATCAATCTATTTCATCGGATCGAGTGGTAATGAACGACTCTAAATTAAACATACCAGTTGAGTTGAATTAAAATGTAGGCGTGCGATCTGGCTTGATGGATGCCCTGGTGTAGCCACGTCGGCTCTAGGGTTTGCCGAGATGGAGTTTCTGCATGGAGACAACATAAACTAAGGTGGGGCATGCCTATGGTGCTATAAAGAGGGGGGGGGGGCAGAGTTGCATGCATTATACCTGCCAGAGTGAGGTGATACGATGGTGACAACAGTGTGAGGGATCGCCAACATTCGCCGGAATTCCTGGCTATAGTTGCGTTCAGTGTACGAAGTGTACATGTTTCACTGGAGTTAGTGATGCCATGGTCCTATGGTCATGTCAATGGGTCAACATGATGTGCAATGTCACAGTTGAGCGATTGGATAATGTCAGAGGCTTGACCTCGTCCTAACTCAATGGAATGGAGATCATGGCGGTTGAAGTGCATCGAGGTGGTCGAAGTCATGCTTCGGGGTTGACTTGGACACACTCAGGTTGTTAGAATGTTATTCTAGAGAGCGTGGGTGGTATGGAAAGAAGAGTGGGCAAGGGATTTACATGGGCTAAACAGAGTCATTGCCAGAGTTAGCTATGGGGCAGCAGAAGTTGGTGGTTTGCGAGCAACTTGGTGGAAGTGAGGGACTAGGGTCCGGAGGACTAGTCTAGGGCGCCAAGGGAAATACCCAATGGTTCCCGGGGACATCTGTTCCCGGAATCTCACCATTCATTGCGACATGATCTGCCCCCCCCCCCCCCCCCCCCCGCTATATGTATTTTGACATTTTCCTCTGTATAGCTTCCTACGTTTAATGGGCCCCTCCATCGCACTGAACGCGTCTGCTAGTTGCCAACTGCCCAAGCATCTTACACACTCCACCTGCGCCGTAGCCTTTCGGCCTCTGCTCGTGCTAGCTCGAGGTTATGGTCCTGTCCTCTACTTACTGGAACTGTACACAGTTTATCCAGTCCATTAATGCCAATTACCCATTGGGGACTGCGCGTATTACATGTCTCGATTACTGGCTTAACTACAACATGCACGCTGACTCAATTCGCTAAGCAGCCAAGTCTTATTACCACTCCTGTTTTGTAGACATTATTGCCCGACTTAATTCATGGATGTGTTACATGACTGGATTAGTGGCATAACATAATTTAAGAACTCGATCCTTCCTGGCAATGCTTTTGTTCTTCCCCTCCCAAGCAAAACTTGATTGGGACACCACGAAGGGGACGACACTGTTAAAAAAGGCCTTATTTTAAATATTTTTGTTTGAATATTTGAATATTTATTTTTCAGAATATATATATTAAAAACTTTTGAGATAACAAAATATTTTTGGTGAGATAACTTTCATGATATTCTTGGTGGAAAAAAAGTCGATGCGAGATTTCCCTTCGTGAAACTTTTTATACGGGTACAAAATAAGGTCAAGTTTATTTCAAAAAAAGTTTCAGATTTTTTTGACTTTTTCCGTAGTTACTAAAAAAATTTCCCATATCAGGTGTATATACAATTTGAATATACATATCCAAAAGAAATTGGGATAACCATCGCAAAAAGAAATAAAAAAATTGGGATAACAAAATATTTTTTGCGGAATAACTTCCATGATATTTTTGGCAGAACGAAACAAGATCAACTATATACAAGTTACTACTCACACTTTTTGTCCTTTAATTTTTTTGCACTGAAGTCAACGGTAGTTTTTCCTTCATGAAACTATTTATATGAGTACGAAAGAAGGTCAAGTTTATTTCAAAAAAAGTTTCAGTTTTTTTTGACCTTTTTCATAATTACCACTCGCTCCGTCCCATAATATAAGACGCTTTTGCAAGCTAGCATGTCTTACATTATGAACGGGGGGAGTACAAACGAGTCCCATATAAGATGTATATACCTTAAATGAACAATTTTTGGATATTTGGATATTTATTTTTCTTTTTTTGCGAGGGGAATATTTATTTTTTGGAATATATATCCAAAAACATTAGGATAAAAAATAATTTTGGTGGATTAACTTTCATAATATTTTTGGTGGAACAAAATAAAACCAACCGTAATTGCGTCAATTAATTTTGATCGGAGGGAGTACTTGTGCTTAACCAAGCCAAGAATACCATGCGTGAGACTAAGATCGTTCCATAAAAAAACAGCATAATCTATCCACCGAAACACATTAAAAAATGTTGATAACTTTTATTTTCACATGGACTGCTTGGAACAACAACAAAAATTGTTCATCATAATCATGTGTCTATCTTAACCAAATTAGGACTGATTAATTACGCATATAAAACTAGACTGGCGTATTAAAAGTACCCTGCGGCTTACCAACGTCCAGTCGTCCACATTGCCGAACGACAGGTTCTGACATGAGCCACCTTTGAACAGAATAAGGCGTGTTTCAGTAGAGTGGCATTTATCCGGTGTCAGAATGGACCGCGTCAATAACTCAATACTCCTGCTGAAGATCCTGTTCAAGCCTGTACTGCTGTCTGTATCACACTGTTGTAGCAGCATATAATTGTTTTACCATCCCAGCTAGCTCACCGTATATCCATATTCGTTACTTTAGCTACCGATCACGAGGCACCTGCGCACGCTGTGGATACCGGGGACATATGTCCCCATACACCAAACGTCTGCCTCCAGGGCGCCAAGGGCTATTTAACTATGGGGACAGGATGGCCGTTGGGTGCTGCATCATGCTGGGTGTGGGATCATGCATGGGTACATGTGCTGGCAAAATCGCAAAAGATTGTTGATGATGGGATCAGCCCACATGTTAGTGGCTGCGGGGGATCAGGCTTGTTGTTCACCATTGGATCTTATGAAGACCAGTCGCCTACAATTTAGTCGTGTCATGCGTACCGGTCTAGTTGGGTGAGTACGCCATGGCCCAAAAGTGCGATGGCGGCCGGCTGGGAAGTGCTACTGGGCTACGTCGTCAGCATAGTGAATACTGCTTTTTTTTTTATTTTCTCTATGATCCGTGTTCTGAATTTTAAACTGGGTTTAAATATTTCCAAATTCAAATCCTAAAAATCCAGAAATTAGCGTGAAAATACTGGGGCTATTATAGATCACAGGAAATATATTTGCAGCCCCAATGCATGTTTTAGGAATCATCTTATGTAAATGGACTTAAGATGAAATATTAAACAAATCCCATAATTAAAGTAGGGTTCCTTAAATAACTAGATTAACTTCTAAAGATTGAAAATGCAGTAAAAACATGGCATGCATATGTATTATATTTTCATATCCCAATTTTAAATTTTTTGGATGTGACAAATGGTCATCGACTTAATAGTTAAATCACGATGGTAAGATATGGCTTGATCACCAAGAATATTCCTCTGAAGCAAATTATTCAAATGATCATTTTAGGAAAAAAAAAGTTTCTAATAAATGACCTATTTCTCAAGCGACTAGGAAATTGGAAGGTTCCATATACAATAGTTTTAACATTTGATAGAGGGAGTTTCCCATTCTTTATTGATTCAACAACATTTAGGATGAAATTTTACATAGCAGAAAAAACATTTTATTTTTGAAGCAAATGAATTGCCCATAAATGCCACAACTAGTGAATTTATGACCTTACATACGGTATCCCTTCTCAACATCACACATAAGATAATCTTCAAGCTCCCAGTGGCAAGCACAAGGAGAGTTTTTACCAAATCGACGATCTTGAAAGTCTCTTGCAGATATAGTTGTCTTATCATCAAAGCAGTAGGCAGCAAAATGACGAAATACTCCTTGCATTGAATAGTTCAGATACACCGCATTGGAAATGATTCGAGGGAATTTCTCAGTGGATACCATGACTGTGTGAGAGGCGCCAACGAACGCCGCACAACGGCTGCCAATTCCATGTTGTGTCACCAATCTCCTCCTAGGGAGATCTACCTCAAGCACCTCCATACAAGATGGGCAATCCCGCCACATGAATATATCCTCTTCATTATATCCACTTTTCTGGAGAAGGCTCATACCAAAGAGGTATCACACCATGAGCATTCGATCATGGGACCTGACAAGATAGGAGTAAATTATTGTTTCATGATTGTTCACCAACCGTGGGTCATTATCTAGGAGGCAAACCATACGTGGTTCTACCCCCGGGCTCAAATCCAATGTCATTATTATGGCGTCCGATGTCGTGAAGTAGCATCGCCCTCCAAAGGTCACTGGTGAGTGGCCTCTAACCTTCTCAAGAGAGCTAGCTGAGCGTTGGTCGATAGCTTGCACAAAAGCCCAAAGCTCATCACTAGGCTTGGCACAAATAACTTGATGCAAACCATTTCTGAGGCTAATAACGAGCGTACTGGGAACAGTCGAGTCATCGATGCCGGCACCGTGGATGGCAGATAAGTTCACTCGGAGGCGCCTATTCGATGTGGATGGTGCGCAGCGTGAAGGGAACTCGATGATCTTACGTGTGAATGGGTGGATAAGACAAATGGTATTATTGAGCTTATGGCCAAGAACAAGGAGGCCATCGGCAGTGCCGAGGTGATGGTGGGTGTCTAGATCCGGGAAGTCAATGTTGGTACAGGCACCGGTATTGACATTGAGAAGGGTGCGGCGTGACGGGGATGCACAATGAGCGAGTGAGATCCAATTGCGTGGGCGAAAGCGGATATCCATCCCATCACATGTGTGGGGGTCATCAATGAAGTCACGCCATGGCTTGCAAGTTGCTCGAAAGCGGATGTAGTCTGCAATGTGAGAGGCGAGCAGCCGATTGGAGATTACCTCCACAAGATCTGTACATAGTTTGGCCCAGTCTCTCCATTTTGTACTGGCATGGGACCAAAAAATGTCCATGATCTACGAAGATACCAAAAATAGATAGCTCCCTTTCATCTAATCAAGGCACTGCATATGTTTTTGAACAATTTAATAGGTCAAATTAGGTATGCAATGGAATTTACTCCAATCATAATAATCTAAATTTGAGGAAACTAATAAAACTTCTCATATATTGAACAGGGATTTCGTACCTCTGGATTTGGTTACGATCTATGTCCGCCGGAGACCTCTTCTTCCTTTCTAGAAGAGATGGTGGGAAATTGACCAAATTCAAAGAAAAGAACAACTAGAGTGCGATTGGTGGTGGGCTTGTTCCACCACGAGGATCACAAATAGATGTTTGGTGGTGATAGAAACGAAAGGGAAGAACAAGTTTAGGGCGTCATTCTAGGTGGCGGCGGGTATGAAGGGGGAGGGGAGGGGTGTGGTTGGCTTCTAGGTTAAAGAAGGATTGTGAGAGTCACTATTTGTAGTGCACGCAAGGGGAAGGGGGTGGGTAACCAGGCTGGCCCATCAAGATGGGTTACTTATTTTATATTCACAAATTAATACATATGCAAATATTTGTAAATCATCTCTAATAAAAAGATATATAGTGATTATAATGAAATATCCTAAATAAAGATCACATAGTTCAATCAATTCCATCAAAATGATTAATATTCAGTGATGCAAATAATAAAACCTTTTATATCATGTACACTTTGTGGTTGCATCAGAATAATGAAGACCACATTATTTGTTTGAGGAAGAAATTCTTACATAAAAGAAATATAAGAATTCTCCCGTGAACGGAATTGATTATATCCTATTCATGACAACAAAAGTACAACCATTAATAAGTTAATCTTGAAATGTAGAATCATTATGCATCATGTCTAGTTTTTAGTATCTAATTTGCTCCTTTCAGTTCTTATTTACTACTAGATGTGTACGCATTAACTAGTGATGGTCAAACAAGCAACCCAAATTATTTTCTTCCTTCTATTGACCCGAATGCATTAACTCAAAAGGGACAATTCAATTTTTTCCTAATTTGCGACCACTCTCATCTTTAGCTAAAAAAATCATGTGCTAATGTTTGCCCCTCTTTTGTTAGGTAGCCTTACAGAAATGCCCTTCTGTGTCGTTTATGCTTGTCAAAGGCCTTTGACCGGCTAGGAGCTATTCTTTGGACAGTTGTACCCCTCACTGCCTACGTCACATACATGTAGGGACTCACCCAAAGAAAAGGGAAAATAAAAAACTCTCCCACCCACCTCTACCAATTACACATGGGACCCAACAGAAAAAAGAATAAAAAATTCTCTCTTTCTCCCCTCTAACTCTATAACTAATGACCTGCATGTGATCTCTATCTCTCTCCACGGAGTGCGCAATTCTCAAGAGTAATAGGTACAAGAACTCTAACTCGGATCTACTATGATGCTTAATCATTGTCTAAGATTTGGCTCTAGGTTTTTTCTCAGTGGATCTTAAACTCAAATCTCTCAAGAGGGAATGCTCAATCAATCTTCTTAGAAATCTTAAGCAGAGCAGCCAACAGACAATGTTGGAGCGCGGTGGATATTTTTAGCTGCAGCCTTCCCTGATGGGAAATGACCAAATTGGACACACAGATCAGCCAATGACCGAATGACACATTTCCAATGGTCGGATTTTTAGCAAAACAGTAACATTCCTTGCGGAGCAAGAAATGCTAACTCCGCAGTTTGAAAGATATCTCATGTCGCACCGAAGAACAGCGTCTTCTACTGAAAAGTAATCATTTGGAACAATAAGAGATTTCTCTTAGTCTTTCATAGGTTTTGGCTAAGTATCACATCATACCTAACCTTCGAGAAACTATACCCCTCTTAATATCACGAAGGTTCTTTGACTCAAATGAGAGAAAGAAGAACAACAAAAGGAATGTTACATCTTCATTTCATTTTCAATCTTCTCACCAGTAGTCATTTTTCCTTGAACATTTCAAACACATATTTCTTATTGTCAGCAATAATTTGAAGGGCTCAATTCCTTCGATACAATCCTCTCGCTTTCAGATCTTCTCGACATGTAGCTCATCATTCTGTGCTATGCAGATAATCTTCAGTGAAGTTCTTCGAATTTCTCACCGAATACATCATTCTTCTCAGGCTTCCATTGATTATTTCTCTCTATGTGCACTAGCAAAAAAATTAGTCCATGCCTGTTTGTGGCAACAATCTCCAAAACACAAGGGGCAAACCATCGCACCAACAACATCCCACTTTTTTGAGAATTGCTTACAAACAGAGCACATCAAAAGATAGATGAAGTGTAACTGAAGTAATGCAAAAAAAGAATTAATCGAGGAGAGATAATCCAAAGATAAATTACACTCCCCTTGAATGTATGCATCTTATCAAAGATATTGGTATTGGAAGTTATGGATTTAAGGTGTGTGATGGGGAGGGGTGAGATGAATCTCCGGATGAGTAGCATTAAGAAACGATACGACTCGAGAATTCGATCAATGCACATGGTGACGTCTAAGATATTTCCTGCAACATAAAATCTTTGAAGAAGATTTCTTATAGAGTATGAATACTTTGAAATGATTTGTGGCAAAAATAATCCATGAAGATTTTCTGAGAACACGGTTTCAGATCCAATCGAGACATATGAATTCCCTGCATGTTAGATAGGAGAACTTTGTAAAGATAAATGTTCACTAGACATATTGATATGTTTATCTTTAGAGAAATGAGGATTTTCAACATCTCTATTTTTTCCTTTCTCCTGCAAGTTAGATATGCAATAATAATCATGGTAGGAGTATAAGTTTCGATAACACCTACAAGCATAGATACGAAAGCAAATAACATTGCAGGGGTTATTAATGTTACATGACGACAAAGTCTACCAACACCACATCTGGTGCTATTAAAGTTCACTACCACTAGAAAAGCAAAGAGTTCAACTGTGAAAACGAAACTATTCAAGGAAAAGAAAATGGCAAAAGCAAATGCCCTGCACATGATCCGCTCATCTAACTTATTGATGTCCTTCTTCCCTCCTTTATGTCAAAAAGTGGCAAAAAGAAAGGAGAGCACACGAGGAACTATAAGTGCATCTAGTGTCCCTTGGTGATTTTGGTGTCTTGAAGACTTATAGGTTAAGGTACTAATGTGTTTATGAGTGTACACATGTCTAATAAGTCTCTGAGGGGTTTGATATTTCCGAAGAAAGCCAACCCCTAAAAATGATTGTCTTCATCTAAAGACTTTGTGAAAGTGCAACTAATCCCCGGGTGGTTTTGGTAATTCATAACAACATATAGCTGATTGAACTAATATCCATTCAAGTTAAATATTTCAGAAAGTTCAATGATTGGCATGGCATGGACTAGAGATATGGACCCCTCAAAATTCTAAGGACAAAGATTAGCAAAGGCTCAAGACTCTTCATTTTCATTTTAGTGATCCAAGATCACATTGAGTCCATAGGAAAGCCAATACTATTAAAAGGGGATGAGGTATTTCTTAATGGTCTACTTGCTCAAAGTGCTTAGTGATATTTCCCCCGAAAACCTCAACCACTTTCTAATTTCCACCTATGTCCAAAACCTAAAGTCAACTCGACCCCACTGATTGGATCTATCTGGCGCCACCGAGCTCATTTAACTTAGCCATAGCCAGAAACCCTAATCAATTCGACCTTACTGATATAGCTCTCGGTCTCACTGAGATGGCTTTGCAAACTCTCTTTTTCCCTTCGTAACATTTCAGTCTCACCGAAATGAGCGATCGATCCCATCGAGTTTGCATTGCAAACTCTCTGTTTCAATGAGCGATTGGTCCCACCGAGTTTGCTTGACCAAGTCTCTGTTTGCTTATTGCTGAAATTGCTCTCACCGATTTCATGTGTTCGGTCTCACCGAGATGAGGTTTTTCCCTAGCCCTAGAACATTGGTCCCACCGAGTTGATCTCATCGGTCCCACCGAGATTACTAACATTCACATTTTGAACTAAGTCGGTCTCACCGAGTTTCTCTATTCGGTCTGACCGAGTTGGGTAAAAAGTGTGTAACAGTTGCATTTTCTGTGGAGGCTATATATACCCCTCCACCCCCTTCTCCATTAAAGAGAGAGAGAGAGCCATCAGAACATGCCTACACTTCCACTACTCATTTTTTGAGAGGGAACCACATATTCATGTGTTGAGACCAAGACATTCCAATCCAACCACAAGAATCTTGATCTCACTACCAAAAAAAAAATACCTCCATGATGATACGAGTTTGTCACAGTAGGTCGCGTTTTTTTTCATGCATGTACATCCATGACAAATTTATGACACAATCAAGATAGTCATACCGGTGCTGTCGTAGAAGTGTTCCATGACATTACCAAAATTATCATCACGGAAGTGTCCACTTCCAGGACAATAAATCGCGCGTCACAGAAGTGCTTTTGTCAAGGGTGATCGGCACGTGGAATTCACCGTAACGGAACGCCGTTAAGCTATCGGGTCGGGTTTTGGATCAGATAACCCGTTAACAATCCAGACCAATGGGAATTTTCTACATGTAAAATCATCATTGGCTGGAGGAAACACGTGTCGGCTCACCGTTGGGACAGATGTCATCCGCTCATTGGACCGAAGGCACCTATGATACGACGAGATGTGGCACGGCCCAATAGAGGCCCATTCCTATGAAAAGGCCAGCCCATTGGACTAGGTCAAAAGGTGGCGGGCCGGCCCACGGAAAGCCTATTAACGGCATGTTCGCATATAGCCCATTTACAGCCCGCTAACCCAGGGCCCGTTGCGCCCTATCTGAATTAGACCGAGTAGCGTCATCTGGACCGTCCAATATGATTCCATCCCATTTTAACTTCTGGCCCATGTGTGGCCCATGACTTCTTTCGGCCCATATGAGGCCCTTTGTAACTCTTGGCCCATTAACGGCCCATGGTGAAACTGGCCCGTAATGAACAGTGTATCACTTTATACCCATTAATGGCCCGTTATTCTATTGGGCCGTTTCCAGCCCAAGTTATCTTTCGGCCTTCTCAGGGCCCATTGGTTCTTGGGCTCATTTGCAGCATTCGGTTACATACGGCCCGTTACTGTCATTTTCTGCTTGTGGGCCAAATTCAGCGCGTCGTTACAGTCGGCCCGTTTGCAGACCGTTAATATGTTGGGCTGTTTTCATGTCTAAAGAAAACCGTTGGGCTGTTTTCATAGAGTTATCAAATACGGTCTATTAATGGCCCGTTATGGTCCATGAATAGTACGGCCCATGATTGGTGAAATGATGATACGCCCCGTAGAAGGCCCATGGATCTACGGCCCATATGAGGCCCATGGATCTACGGCTTGTACAAGGCCCATGGATCGTACGGCCCGTAGAAGGCCCATGGACCCTACGGCCCGTAGAAGGCCCATGGAACCTAAGGCCCGTATAGAAGGCCAATGGATCCTACGGCCCATATAGAAGGCCAATGGATCCTACGGCCGGAAGAAGGCCCATGGATCATACGGCCTGCAGGAGGCCCATGGTTACAATAGTCCGTGTGTTGCCATGATTATTTTGGCCTAGTTACCAAAAATAGGCTATTGTGGCCACTAGAAAAACACAAAAAAAGAACTGCAGTGACTACAAGCAAACTACTAAACTAGATAATAAAGAAATAAATAAGCAAGCAATTAACGCTAGCCTATTACCGCTATTACACATATTACATCCACTGGGCATCAAAGTTCGCCACCAGTGCAAATATAGGGAACAAAGCGGCATATTACATACACTGGCCGTCAAAATTGGCCACCAGTGCAAATAAACGCGGCCGCAAAACAAGAGCATAACTGAAACAACTTTAGAAGATCTCAAGAAACGTTATCCTGGGTATCCACCATGCTGGCAATAAGCTTAGCAAGCTGATTAGCTTTGTCCTGTTTGGTGCTAAAATCCTCCAACGCTTGCTGTTGCACCAGAAAGTATGCATCTGAATGCTCCAGGGACTTCCGCAGTCCTTCCGCTTCTTGTCACTGCATAGTTGATCGATGTCTTTCAGTTTGTAGTTGAGACTCAAGAAATCGAACTGATTCAGACAGTGAGTTTGAATAGCTTGTGCAAGCGGTAGTGGCCAGTAACTCGAACACTAAACCAAGACAAGACTTTGGGGTTGTCTTGCTGTCTTCAAGATAGTCTTCCTTAGCTGTTTTATTAGCTTTGTTGGAGACCAACAAGGATGTGTCACTATCCTGAACCTTATCTGCATTACTTCCTTTACCATTGCTTAATAAGGCACTCTTCCCAAATATTCTGTCAGCATTCTAAAAGAAGAAACAAGCAGACACATAACAAGTTTAGCATGTACTAGTATATGAAACTCATTTCGGTGAACCAGTTCATTAGTAAGGTGGACAGGATTAAACTACCAAGTCTTCTATTGCCAAGTACTAGTACATAATAAAATCATCAAACAAACATATATCTATGTCCTATGGTCACTGCATTGTCTTGCCAAATAAATATAGAGACACGGTTCAAATCATATCAGTTCAAGACAAAGCTACAGTGAAAGAATACACATTGTGGGAAACTACACGGCACAACAAGATTTCAGATGGGTACCACGGGTCTACATGTATAACAACACTATTGGCTCTGTTGTGATGCTAGTAATGTGCATGATATGAAAGTCAACTGTATACACAATTGAAAATGAAATCAAAAGAGCTATTGATAAGAGCAAACCTGTTAAAGAAACATGCGTGGACATACCTGCTGTGCCATTGGAGTTTCGATTGAATCCTTCAATTTAAAAATAAGTTTGTATGAGTAAATACAGCGATACAAGAGCAAAGCAATCATAGTTAAAAAAGGAGCGCCTAAGCGAGCGCTTAAGCGCGCCTAGGCTGTAGGTGTTGGCAAAACGCATTGCGCATAACTACGATTAATCTGTGCATAACTGCGCATAAGTTGCGCTTTGGTCAGTAAATCGCAAGGCGGTGGCAAAATGCACAATTAACGCCTAGAGCTTTTTGAACTATGATAGAAATGGAATCTTAAATTAGAACAGTTGTTCTTCAGGTTTAGGCACTTGTTCTACATGAACAGAATACATTAAGATGCAAGAATATAATACTTAAAAATAGAAAATGAGCTCATAGACCTTACCACATTCTTGGTTTGGGACCAGTACAGAACAAGGCGTTCCCAGTCATCGTGCAGTAAATGTGTCTCAGGAGAACGTAAGGGAATTTGATGAGTTTCTTTGCCAGTGAAGTACGTTTTCTTCAGGTAATTCTGATACTGCTACCAAGCATTCTTAAAGATAGCAGAGGTATTAGCATAGGTTACCTCAATCTGAGTTTCCAAATCGGTCCTTCTCTATAGAGAAAAATGGGAAAATTTGTTGTATTATAACCATCATGGAGGTAGGATGTGTGGGACGAAGCAAAGTAATTGCAATGAATAACATTACTTACACATAACTCCTGGACAGACACCTGCAACTGGCATTTTCCTTCATCTTTAGTATAATATTTCCAAGATGGGAAGATACGCACATATGATTTAACAACATCAAATGTGATAGATGCTAAACTACGACTAGCTGGTTGTGCTTCCTCCACAGGAATAGGCGTACTAACTGGTGG
Organism: Triticum aestivum; assembly: GCF_018294505.1. Lineage (NCBI taxonomy): Eukaryota > Viridiplantae > Streptophyta > Magnoliopsida > Poales > Poaceae > Triticum > Triticum aestivum. The sequence goes on along the minus strand of NC_057810.1, from coordinate 504,661,489 downwards.
AGTTGGGGTTCGCCGTGATAGTACTGGCCCTTTGGGCACTGGAGCTGCCTTACTAACTACTCTTGTTTGGGAGCTCTGTGGTGGAGATGGTGCTGTGTCAACAGGAACTGGGTTACTATCAGCTGGGGTTGGGGTTAGATTGGGTGAAGCTGGTTCTCTGTCCATCGCAGTAGGGGTACAATCTGCGAGAGTTTGGGTTATGTGTGGTAGGGCTGGTTCTTGTGCATGTACAACCGGGGTGCTATCTCCACCAAGAGGTAGCACTGTTTTATTTGAAGACCGTGTTTTTAGTCCGCTAGATACTGGCATCACCCACTCCAATTCAAATGGCTGATAAACAGGAAGCATAGTTGAATGTACAGACATTGTATGAGAGACAGATGCAATAGATAGTGTGGAAAAAAGAGGGCATGAAATAGTTGACATGTATATTGTTTAACTAAAACGGATAGCATGACATAATTTCACATATATGATGTCTATCTAAACTGGATAGCATAGCATAACATAATTCAAAGATATGATGAATAACTAAACAAGATCGCATGACATAATTCACCTACATGTTATCTAAGTAATCAGGATCGCATCATTTAATTCACATATATGATTTATATGCTAAACAGAGGGCATTCTATATGATGTGTGAACTAAGAACATGGTGTTGAATATTGTGTATATGATGTCTAAACTATGCAATGCAAGACACCGTATGCATGATATGAGCAGCATAACCATGCCAAGTTAGAGCATACACCTAAGTGGGGGAATAGGACTGATCATCTATCTCTGAATCCATCTCCGAGGAGCTATCGGGACCCAACAAGAGATCTACTTCGACAGGTAGCACTGTCTGCTCTGAAGGCCTTGTTTTCACTCCAGATTTTTCCATCTCCCACCCAAATGGTTGATTCACAGGAAGAGTAGTTTAATGTACAAACATTGTCGACAAATGGAAATGTAATGAAGAAAAGTATGGGCAAGATATCATTCAAATGTATGATGCCTGGTTAAACAGGATGGCATTGCACATTTCACATATATTATGGCTGGCTAAAAGACATGAGACTGCATAATTCCCATATATGACATAGAAACTAAACAAGTGGCATTACAGAACATGTCTAAACTAAGCAGATGACATATATGATGTCAAAAGTAGTCACTGCAAGGCAACATATGCATGATATGACTAACATCATCATGCCAAGGTAGAACAAACACCTTGGGGGGTAAATAGGAATGGTCAGCGGCGTCTGAATCCGCCTCAGAACAGATATCTTCCTCTGGATTACAATCTGGAGAGGGGTGGGGAGGGTTTGCCATTGAACCCACCATGGAGCGATGTCTACATGACATTGTATTGCTGCGCAAAACTCTTCTCTTTTTCTCTACATGTTCAGCATGACTGTGTACAATATCTGACATGAATACAAAAAAAATATGGTGAGATTATGTAAGGAGAGCATGCAGAAATTTAGAGTGATGGTAACAACCAGTGGATGGATCCAAAAATAATGATAGCAGGTTGATGATTGCTTTAAATTAATAAAAAGACAGATGATGATTGCTTTACTATTTGTTTCCCACCCAAGATGAACAACATAGGCATACCCTAGGTGAACCAGATATTAGACAGACATACTATTCATTGCTGCCATGATATGTGCCCCACAACTAATTTAGAACTCAAGTTTAAACATTAATTTGGACCTGAATTGGGAGTCCAAGAGCTGAACAGGACGATAAAGTAGCAGGTAAGTTTAAGCAATGCATAACATAAGCAGAAACAAAAGAGTGCAACCTCTCTTGTGGACCCGTGTACTCCTCAGGTTCATCTGCTGAGTCGATGATGGTGATGCCGTTGCAGTGGGTGCCGGCGGCAGGGAAGGAGATCTGAGGCGGCGAAAGACGGTCATGAGTCGTGATGTCTGGTTTGGTGGATGCTTCTGTCGATGGAGCACCTCAGGTGAGGTGGACGACGTCGCGGCAGGAGCAGGACAAACCACACAAAGTTCCCTTTGACGCATAGTTGTAAGCTGTAACTGAAGTAATTTTGTAAGGGATCATTTGGCTTGCATGATTCTTAAAACGCAGGGATAGGAAAAACATCGGAATAGGATAGGAAAATGCACATGGTAAACAGAGCATTTGTAAACACATGATTTCTGTCAACTTGGGTGTTTGGTTTACAAGAATTGGAAGAGCAGAGGAATGCAAAGAAACGTGGCCAAAATAAAGTGAAACCATATGAAAGCGTGTATAGTTAGAATGTTATTCTGGCACTAATGCACTTGGTCTTGTTTTCATGCATAGGATTTTGAAAAGTAGGTCCAATTGGATGTTTTGCTTCATTCTTTTCAACAAAATGCATGAATAATTGAATAGTAGAGTGCCATTGGAAAATTCCCTATTGCTATGTTTTTCCGTTGAACCGAAATAGCCCTAATGGATCGACGTGAATGTATAGTAATAAGTGATGCAACAAGTGTACAACCTATTTGCCGTAGCCGTGTCAACCTCAGCATCATTGGGTTGGTCGCTGAAGCAGTTGAGGCAGAGGTGGCTATCGGAGGTGTGGAGGAAGATCTGAGGAATCTGTAGACGGCGTTCAGGGCACTGCTCTGTTGTGATGGATCGTTCCATCGTGGGAGCAGCTCTAGTGAGCCGTAAGACGTCAAGGCTGAAGCAGCACAAGACAGACATCGTCAATCTCAAGTGGGATTCTAATAGCATCTCCAATAGATGATGTAAAATGGATGTAAAATTGACATCACCAAAAACCACCTGACTACAACAGATGAGGTAAAAACTGTTGACTCTAAACTTAACTGTCGAAACTGAAGTTAACTGTGGAATCTGAATGCTACTGTCGAAACTGAACGCAATGGTAGCAGAGAGACACTTGACATGTAGTTTAGGGAGGGCCTGCAGTTCATCTTCAACCTGCACGCCCCTGAGCCGCCAGCCACCACCGGTTGAACCGCCGGCCCCATCGCCGCCTCACCGCCCCGAAACAACTCACCACCGCCGCCCCGGCCAAACCTCTAGGCCCCCCGCCCCCACCCTGAACCCTAAGATAGATAGTGGGGTACATCTCCGGCGAGCCCCCATCCCCGCTGCAGGTGGTTCTTCCTTAACTCCGGCGAGCCCCGCCAACCCCTGAAAATCGACTGACCCAAAAGTCGATTCAGTCGACTGAAGTGTGGCTTAATCGGAGCAGAGAAGCAGCACAAGCGAGGGGGAGAGCAGTAGCAGCAGCTGGGCGATCGAGCGAGAGCCGAAGTAGCAGCAGCAGCGCGAGCGAGCGAGCGAGATCCGTAGCAGCAGCAGTAGATCCAGCTGGTATGGATGCCGCTGCCGAAGGGGCCTCGCACTGGGGGAGAGCCGTAGTGGAGATGTCGCCCGCGGCGCCGGCTTCAAGGTAGCCGCTCCATGGGGGTGCGGATGGAGCACCGTCGGCGCCGGGAGGTCGAGTTAAGGAGAAGGTGCGATGCGATGAGTGTACAACCTCTTTGGTGGAGCTAAGTAGGCCTCGGCTTCGTCCAAGGAGTCGGTGAGGATGTTGCGGTTCCGGTGGAGCAGGTTAAGGCGGCGCTGTGGGGATGGAGCAGCCGCGATAGACGAGGCGATCATCGGAGCAGCTCCTTGGAGGTGGAGGATGGGGCGGCTGAACCGGCGGGACGGCGAGATGGACGATGGATCCTCATCTGGGGAGGTTGACGAGGGATGTCGAGCTGTTGCGGTGGACGACGTCGTCGGGGAAGAGGCTCCGACTGGGCAATGGTGACGTGGTGAACGGTGGAGGGTGGGGTTTCGCGGCTGGAGCGGAGAGGGTATGGCGGCCTGGGATTTCGAATGGCGAAAAGGGGCGACGGGAGGGGGTGAAGCATGACTTAGGGATGCGCTTGTCCAAAATGTAGGGTGTGTTACAAAAGTACCCCCAACCGATTTGAACTAGCAGCCCTTTCGGCTCAGGGTTAGAAGGGGGATTTCGCGTGTCGGGATTTGGCAGCTGGAGGGAGTTTTCGCACGCGTTGTAATTTCGGGATAGCAAGGCGCGGGTTGTGAAGGCGCCAGTTTTGAGAGCACGATATCTAAATTTTCGGCATATAACAAGACGCGGGTTGAATTTTAGGGACAAGCCTAACATGTGTAATATTGTACTTATACGTACCAAATCAATTCACACTTCCCTCAACCAAAAAGAAAACAAAAAAAATAAAACTATTCACACCACACAAAGAGAGAGTCTTGCCCCATTTTACTATACAAATGATATTCAAAGCTACTCCCTCCTTCCATCTATATAGGGCCTAATGCGTTTTTCGATGCTAACTTTGACCAAATATTAGAGCAATGATATATGACATGCAACTTACACAAAGCACACCGTTAAATTCATCTGTGAAAGGTTCTTTCAATGATATAATTTTCACATTGTGCATGTCATGTACTATTAATCTTGTCAATAGTCAAAGGTGGTCTTAAAAATCTCATTACGCCCTATATAGATGGAAGGAGGGAGTATGAATCCATGTTATGTCCGATTAAATTTTTTCGCTTGCTGTATAATGCATCTAACCTACTCATACCAACATTTTAGTGCATTCCAAATGTCTATACTACCGCTGCAATTCGAACTAAATTTGAATTCGTTTCTCTATTTCAATAAGAATCTACAATCATGATTGTTGCCAACTTCAACCATCATTCGTGTATTACCTTAATAACACACCACATGATTACTATAGAGATAGATATGAACTATGTGTACTACATGAACTCGAATTATATTTTTTGAATACACTTGATGTTGATTCCAAATAATAGTACATTTGATGTACTAACTATATATTCATGATCTAAATCATGTTCCATACGTACACCGTGTTTATCACACAAAGTATAGTGCCCCGCCCCTACATTATGAGAAGTATTTAGACCTGAGTTGCAAAAGCCACACATTAGCCCAAATTATAATCAATGTTCTACATTATGATATCTTCTTCAAGTATCTGTATCCACTTTTTTATAATGAATTATGATATTTGTTCGTCTTTTACACCTTCACAATCCTCTTCTATTTGTAGCTAGCTAGCGCTAACTTTCTATCGTGCATGCACACGCCCGCCCCCCTCACACACCCTTAGCGTCCCCTCCATCGCGCACATTCATTATTTCTCTTTAGGTCGTCCACCAGCGGTGTGTGTAGGCCCCCGACTCCTTCTTTCTGGCACACACCGGTCGATATACCTCTCTAGCCAAGTGTGCCTACAACAAACACATTTATACTTCCCCTCTTCTCTTCTCACCATCCATGCCCCCATATGTCCAATATGATTCCACGCAGGTACACACTCCCGCCCCTCTTTTCATTTATCACATGCTCGCACACTCCTCCCCCCCTAGACATGGTAGGCCTCTCGCACAACCTCCTAGCCACACCCTCTCCCTCCGTCTGCCTCTCCGGACCTTATTTGCTTCTAACACATGCAGGCGTGTATATGAACTGATCTCCCTACATATAGGTAGGTCGACTATAATTCGTTTTCACCAAGCACCGATACACTTAACTCACTAGTTCTATGTCTCCTTTTCTCGGACACACGACAGTTGATCTTCCTATGTAGTTACGCATGCTTACCACAACCATATCTTCTCCCCTCATCATCCTTGAATACCTCCCGACCCGTCTCTCACACGCATGTGCATAGATAGACAAACATCCCCCACCCTCTCTTATTGATATTGCACTCATACCCTCCGTTTGTCTAGCAGGCCTCTCCCACCATTTGTGAGACGCCACTCCACCACCAACCCTCCGACGATCTACCTTTGTCTTCTTCCCAACCTTATTCCTCTACTACACATATCCATGGATGTCAATCGATCTCCCTCAATACATAGCTAGGTCTCACTCCTTCCCCACACATATACTAGTCGACCGGTCTCTATCCCCCCTCCCAAACACACACACACCGATAGTCAAACATTTTAGGTAGGTATCCATGCCACGGAGAAGAACTGCACCTCTGCCCTCTCAAATTCCAGTAGGCCAGCCGCCCTGTATCTTTGATGTGGGCAAACACAAATTCGATGGCACTCTTTATCGATCGTGCAGCCACACACTTCATCCCTGTTTTCAATTCTATCGATATCTCACGTCCATGACTCTGTTTCACACACATTGCATATGTTGCGGTTTTCTGATTGAGATATCATCAACACATTGCCTCTGTTTCCACAAACCATCTCTCTCACACCCACCCACGTATGTACCTGCACCTAAAGAAGAAGTGCATGTAGGACGCACGTACTCACGTCTCGTTCCCGGCCACACCCACGCGGGTACACGGTGGAGTTCATTTCTATACGAAAAGGCAGCCCATGTGATAATTTGACGCATGTAGCGGTTGTTTACTAGAAGGAGGGTCGGGTACCACGCCTAGAATATAAAACAATTGCCATGGGGAAAATGGAAAAATGGGTTTGTCTCTCGTCACACCATCTCACACAAGGCCGCCGTGGCCTCTCTCTCTCAGTGTTGGTCAGTGATCCGGCCGCATCCCGTCCGCCGGCAGAAAGGGAGGATGTGCATCGTCTCTCCGTTCGACGGCATCGAGGCAGCTCATCCCGATCTGTGGTACCCACCGTTCTCTCTGACAAAGCTCCGGCGCGGTAGGACCTTCACCACTTGCTCGCTGCCGCAGTGTGGGCAGATCCTGGCACCGGCGCCCTCCTAGTAACATCCCGACGACCCTCAGGTACAGATTCCACCGGCCTTGCTCCACTGCCCATCTTCCCATGTTGCTGCATGTGGATCTTCTTTAGTTGTTTGCTTAAATTGTATCTCGGTCGGCATACTTTCCATCTTGCAATCTTGTCCTCAAACCATTTTTGATAAACCACCATGTGCTATATTTCCCATTTTACATGGAACATGCTTCTTTTTTGTCAGCGTATGTGTCTTCAACTCGTTTTATTGGGCAGTAATTGTTTCCTTTCATCCTCCTTTTGCAAACAGGGCTATCCATTTTCACCTCGTTGCTATTGCGACCTTTTGGTGAACTACACAAATCACTTTTCTGAAGAGTGTTTTGTGCAGTTCCGCCAAAATGTCACACGAGCAACGTTTTTACATTTCTGTGGGACTGCAAAAAGGGAGATTGGTTTTGCTATCCTCCTCATCCAACTCCGTGCCTAATCTTCTCCAACAAGAAGTTAGTCCTAAAGAGAGATCGTAGAGGTGATCGTCTTCTATTTATGTGTATTATGTTTCATCATCTAGTTCCACTATTATTGTAATCATACTGACTGGATATCTTTGCAAACAGGGATGGTCCGCTCGATTTTAGTGGAGCTGCACAAAATGATCGGATTGTGGTGTCCTTCATACCTCTTTTTTGGCTACAGAGCTGGGTGAAACTAGCTGCCAAGCAATGAATACTGTGCCAAGGAAATGGAGCCATGCCTACAAACAACATCGATCAATTATATTTTTTTCTTTATTTGTACACCTTCTCACAAATTTGTCTTTAGTTGTGATGTGAATATTGGCGCTGATCTACGAACCATTGAGATGCATTAGCCATGGTAGTTTCATTTGTATTTGAGGAATGTTGTAACGAGATAATCTCGAGGCAAGACACATGAATCCTAAGTTGAAACCTTTTTTTCCTGCGGGAACCAAAGTTGAAACCTTCATAGCATCACAGTACAATTTCAACAAAATTATGCGTACATATAAACAAATCCTGAAGTATTGATAGCAATGCCAGAAACAATTCAACTTCGTTTCGCCGACATGTTGGACATCCTTCATCCGGATCCACCTGCCATGCATCAATATTGAGTGCACAACACAACTTCAGGGAAAGATTCACCCCGGTCGTTGCGCTGCAGTAGTAATGTCGGAGTAATGGGCCACGGGTAGGCTCACCCGAGGCCCATGATCTATCAAGACTTTGGGCCAGCTCCGCCTAGCTGAGCCCCAAGCCGAAACTCCGCCCTCTGAGTCCGGCTGGCTCGGCGGCCGACTGCCAGAGGGCGAGTGACCCAAGACTACGGTGCTCCGAGTGGCCGGCACCTGACAGCCGCCTCACAGAGAGGGCGGCAACGGGCAGGCGGCCACCTCACAACCATGGGGCGGCCGAGCTCCCATCGGGAGTACAAGACGAAGTATGGCTACAGTGACGCACGTCGGCTCCCACGCTCGAGACGGGCGTGGCTACAGTGCTCCGTACAGGCGGAGATCTCCGCACAATGGAGCATTGTGCCGTATCTACTCTGACGTTGCTCCTAGCAGGCGGAACCCTGTTCCCCACGACGGCCTGTCGGTACGGCCCGCCAGAGGCGGGGCCCATCGGACAGTGACCCTGAGGAAGACGGCGGAAGTTCGACCAGGCGGAGCAGAGAGGGGCCGGCCCCCAGCAGGCGGCCGTCCCTTGCCCGAGGCAAGCAAGCCATTAAGCTGACAAGACCAGGTGTGGCTACAGTGTCCTCCCAGCAGGCGGTGGGACTGTAGCCACGCTAACGATGACCAAGCCCCCGTCACTGGGGATATGGCTACAGTGAACAGCCACCAACCAGTCGGCGGGGCCCACCAGGCGGAGGGCCCCAGCGGTCGGCGGAGAAGCCGGAGGCTGGAGACACTGACGGCCGGGCCCGACAGCCGGATAGATTACTATTGTACCCCTGGGGGGTAGGCCTGTATAAACCCCCCCAGGCCACCCATGCAAAGGGTTCCCACTCTGATAGAACTAGCTAGATTCCTAGGGCAGAGAAGAGCTAGCCTTGCCTCCTCCTTCCCCTAGACACAGCTCGAGTAGCACTTGTATCACTAGTGCCTTAGTGATCATGCGGAGACCCGGCAGAGCAGGAGTAGGGGTATTATCTCCACGGAGAGCCCCCAACCTGGGTAAAGTTTGCCGGCGTACGTGTCTACGCCTCATCCCGCTTCCAGGCACCGGTGACGTTCTACTCCCTCCCACCATGATAAGCTATCCATTGGCATATGTCGCACCCAACCCCCGACATTTGGCGCCCACCGTGGGGCGAGGTGCACCATCTCCCAGATATCTGCTCTGGATGGGAACCCTGTTCCTTCCTGGCGAGCAAAGCCAACCCAGCATGCCCGATGGCGTCAGCACCGACACGCTACACGGTGCGGAGATCGCCTGCGTGGCAAGCTGCCTCGCTAACCTCGTCGGGGAGATCGACCTCTCCGACGAGCCAGCTTCTGACGCGGGCACAAGCTGCCCTGAGAGCCGCCTCGTCAGCCTCCTCGACCAGCTCCATGTCGCCAGCGAGCCCGCGGCGGACTTGGAGTCCGTCGGCTCGACCGATCCGATGATCGTCGACTCCGACACAGCGTCGCTCGATGCGTTCCCCACCAACGTGGTGGTCTATGATGAGCCACCTCTTCGCGAGTACAACGGCGGGAGCACCGTCACAGAGGTGCTCGTCATCAACAACGAGGGGCACTCGGACGAGCGTACTCAAGATCCCCTCGAGGCCGCTCTGCGCGACCTCACGACGCCCATTCCCGAGGGCGCGGATGCTGAGGCGCTGGAGGCACGCCGCCTCCAGCTCCTCGAAAATGTTGGCCGCCTGGCCAGCATGCGCCGGCTTTCGGACGCCTATCGACGCGAGATGGACCGGGCCGTAGGTGGCACGCCGGCTCCTGAGGGGCCTAGCCGCCTCGGCACAGTTCGGCAGCGTGGCGCGACTGTCGCCAGCATGTTCGGGGCAGAGCGCCCCATCTACGCCACGCTTGCGGAGAACATCCGGGCCGCCCAGGCAGTAACGGATGAGCTGGACAGATGCGACGGCGACGAGCGCCGCCTCATGACGGAGCGAGTCCATTAGCTCCTGGACGCGGCAGCCGCGCAACACGAGGCCGCCTGCCACGCCGAAGTCCCACCCGGACGAATCAAACAAGCTGCCCCCGCGCTGAGATCATGGGGCGCCCTCCCGGACGCCGACTGGTGGCGCACGTGGAGGAAAGGGCAACGAGCCGGGTGCCAGCCGCAGTCGGACGCACCTCTCCATCAAGCGGGACGAGGACGACTGCCCTCACATAGTAGAGCGGCGAGGCGACTTGCCGCCTCCCCCGCCTCGTGGAGTGAGATACCCCACTCCGCCTCCTGTCATGCACCCGACGCTCAGCGACCGCCTCGGTCGTCGGGAGGGAGTCGGAGAGAACGATGCTCTCCACTGGATCGATCGTCTCAACCGATCCCTGGCGCTCGAAGAAGAAGATGCGCTGGGCCCGCCCTATTTCGGCCCCCGAATCCAAGATGAGCCCTTCCCTAAAGGGTTCACCCTCCCGCGAGACACACCCAAGTACACCGGCTCCGTGAAGCCGGAGGACTGGCTGGTCGACTACTCCACAGCCGTCAGTATAGCGAACGGCAACAAGCGCGTTGCCGTGAAGTACGTCCCGCTCATGCTTCAGGGCACTGCCCGGACGTGGCTCAACAACCTGAAGCCCCGCAGCATCAATAGCTGGGTTGATTTCACCGAAGTCTTCATCCGCAACTTCACCAGCACCTACAAGCGTGCTCCCAAACCCCGACAGCTCGCCTTGTGCGTCCAAGGACCCATGGAGTCGACTCGCGACTACCTCACGCGCCGGACCAAGCTGCACAATTCCTGCGAGGGTGTGCACGAGGTACAGGCGATCGAGTACTTCACTGCCGGGTGCCAAGAGGGCACCCTCCTCAAGCACCGACTCCTCTGCGACGAACCCGAGACCCTTGATGATCTGCTGGTCATCACCGACAAGCATGCCATGCCCGACTCCTCCATGAAGGCGGAAATCCTAATTGACGTGTCTGGCAAGGTGGCCCCTCAGGCGCCTCGGACCTCGGCTGGTGACACTAGTCGGCGACGGCAACTAGGAGAACATAAGCGGAAGGCCACCCAGCCGGCTCCCGCCAGCCGGCAGGTGGCGACGGTCGAGGACCAGCAGCCAGAAGGGCAGCCGGCCCCCAAGTGGCAGAAGGGCGGCAAGACCAATTGGTTGCCTCCTTTCTCTTATGAGCAAACCTTGGATGCACCCTGCAAATTCCATAGCGGCGCGAAGCCCTCCAACCACACCACTCGCAAGTGTCACTGGCTTACCAGAATCGCCAAGGGAGATGGACTCCTGCCTCCTCCGCCCGTCGGACCGCTGCCTCCTCCGCCCCAGCAGCCGACAGCTCGACCAGTCGGTGCCATACAAGATGAGTACCCGGAGGAGCACGGAGCCTACATTGTGTTTACCAGCGTGGCCGATGACAGACGCAGCAGGCGGCAACAACAGCAAGAGGTGCAAGTAGTGGCCTCCAGTACTTCAGAATTCATGCATTGGTCCGAGAAGCCTATCAGTTGGAGCAGGGCCGACCACCCAGAAGTGATGCCTTCCCCCGGTTCGTATGCCCTAGTCCTAGAAGCAACCCTTGCAACGGGGAGGCGGGGCGCCCGTTTCTCCAGAATCCTGATAGATGGCGGCAGCAGCATCAATATCCTGTACCATGACACAATGGAGAAGTTGGGAATCAAGGAGAAGCAGCTCACCCCCAGTCGGTCTGTTTTCCATGGCATAGTCCTTGGCCTTTCCTGCTCACCAATCGGCAAGACCCAGATTGATGTCCTCTTCGGAGAAAAGAATCACTTCTGCCGAGAGTCAGTTTGGTTTGAAGTGGTGGACCTTGAGAGCCCCTACCATGCCCTGCTTGGCCGGCCTGCTCTTGCCAAGTTCATGGCGGTCCCTCACTACGCCTACCTCAAGATGAAGATGCCGAGTACCAAGGGAATCCTGACAGTAGTCGGAGACTACAAGAGATCGATTGCCTGCGCTGCGGACAGCAGCCGGCTGGCCGAGTCCCTCGTGATCGCTGCCGAGAAGCGGCTCCTTGACAGGGTGGTGGCGTTGGCAGGCAAGAAGCCGGAAATATCACCCATCCCCCAGGAGTCGGAGGCTGAGGGCTCGTTCAAGCCGGCCAAGGAAACAAAGAAAATACCCTTGGATCTAGAGCACCCGGAGAGGCACGCAGTCGTAGGCACAGGCCTCGACAGCAAATAGGAAAGCGAGCTCGTCGATTTCCTCCGTGAGAATCGGGATATCTTTGCATGGTCTCCAAAAGACATGCCGGGTGTTCCGATGGATTTCGCCGAGCACAAGGTACATGTCCGACCTAACATCAAGCCGGTCAGGCAGCCCTTGCACCGCCTGTCAGAGGAGAAGAGAAGAGTTGTCGGAGAAGAGATAGCCCGGCTCCTAGCAGCCGGATTCATTATGGAAGTATTCTTTCCAGAGTGGCTGGCCAACCCAGTCTTAGTATTGAAAAAGAACAAGCAGTGGCGCATGTGCATTGACTACACCAGCCTCAACAAAGCCTGCCCTAAAGATCCCTTTGCTCTGCCAAGGATTGATCAAGTAATAAACTCCACAGCCGGATGCGAGCTATTGAGTTTCTTGGATGTGTACTCTGGGTATCACCAGATAAAACTGAACCCGGCCGACAGACTGAAGACCGCCTTCATCACGCCATTTGGAGCCTTCTTCTACCTAACCATGATGTTCGGCTTGAGAAACGTCGGCGCCACGTTCCAGCGTTGCATGCAGAAGTGCCTCCTCAAGCAACTCGGCAGAAATTCTCATGCATATGTGGATGATGTGGTGGTGAAGACGGAGAAGCATGGCACGCTGCTGGAGGACCTCAAGGAGACCTTTGAGAACCTGCGCCGATTCCAGATCAAGCTCAACCCGGAGAAATGTGTCTTTGGAGTACCAGCCGGCCAGCTCCTAGGTTTCCTGGTCTTAGAGCATGACATAGAGTGCAATACCGTGAAGATCAAAGCAATTGAGATGATGAAAGTGCCCACCCGACTGCTGGACGTGCAGAAATTCACCGGCTGCTTGGCGTCAGTCAGCCGTTTCATCAGTCGGCTGGGCGAGAAGGCCCTTCCCCTGTACCAACTCATGAAGAAGACCACTTTTTTCGAGTGGAACGACAAGGCGGACGAAGCATTTCTCCAACTCAAGAAAATGTTGGCAACCCCACCTATCCTGGCGGCTCCGACTGAGAAGGAGCCCATGCTCCTCTACATTGCAGCCACTAGTCGGGTTGTCACCATAGTCATGGTGGTAGAGCGCAAGGAGAAGGACAAAGCACTGTCGGTCCAGAGACTGGTGTATTACTTGAGCAAAGTGTTGGCCGCCTCCAAGCAAAACTACCCCCACTACCAGAAGATGTGTTACGTCGTGCACTTCGCCGCCAAGAAGCTGAAGCCCTACTTCCAAGAGCACCCAATAACTGTTGTTTGCACAGCTCCACTAGCTGAGATTATTGGGAGCCGAGACGCCTCTAGCCGAGTGGCCAAGTGGGCCATTGATCTGGCCCCTCAGGCCATCTACTACCAGCCTCGTACCGCCATCAAATCAAAAGTGTTGGCCGACTTCCTCGTCGATTGGGCCGAGACCCAATACTTGCCGCCTGCTCCAGACTCCACTCATTGGCCGATGCATTTCGATGGCTCGAAAATGCGCACTGGCCTGGGAGCCAGCGTCGTCCTCACCTCTCCCAAGGGTGACAAGCTCAAATACGTGTTGCAAGTCCACTTCGCCGCCTCCAACAACGTAGCAGAATATGAGGCACTCATACATGGGTTCCGGCTTGCCAAGGAACTCGGCATCCGCTGGATCCTATGCTATGGTGACTCCGACTTGGTGGTCCAGCAGTCGTCAGGCGACTGGGACGCCAAGGACGCAAACATGGCAAGCTACCGTTTCCTCGTGCAGCAACTCAGCGGATACTTTGATGGGTGCGAGTTCCTTCACGTGCCAAGGAATGACAACGAGCAAGCAGATGCTCTGGCATGGATTGGCTCCACCCGACAAGCAATACTAGCCGGCGTTGCCCTACACCGCCTTCTGAAGCCATCTGTCAAGCCGTCTCCTGATTCAAACTCCATCTTTGTGCCGGCCCCACCCGAAGCAGTCACATCCGACTTGAGGGCCCCAGTGGCCGGCACAGGGACCTCGACAGGCGGCCCGGGGACTGCTACAGCCGCGCCCGGCCCGGGGACTTCAGCCGTCGGCCCGGGGACTTCTCCAGCACAGCAGGCGGAAGCAGCTGCTAACCCACCGCCTCCCCTCCCAGCCGCCCTCATTCAAGTTGCAGTAGTCGCAGTCGAAGAAATTGCGGCGCCCTCATGGGCCCAGCCAATTCTCAAGTTCTTGGTGAATAAAGAGCTGCCAACCGATGAAGTCTCAGCTTGACAGGTGCAGAGGCGAGCTGCAGCCTACACCATAGTCAACAGAGAGCTAGTGCGACGAAGTGTAACAGGGGTTTATCAGCGGTGTGTGGAGTCGGACCAAGGCCAAGCAATACTCAGAGATATCCATCAGGGCGAGTGTGGCCACCACGCGGCTTCCAGAGCCCTGGTGGCCAAAGCTTTCCGCCATGGGTTCTTTTGGCCCACTTCCCTGGAAGAGGCCAAGGAGCTAGTTCAGAAGTGTCAAGGGTGCCAGAGGTTCCACTCCAAGCCACACCTGCCGGCTTCTGCACTCAAGACCATTCCCATAGCCTAGCCCTTTGCCGTGTGGGGATTGGATATGGTGGGACCATTCAAGACGGCCCGCTGTGGCTTGACTCACTTGCTAGTTGCGGTGGACAAGTTTACCAAATGGATAGAGGCAAAACCAATCAAGAAGCTGAATGGGCCGACTACCGTGACCTTCATCGCCGACATCACCACACGGTATGGCATCCCGCACAGTATCATCACCGACAACGGCACCAACTTCGCCAAGGGAGCCTTGGCTCGTTTTTGCGCAACACATGGCATCCGCCTGGACTTAGCGTTCGTTGCCCACCCCCAGTCAAACGACCAGGTGGAATGCGCAAACGGCCTCATTTTGTCCGGCCTCACGCCCCGACTGGTCGAGCCTCTAGAGCGATCGGCCGGCTGCTGGCTCGACGAGCTGCCGGCCGTCCTCTGGAGCTTGCGCACAACTCCAAACAAATCAACAGGCTTCACGCCTTTCTTCCTCGTCTACGGTGCTGAAGCCGTCATCCCGACCGATATCGAGTTCGACTCCCCAAGGGTCACCATGTACACTGAGGCAGACGCCAAGGAGGCGCGAGAAGACGGTGTCGACTTGCTGGAAGAGGGCCGGTTGTTGGCACTCAGCAGGTCGGCCATCTACCAGCAGAGCCTGCGCCGATACTACAACTGCAAGGTGAAGCCAAGGTCCTTCCTGGAGGGAGACCTTGTGCTCCGGCTGATCCAGCGAACAGCCGGACAACACAAGCTCTCGGCACCTTGGAAAGGCCCTTTTATCATCAGTAAGGTGTTGGGCAACGATGCCTACTACCTGATCGATGCCCAGAAGCCCAGAGCACGCAAGAGAGATGATTCAGGCAAAGAAATAGAGAGGTCGTGGAATGCAAACCTCCTCCGAAGGTTTTACAGTTGAAAGCAGTATGTATCACGCTACCTTTTGTACTATGTATAAAGACTCCGGGTTCCCCGAGAAGAGCTCGGGGACTGCCCTCTTTTACCTATATGATAAGTATCATGCCTATGAGAATGTATAGTCTTTTTTTCTTCTTCCTCCTGGCACCGGGTTCGACCAGTCGGCCCGGAGCCTCGCCGCCTTCTACAATATGCTGCCCCTCGCAGCCGGACAAGTAGTGTGCCGGCACCAAAGCTTCCTTTGTCAGAAGCCACAGCTCGCAGAGCGACTGCATGGCGTGCAAAGGTCGCAAAGAGGTGCCCCACACGAAAAAGTGACTAAGGAGGAAAGCGCATATAGTAGCATGCGACATCGCGCCTAGCCGTCTGGCTGCTTAGCGGCCAGACGACCGGCCCCCAACTTACTACCCGAAGCTCCAGATGGTTAAAACCTAGCCCCCCTCACAAACGACTAGAACACTCGAACCGGCCACTATCCGTAGAGCGGCCGCCTGGCCGGCGAAAGCAAAGCCAAAGGGTCGTCGGCAAAGGAAAAAACCAAGGAGAAAAAGGAAAGAAGGGTGGAGGTCGGCACAACAAAGCATAAACAACGATAGCATATTTTTACATGGATAAAGGCCTCTAGCCAGCATTCAAACAGAGTTTGATATACACCCCGTGGGTGGAATTGTGCGAATCTAACCAAAGTGTTCAGAGTAACAAGAAGGAAACAGATAAAATCCTAAGGTGCAGCAGAGGACTCCGGCCGGGCGGTGCCGGCTGGCGCGGCAGAAGGCTCTGACTGGCTTGCGCAGGATGGCGTGGCCAAGGGCTCCGGCTGAACGTTGGAGTCGGCCGCGCCACCTGGTGCAGAACGCGGCTCCCTCTAATCAGAGGGATCGCTGGCAGCAGGCGGAGCATTGGAGTGCTGGAGGACAGAGTCGGTAGCGCCTGTCGGAGGAACGGGATGCAGGTCCGCCCCCACTTGAACGCCTCCAGTAGCGGGCGGCACCTCGGTGCGTGGCTCGTTTCTTGAGGCCCAGTCAGGTTTGGGCTGACTGTCCGCCCCGACCTCCGGCATGTCGACGTCGCTCTCGTCTTTCTCCTCCTCCTCCTCCTCCTCTTCCTCATCCTCGTCCTCCCCCTTGTTGCTGGAGGCGATGAATTCAGCGGAGTCTTCGTTGTCCTCTGGGTTTATCCCAAGCCATTCATGCGGAGCTTCACTGCCTTCCTCGACCACCTCCGGGACGAAGACGCTGGTGTCGGTGAAGTCGGCGATCGCCGCCGCCCTGCTGACAAGCTCAGTTTCCACCGTCGCCAGCTCCTCCTGTGCCTCCAGTCGGAACGTGGCTAACTGGGCTAGATCTAGCCCAGGGTACCACGCCTTAACAAATTCCAAGGCCTGGCGCGCTCCTGCCTGGGCTGCTGAGCCCTTCCAGGCCTCCAGGCGGCCCGCTGCCACCTCCAGCCAGTAGGCCGTACGACTTGGGGTGCAGGGGGCCGGCAGGCCTGGCCAGAGGGCGGAGACCGCCTGGGCTCCGATGCGCTGCAGGCGACGCAGCAAGTGGTGAGCAGGCCAGAGCCGGGCCTGAATGCTGAGGACCTGTTCACCAAGGGTCCGGGGGGCATCAGCAGCGATCCGCGCACCCTCTGCCCTTCGCTCCTCGCGCTGGGCTTCGATCATCTAGGTGGCGGCTACAGCATGGCCCGGGAAGAAGTCTGTCCGGGCAGAAGAAGAAAAAGGCCAAGGCTATAAACAAGGGCTGATAACTCGAAGCAAGAAACTAAGAGAATAGGGCTTACCATCGACCAGGTCCTCAATGCTGCTGAAGCAGGCCATCACCTGGGCCTCCTTGTCGGACAAGGCAGAGCGCTCGAGCTCAAACTCGACAGGGAGGCTGGTCTCCGCTGTCTCCGCCTTCAGCTGGGCTGCCTTGAGGCTTTCCACCTGTTCGGCAAGTTGGGCGACCAGGCGGTCCCGCTCCTCCGCCAGCTTGCTGCACTCCGCCTCCTTGCCATGCAGGGCGGTCTTGGCTTCGCCCAGCTGCTGCTACAGATCGGCATTCGCCTATGAAGAAAGAAAGAAAAGAGGAAGGCATCAGTCAAGCGGACAAGATTAAGGAAAGAAATAACCGAGGAGATTCAGCCCGACTGCTCAGCAGTCGGCCCGAACCTCGGGGACTACAGCCCGCGGGTGCGCCAGCGCGCCCCCACGGAAAAGAAGTAGCCAACAAGGAAAAAAGAACACCTGAGGAGATTCGGCCTGACTGCTCAACAGTCGGCTCGAACCTCGGGGACTACAGCCCGCGGGTGCGCCAGCGTGCCCCCGCGAAGAAAAAAGGAAGAGACTTACGCCGGCTTTCGGCGAGATGAGCCGTCTGCGCCTCCAGCTCCCGAACCTTGGAGTTGTAGGCGGTCGTGCGAAGGTTCTGATAATCCTGCAGAAGAAACAACAAAGCAAAAATTAGTAATCGGTGACTACAAGTTAAAGTTCCAACCCGCCTGCTCAGCAGCCGGCCCGAAACTTGGGGACAACACCCAGTGGGTGCGCTTGCGTGCTCCCACGAAGGAAACAAAGAAGAACATTCGGAGAGAGCACCACAAGACGGCTTACTCGGATGGCGGTGCGCGACTCCAAGTAGGCCTCGTTGCAGCGCTTGAGTGCCACTACCTCTGCCCGGAGCTTGGCCTGGATGTCAAGAGACGCCTCGTTCAGGGCGCCAGTTCTGCCCCCACGTACCCAGCCCACGGGCGCGGCACTGGTCGCCTCGGTGTCAAGGGCTGACGAGCTCGAGGCGCCGATCTCCTGCGGCCGCGGCACCGAGGCCGCCTTCTCCAGATAGCGGCGCGTGGGGATGCGGACCGCGGGAACCAGGACTGGTGCCACCACGGTTTCGACCGGTGGCACCGGCGGTGCCACTAGCTGCTTGTCCCACGGCTCGCTGGCTGATGGCGGCGGCGGCAGGGGCGGTGGCACGAAGACGTCCGACATGGCTACGTCGCCGCCCCCCCGCTCTTGGATCGGGTAGTCGCTGCCGGCTCCTCCGGCTGCCGCCTCAAAGTCAGGTGGAGGCGGCGCAATGTTCAGGAGGGGCACAAGTAGTGGCTCTTGGCGGCAGCCGGCCTCCGCGAGCCGCTCCCTCTCTACGGCCTGAGCTTCCGCCTACGCCAGCGCCCTCGCGGCAGACACGGCTGACAGGTCCGCCTGCTCCTTGGCCAGGCGGTCGGCCTCCGCCTCGTCGCGCGCCTCCCGCGCATTCCGCTCTGTCGCCTCCCGGAGGTCGGTGGCCGGGTCAATGTGCCTGCTGGTCGAGGAGGCCTCTGCCGACCTGAGGACCGAGCCGGCAACTGACTTCTCAAGGGTCAGCGGGGCCCTGAAATAAGAGGACAAGTCAAAAGATTTTCACGACAGATTGATGAAAAAATTAAGGGGTAAAGGAATGATGCTTACGCCGACACCATAACTAGCACCTTCGGCTGCCTTTGATATTGGGTCGCCCTGGCCGCGGTCTCTTTGTGCCTGGTCGCCGCGGCTGGATTCTTGGGCTTCTTCGGGGCGCTGCCGAACAGGGTCGAGCCCTGTTTCCGCTTGCGCTTGCCGCTTGTGGCGGGCGGCCCAAAAGAGGGGCCGGCGCTGGTGGTGGCAGAGCTCCGGGCGGGGCGTGGCTCATCTTCGTCTTCGTCATCGTCGGGCCAGGTCTCCACGCCGCTGCCTCCCTCGGAGCCGCCTGCTCCGCCACCACCGTCCGCTCTGCCGCCGCCGCCTGTCGTGTCGTCGACCAGGGCGGCCGCCCCCAAGTCAGGGTCGTCCAGGTCACTCTCCGCCCTGTCCGCCTGGAGGTTGTCACTCGGCCCTAGGAGGGCGACCATTGCCTCGGACATGTAAATCTGCAACCAGGAAGGAATCAAGTCTTGAAGAAGCGGCGTCACAAAGAAAAATAAAGCAGAAGAAACTTACAGCAGGAGGCAGGTTGTGGCGAGAGTATGGCCGCTTTCCGAACCGCCACTCCTTCTCTGACATCTTGAGGTAGGAGATTTCGTTCACCATCCGCGAGACTTCGGCGGGTGGCATTCCCTTCGTGCACAGCCGGCACGGGTCACGATGTCCGCCCATCCGGAAGATCGGATGAGGGCGGCTCTGGAGCGGAAGGACCCGACGCTCCATGAAGGTGACGAGAAGGTCGGAGGCCATGAGGCCCTCCGACTCCTGGAGCACTCGGAGTCGGCCGATGGCGGCCGCCGCGTCCGCCGACACTGGCTTGGGCTTGTACTTCCAGGAGACGCGGGCTCCGGTGGGGGGGCCGGACTTATAGGCCGGCAGGTTGAGGAAGTCGGCAGCAGGGTCCACGTTCTCGACGTAGAAATAGGACTGCTGCCACATCTTCACCGACTGCGCCATCTTGATGACGGGGAAGGCGTTCCGTTTCGCCGACCGGAGCATGGCGACGAATCCCCCGCACTCGGCCGCCGTCTCCTTGGCGGAGGTGCCGAGCTTCCCATAGAAGAATGCTCCCCACAGCTTGATTGTGGGGAGGATGCCGAGGTAGCCCTCGCATGCCGTGATGAAGGCGGAGAGCAAGGTCACGGCGTTGGGCGTGAGGTGATGGGGCTGAAGGTTGTAGAAATTGAGGAAGGCGCGGAAGAAGTTGCTCGCAGGGAGGCCAAAGCCCCGCAGGAAATGCGAGCGAAAAACGACCCGCTCGCCTTCCTGCGGCGCCGGCGAGATCTCCGTCTCCAGCGGCACCCGCGCCTTGACGAAGGCCGCGCTGGGCATACAACGCGTGTCTCGGAGAAAATCAATGTGATCCTTGATCACGGTCGATCCATCCCAGTCGCCCATGGCTCCGGCTGGCGGCGCAGGGAGGAAAGACGCGTCAGCGTCGAGCAACGACGGCGGCACTATGGCAGCAGCAGCAGCGGAGGCTAAGAGAAGAAGAAGAAGAGTGGGAGGGGGCGCAGGAACTTTGTCGCACCCCTCCCCCCTTCCTACTTATAGCGCCCGGGCTATGTAGCCGAGGGGGCAAGACGTGGGGTCGTGGGATTAACTGCGCCCACGTCCCCACGACCCCCCGTCTCCCGCCCGCATTCATCCCGTTGTGAATAGTCGCGGGGATGGCAACCGCCCCCTTCGGCGCAGTAAATCCGCCTGCTTGCCGAGGCATGGTGATGGCGGGCCCGGCCCGGGGTCATGTCTCATGAGGGGCGTGGGATGACAGGCTTGTCAGGCTGACGTGCGCCGCATGGCGCGTTAGTGCCTAGCGGCTGCCTGGGGAAGCTTACCAGGCACGCCACCTGTTTCCCGCCTTGGAGTTCAAAATCGACCACTTAAGCTCCACCTGTTAGAGGTCGGCTGGCCACCAGGCGGTGGACGTTTTCCCCGAGCACGGGGAGGGGGAAAGCCGCTGAGACCTCGCGGCCCCTCGACCATGACGCGTCGCTGGCTTCGGGGACTACTGTCGGAGTAATGGGCCACGGGCAGGCTCACCCGAGGCCCATGATTTATCAAGACTTTGGGCCAGCTCCACCTAGCTGAGCCCCAAGCCAAATCTCTGCCCTCTGAGGCCGGCTGGCTCGGCGGCCGGCTGCCAGAGAGCGGGTGACCCAAGACTACGACGCTCCGAGTGGCCGGCACCTGACGGCCGCCTCACAGAGAGGGCGGCAACGGGCAGGCGGCCACCTCACAACCATGGGGCGGCCGAGCTCCCATTGGGAGTACAAGACGAAGTATGGCTACAGTGATGCACGTTGCCTCAAACGCTCGAGACGGTCGTGGCTACAGTGCTCCGTACAGGCGGAGATCTCCGCATGATGGAGCACTGTGCCGTATCTACTCTGACGTTGGTCCTAGCAGGCGCAGCCCTGTTCCCTACGATGGCCTGTCGGTATGGCCCGCCAGAGGCGGGCCCCATTGGAGAGTGACCCCGAGGAAGACGGCGGAAGTTCGACCAGGTGGAGCAGAAAGGGGCCGGCCCCCAGCAGGCGGCCGTCCCTTGCCCCGAGGCAAGCAAGCCATTAAGCTGACAAGGCCAGGTGTGGCTACAATGTCCTCCCACTAGGAGGTGGGACTGTAGCTATGCTAACAATGACCAAGCCCCCGTCACTGGGATACGACTACAGTGAACAGCCACCAACCAGTCGGCGGGTCCCACCAGGCAGAGGGCCCCAGCGGTCGATGGAGAAGCCGGAGGCTGGAGTCACTGATGGCCGGGCCCGGCAGCCGGATAGATTACTATTGTACCCCTGGGGGGTAGGCCTCTATAAACCCCCCAGGCCACCCATGCAAAGGGTTCCCACTCTGATAGAACTAGCCAGATTCCTAGGGCAGAGAAGAGCTAGCCTTGCCTCCTCCTTCCCCTAGACACAGCTCGAGGAGCACTTGTATCACTAGTGCCTTAGTGATCATGCGGAGACCCCGCAGAGCAGGAGTAGGGGTATTATCTCCACGGAGAGCCCCAACCTGGGTAAAGTTCGCCGACGTACGTGTCTACGCCTCATCCCGCTTCCAGGCACCGGTGACGTTCTACTCGCTCCCACCATGATAAGCCATCCGTTGGCATATGTCGCACCCAACCCCTGACAAGTAATGACTAGTGAGCAGTCAAATCACAGAGCCCCACCTTCGCCACAGTAAGTTGCTCGGACGAAGCAACCATCATTTCTCTGTTCCTTGAATTCGCTGGTACTCCCATATTCCCACACTAATAAGTTTCTCGGGCGAATCAACCATCACTATATCCGCTCACGTGTGATGACCACATGAGCTATCCATTCAGATTGCATGTTAAAAAAATAAAGGTCGATAACTAATGCGACAAACTTTCAAAAAAAAACTAATGCGGCACCTCAGGCCAACGTGGCCAGATCGCATTTTGCATGAGAAATTACATACCATGTTTCATTAACATGTGGTCCCGTTCCAACATATCAGTGAGATGACGGCGAGTAGTAGGAGTATTTCCAAGCGGACGTGTAGGCCGGGGCGCCTCTTCGTGAACCGTGGCAAACTGGCAACCGTCCATCGACTCTTCGCCTTTCCCTCTCGATTTGGAACTGCTGTCGCACGCTCTTCCTCTCCCTCCTCCATTTTCCTTCAGCCCTTCACCCTTTCTTCTGCCATTGTTCGATCTTCTTCTCCATGGAGGGAACAGGTCGGAAACGGGCCCGTTATTCTTGCCCCGATCTGAAAGATGACGTGGTGGAGGAACTCATTGATCGGTGCGACGTCATCACCTCGGCTAGCATGGCAGGTTCGTTCAAGCCCATTCTCGACTCAACTAATAACATCATTACAAGGAACCCAAGAGTCAAGGAGTGGTTTGATCTCCCCTATCCTCTTCGTCGTGACCCTGATGACTGGTGCCGGCACGACGAAGGCCTCGCCCTGTGCAAGTTGATGCCGCTTGATAATGATACATATGATGTTCAGATGCCATCGCTTGAGGGAAAGTCTTGGGCAGGCGCAAATGGAGATTGGGTTGTTTACATTGGGTCCAACTGCAAGTGGGAACTTGTGAATGTGTACACTCGTGATCGGGTTCCACTCCCAAAAATCTGAGCAGACTGCCCAGAGGTTGAGCACACCGGTATTGTACGCACATTGAAATACGATCATGGTGACTGTCTTCTACGGAAGATAGCAATTTGTCGAGTTCCCAACCGCTCTGGGAATTACAACAACTATGAAGTTGTTGCTATCTTCGATAAGCTTGTTGCCGTCCTGGGTGGTTTGACTCGATGGATATTGCTCAAAAATCAGTTTCTATACACGGATGTGTACTGTGATGCAATTCAATACGAGGGTCTTGTGTTTGCTTCCACCGCTCATGGCACTGTTTTTGCATGGGATCCTTGTAGTTTCGGTACATTTGTCTTCCACCGTAATTATAATTGTTTCATCCACATGCATGCGGGTTAGCAAGTTTCCCTTTACTAATTAACATTCTTCTTGTGTTTCCAAGGTCCTATGAACATTCCACCACCTATACTTGAAAATTTTTATAACCAAGGGGGAGATGGCGATGGTGATGATCACAAGCATGAGGACGAGCAGAACATATATACTCAGTGGCGCCTAGCAACTAATTCCGATGGATCACCTCTTCTTGTGTGTATACAGCCCACTAATGATGTTACTATTGAGGGAGCACGTGTTGTCTCCCATGGTCGCACTCTCTGGACCTATTCCAACACCCGTTGCATGGTGTTCGGGATGGATACTAGTGTGCTAGCGCCAACACCTTCTCCCTGGTACAGAATTGATAGTCTTGGAGAAAACTCGCTCTTCCTTGGACAAAACTATCCGATGATGGTGAAAGGAGATCCAACTGCTGTTGACACAATGTTACTACCATTTATGAGAAGCAACTGTGTCTATACCTTGGACATTAGGGTGGTTCCCCGCCCTGGTACTGATATAGTAGGCCGCTTCAGCCTGGATGACCAGTCTTGCGTTGGTCTCGAGATCGACAATAGATGGCTCGTCCCAGAGAATCACTTGTGGTTCAAAGCAAGCGTTTCCAACACCGAGGAATGGTTGAGTTGAAGTTCATTTCATTGCTTGTTATTTGTTGTGTGGTGAAAACTTTAGTATTTATAATGTATCCTCGTTGTCGATGTGGGTTGATGACTTGTTGTATGTAATAAAATGATATGCCTGTGATAAACTTACTAAATTTATGAACGGCTTTCGAGTTGCTTCTGTGAGTGAGTGGTGCGACGAGGCAAAAATATATTTTCCGAATACATAATTGTACGTGCATTGCAATAGGTTATCGGATGACGCCAATCAACAATAGTAGTACACACTATTTGTACTAGCTTCACATGCTTCGCGCATCGTGCGGGTGTTTTTACTGTAGCCATATTGTACGTAACCAGCACCTCGAATCCTCGATACTAGTACTATATAGTAAGTAGTAGGAGTAGTAGGCTGGCATGGGCCAGAACAAGCATTCACGTCCAGGAGTACGGCACACGCCACCAGCACGACTTCCATTTGACACCATATTTCTTGGAGTCCGTGCTAGAGCAATCTCTTCAACCTCATCGTTTCTCTAACTGAGCCATCACGCGGCGGGCGAGGTGGGGGTTTGCCGATAGTCGGTTTCCTCAAATGCGGTCCCACTTGTAAGGCCAACTCTAATGCTCTATCAATATATGAATGTACTCTTCTTCCAAATAAAAAACTTGTATCCATTCTACTCCCTCCGTTGCACAATACATGCCTTCTATTTGTCAAAATATATATGTATCTAGACATGTTTTAGTATATAGGTACATCCATTTTTGGACAAATGGAAGTCAAGTATTTTGCAACGGAGGGAGTACACAATAAATTTTTTAACTTAGCACAACTAGTCTAATCCGAGAGCACAACCGAAAATTTGGTCGGGTTCTTCCTCCTTTTGCCGACACGTGGGACATCCAGCATCCAGGTCGTGTCATGAAAGAAAATAGAGTGGTAGTTGAAGCTACGAGATGTGCATCTTGGGTTAAACTGTAAATAGAATCTTACTACTCTTGAGTAACTCCAAAAGCGGCCACCAAAGATCTTTATTGGATTTGTTTGTCATCACCAGGATGTCGAGGTGAAAGATGTGCAGCTTCAGTGGGTCCTCTTGCATTTTCACTGACATGTGGGACCGCATGTGAGCAAACAGACGATGGGCTCCGCGCGTCCGCTGGCTGGCTGAGAAGAGAGATAGAGGAGGGCTGAGCATGGACTGCAGGAAATTTGTCCTACGTAACCAGCACCTTGATATTCGCGTGTGGTTGTTTCTAGAATAAAAAAAGGAGGTACCCCTACTTATGTTACTCCCACTATGCCTAGCCTAAGGTTAGTAGTTGACCTTGCGCTTGGCTCTACGCCTCTTCCGGAAGTCGATGGTTCTAAAGTAGTGCTTCTAGCAATCTGACACCAAATGAACTGTTGCACGTCCACCGCTTGTAAGCAAAAGTTTCTCCTCGTGCTGCGAGCAACCGTGCACGTGTTGGCGAGGGAGAAGGCATAATCAAGCTTCTCGTCATTCTGCGAGTTGATGGGACACATCAAAGTTATTTATTAGTAGTACGTACTCTCTCCAAAAAAGGGCTGACCATGTCATTGCTACCATCCCGTGCTCCGTCGTTGAGTACGTGCACTATTCACGTGCCATCGAGGAGAAAAAATATTGGGTAGGTGCCATCGAAGTGCACGACTCACTTACGAAAAAGGGTTTCCCCCCGCTTTCCCCCCCCCCTGCACGACTCACTTACGCACTGCTTATCTGATTATCTCCATTTTCTTGCATGACACGTGCACCTTGATGCTAGATGTCTCGCGTGTTGGTAAAAGGATGAACAAAGCTCACGGTAAAGAAAAGAGTTGAAGAGCATAGATTCCCAATGACCGAGGAGGAGCAAGGAACCTCGCGGTGGAGCGTCTGCAAGGAACCTTGCACGTTTTCCCCTGTTTTTTGCCGCCTGCCCACCTATAAACAAATAAAAGAACATGAACTTTTTGCTAACCACTAGAAACGGTACATCAGGATGCTAAGTTGAAGATGTTTTATACTCCCCACGGGCCCAAATATAAGTCTTTTAGATATTTCAATAAGGGACTACATACGAAACAAAATGAGTGAATCCACACTCTAAAATATGTCTACATATATCCGTATGTTGTAGTCTATTTGAAATGGCTAGAAAGACTTATATTTAGGAACGGAGGGAGTAGTTTATATTGAATTATTGATAACCACGCAACAAGCCACGCGTGTACAGGATGAATGCAGCCACGCATGTACACAAGCCAACGCACTAACTCCATCCGATCCAACTCATGCACATACGCGCACAGCATGGAGCACACAGCGCACGTACACAAGACGTGCATGCACACACGCTCGGTCGCAGAATGCACGTGAATAACACATGCATGCGCACACACTCGGCTGCATGGAGGCGTGCGCCATCCGCGACAACGTCCGGTTCGTCGTGCTACGGTGAAGTTCGCACGCAACGGTGCATACACATCTCTTGCAGCACCTCTTTGCCGTTGTTGCTCAACTACTAGTCGGAGAAGAAGACGACCGCAGCCTTGGCCTTAGAGCTAGCACCGATGAAAAAACATGCACGCTGCACGCACACGACCACATACGGAGTGCCCACGACGTGGTGGTGGTGTGTCCCCAGTCGCCTCTACTCCTTCTGTGCACGTTGTCTATCAAGGCGGCTGCATGCTAATGATGATGTGGGTGAGATCTTCTAGGACTCAGATGATGATGAGGAAAATTATGAGACACAAGGTGACGTACACCGTCAAGCTCCACGGTCAAGGGGGTGCTAGTAAGTGCTTAGATGTGCTTAGAGCAAGTACAATAGAGCTGAGTCAGCGGGCTATAAGGAATAAACTAGTATATTTCTGCTTAGTTGGAGGAAAGAGAAGAGGAGAGAGAAGGTAAGCGGGCTCTTCGTGAAGAGCCAGCTCTAGCACGTGCTACTAGGCACTTTGTGAGAATGAAAGGTGGGACACAAAATAAAAAAGTAGTAGTACACTCTTTTGATCTACTATTGTACATGTTGATTATATGATAGGCTGTAGATGACATGGCACTGGCTTATAGCCAGCATCTGGCTATAATATTAGTGCTCTTTAGATGAGGTGCTAAGTGCATTAAATGGCTTAGTAACTCAAGTCTTCAATGCATAGGTGCTTAGTTTATTGGTGCCACATCATATTTTATGCCTATGTGTCAGGCTTAGCAGCTATACATGGTGGAGCACTGGGAGAGGCCCAGGCTGGTCATAGTGGGGAGTAACTTGTACTGTAACATATTACTATGTTACTTGAAACATCTCTATAAACCGTAAAGGAGGGAGTAGTAACATAGACTAGTGTCATATGCAGGGTATGGGAGCACATGATATTTCCCCGTCCAGACCGATCCCAAGTTGGCTTCTCACCTGCTTGGCCCAACAAAAACCCCTCCCCCCTCCTGCGCGCGCTTCCCGCCCGGCGCCAGCTGAGCCCGCCGCTCCACATTGATGGCAAGTCAGGGCGACGCGACCTCTCACTGCTTCCGCCGTTCAAGTAGCGCGCCGACCAAGGGCACCGCCCGCTGCACGCCCGGCATTTCAGACTACACAGTGGATAGTAACTTTAGAGCAAGTACTATAATTAGATGAGATAAGCAGGCTATAATGATTTAGATATAGTATTTGTGCTTAGTTGAAGGAGAGAGAAGAGGAGAGAGAAGAGAAGCGGATTGTAAACGAGTAGCCGGTTGTACTCCAACATTCTTTGTGAGACAAAAGGTGGGGC
Source organism: Triticum aestivum (assembly GCF_018294505.1). Lineage (NCBI taxonomy): Eukaryota > Viridiplantae > Streptophyta > Magnoliopsida > Poales > Poaceae > Triticum > Triticum aestivum. The sequence goes on along the minus strand of NC_057810.1, from coordinate 504,633,741 downwards.
CATTATTAATGATATTGTATTTATACTAAAGGGACTAACGGACGCCATAATTACTCTGTTTTTTTAGACAAACCTTGGTGGGGCTATTATTGACTTTTATTGAGCTATTATTGACTTGGACGTGGGGTTTGGGGGCCAAAGGCCAACTATTATACTCGCACGACCGACCTGACATGCTCTACCCTAGCCTCCGCTGTATCATAT